>NC_090443.1:342760110-343130943 GCF_031143425.1 Pleurodeles waltl | reverse complement strand
TTGTTGTTTCCTGGGGTCGGGGTGGCATTGAGCAGGACAGGCACGTGATCGGAGATCCCTCAAGACAGGATCTGAGATCCCGTGCTCCGGACAAGTTCCAAAACCAAACGGAACAAGTAGTCAATATGGGATAATGAACCATGTGTGACTGATTGGGTGAAGCCAGGATCTCTTGGGTGCCATACCTTCCATGCATCTGAGGCCCAGGCCCTGTGACTAGTCTGCCAGACCCGGCTGTGCCCTGCAGGACCGCACCAGTCAGGTTGCCCATAATGTCAGTCTCCCCCACCCTCCCTGCCCCCCCCCCCCACACACACACAAAATTCTCCGTCCATGTAGTAGAGCAGCCACTAGATCTGGGGGTGTTCAGGGTAAACTGGTGTAATGTTGGTGGGCCATAAGTATTAAGGACATGATATAGGATACTCTCCATGACCTACTCAAGGATGGATCTGCCCTGGATGTCGCTACTGACTTTGGTCACAGACATGGGAATAGATTTGTGCAAGAGGATGGCCACCCCCCATTAGAGCACCTGGTGTAGCCCACATGGAATACCCTGTCGTACCCCTTACGTGCAAGGAAATGGCAGTTAGTTCCCTGGAGATGCATCTCCTGTAGCAGTACTATCTTAGACGAGTGCCACTGGAGGAAGTGAAAAACGTCTCCCTCTCGTAATCCGGTCAAGGAGACCGTTAACATTCCAGGTCAGGATTGTGTAGGAAAGGGCCATAGCATTCTCGGAGGAAGAAATTGGTCACAGGCAGAACCCGGGATACTAAGGGCCAACTACCTCAATAGGGGTTTCCCCTGTAGGAGGATAGCGAGGTCAGCATGAGGAAGCCCGGCTAATGGATTAAGTGGTCTGGCGTCCTGCAATAAAAGTTGTGTAAGGCAAAATAGAAAACAGTGAAGCCAACATAACACAAACAATAAATCCCAACCCCACGCTCTACTTATCACTCTGAAGAAGCATCTGTTGCCCATACCCAGCGTACAGTAGAACAAACTATCAAATGAGGGGATGAGGTGGAACCGTGCGGGACAGAATATCCCCACTGCTGCTCCAACTCGCATGGGAGTTACCATGTTGGGATAATGCTGTGCAGGTGTGCAAGTAAGATCAAAAGTGCGAGTCCACAGTGGCATTTCATGAGCAACCGGTGAAGGGTGTCTGTCAGGCGAAGGCTGCTGCTTATGACCCGTTGACTGATGACTTTTCTCCCTCTGATTTGGATGCCTGGTCTAAGTCACGGTGTCCCAACGGATGTCGGCGTGAAGTGTTTTGTGGGATCTTGTGCTTTGGTTTGGCAGCATCCCGGGTTTGGTCTGACTGTAGGTCAGAGGAATCCCAAGGGGTTAAAGTGAGGAGTGAGTCTCTTGCTCGGTGAGCCAAGTCCATGCCTCCTGGAGGGGGGTGGTGGCGCAGGAGGGGAGAGACTCTAAAAACAACACTTTAGAGTTGTGGATTACACGTAATTTTTCTGGTTACAGTAGTAGGTATGGTACTCAAATGGCTCTTTGTTTCAGTTTGACTTAGTTGAAGGATTTCCATTCAGTTTGAACCATGCTGGTGTAGTCTGGAAAAATATTATGATGCACCCAGATTGATAGGAAAGTTTAGTGCAGAGCGGGCGCCCCTCAGAATGGCATCCGGTGCCTTAAGCTCAGGAAGTGCACCATGAGGGTTTGTGGCACAGCCCCAGGTAGGGGGTTTCTGAACAAGAGGTTGGTGGGCCCTCTCTGACAAAGCAAATGTATAAGTGAGACAAGTCCTTCCAAAACAGGAGCCACCACTCCAGGAACAGCTTGGAGGAGGATCTGTTGGTCCCCTTCCAGAAATCCAATGGAGCAAAGGGTATTGAGCCAGGCCCTATTCTCTGCATCCTCTTCACGGTCTTGCAAGCCCTTTGTGTCTCTGGTGAGGCAGACCACCTCCAAGGAGAGGGGTTTCAGTGTCCTCCAGGGTAGGCATCCATTCTTATGCTGCTGAGACTCTCTCCACTGTTTGCCAGAGGTCCTGGGGGAGTAGAGACGTCCGCAGCACCTTCAGTGCTGCTTTAGCATCATGGATTGCCTGCAGAATAAGGGCTATATTGTCACCCGTTGCCAGGGGCACATCTCTTCGGCGGCATCTGAGGCCCCGTCGCCCCAATCAGAGCTGTGTACTTGTCCATTTTGGTTTGGCCCCCTATCGCGGCCCATGATGTTGTGCAAGTGTCAAGTGGTTGTCTCGCCATGGGCTTATCTCCCCTCTCACGGGTCTCTTAATGATCTCTTGGGGATGACAGATGTGTTAGCAATTTTTTTAATTGGGAGTGCCACGTGGGACACTGGCCCACTTGCATGGGGAGGAGCCCGCTTGGGAAAAGCCCGAGAACCTACCTCATGGTCCTGAGAGTGTCCATCACTGTTTCTTTCAGCCAGATGCAAGCACTGCCCAGATTCTGCCACACTCACAGCAGGAAAATCACCACAGCAGCCTGGGACCAGAAAAACCTTTGAGCGACATGCGCTCAACCAGTGCAGCCCAGGCCTTGCTTCGTACTCTGTGGGCACCATTTGGAGTCACCGCTACGGCTGCCACTCAGGGGACCTCTCACAGATACAGCCACTGGAGCCGCCCAGGACCGCTGAAAATGGCGCTGACCTTACTCATGGGCTGACTGGCCTGTGACATTGCTCCTCCGGTGCATGCCAGCACCGGGGAGTAGGATGAATATGGAGCAGCAGTGAGGGAGCCCAACAGTCAGCCACAATCCTGGCCGTCCTGGTCACGCCCCCAAGAAGCAAAGATTCTTATTCCAGAGTTTGGTTAGGTGTATCAGTTTCAGAGAGGTATACAAGTAATTGTGATACTCTGATTGGGGATCTCTTTCTAAGGCTGTTCATAATAACCTAATGAATGTTTTCATCAACTGTCCTTATTTTATATCAGCACTTTATTATAGCATACCTTCTCCCAAGTTCTTGGTTTTTGAGCCCCAACTCCAAACAAATGTATGCCAGAGAAGTGTTTTGAGGAAGATTAAAGACTCTCTTAAAAGTGCTGACCTACAATCTGTCCAGAAGGGCTGCATTCTGTCTTTACATGGCAACACTGGCGTAGGACATAGTTGTTTACAGTTTAGTGGTTATTGCTGCTGTGAGAAAACAGGGCTGAATGCAGAGGCCCCCTAACTTTTTGCCCCCATTTTCCACTTTTGGCTGGTGTTTTCCTGACTCTGATGGTGCCCAGGGTACTTCTAACCAGTCCCAGGGCCTGTGCTCTGTGTAAAATCAATATGCAAATTAGGCTAATTATAATTGGCTAAGTCAACCTACCTATAAGTCCCTAGTATATGGTAGGCATGTAGGTTTAGGGACCACAGCATAGGTAGTGCACTGCTGAGGTGCCCAGTGTCATTTTAAAGGCAGGCCTGCCTTGCTGGCTGCTTTTAAATTAGTTCTATGCAAATTCGACTTTGGAATTAAAAGTAGTTCCAATATCCTAAACTACCTTATTTTTACATATGTCACCCCTAAAGTGTGCCCTGTGTGCCGCTAGGGCTGGGTGCCATGTAACTATAAGCAGGGACCTTATAAAAGTAGTTTTATAAACCCTGGTGAGGTAAAAACAACCAAATTAGTTTTTCCCTCATTGTAGTGAATGGCCTACGTAGGCTAGAATGGGGAGACTTTATTTTAATTTTTAAAGTCCCCTTAAATGACAGATACAAAGAGTTTGGTATCAAATTAAGTGTTATAATAAATCCCTCAACTTCCAGTTGTTGAATTTAATATCATTTTTCAGGTAAAGTTTTAAACTTTACCTGAAAAGTTGCCAATTTCAGCCCTGCATTGTATTTGCTGCAGTGCCCTGATTGGCCAGGCTGCCTTGATGAGGTGTGAAGTGGCCTGGCTTCACACAGAGATGTGCCTGTGGGAGGGAATCTCCCCTCAGCAGATAGTGAGGAGGGAAGGGGGAGGGCTGCCAAACTGGTCTTCAAAAGGCAGAGAAGGACAGTTGGAGCAACACCCGCACATCCTGCAACCCCAGACAACTAGGTGCCCCCTTGATTAGATTAGGAGAGGGGTGTGTTTATGATTTTTAGCCACACCAGTGGGTGGGCTCAGCCAGATGTAACCTCCAAAAATCATTTTCAGCGATGATGGATTTTTGAAGAATGTTGCCTCCTGGGATTGATTTTTGCCACACTTTCCAGGAAGTGGTCATCACAGGGGGAAGGACCCTGCGCCTGATTGGAGAATCAGGACACCCCGGTTTTTCACCCAGGAGCAAGGATAAAACTGGCAGACCGGCACCCACACCTCAGTTCCCTACCACATGCCTACCAGGAAAAACTACAGAAGGACTGCCCTGCTGGACCCCTAGCCTGCACCTGGAACCTGCACTCAGAAGGACTGCACCAGCTGCACACTTGGGCTTCACCATAAGAAGGACTTTGCCTGGCTTCAACTGGTTCAAGGAGGGTCTCCCTGTTTGCTACAGGTGATAAATTGCTAACCAGAGACCCCTGCACCAACCCCTGAAGAAATCAACCAGCTGACCACTGCCCAAAAAGGAGTTTGAGCCAGGTGCATTCTAGGAGTTGTAGTCCACACCCCCAAGGATCATCTCAGAGCTTCTGGACCCTTGGGGTATGCTGTGGACCCCAAAAGAACCTTAAAAGAACATCTGGGAGAAGACCCAGAAGTTTGGAGAACTTTTGAAAAAAAGCTCCATAGAGGGACTGATCCGCCATGGCAAGTCTAGCCGGCTTGCCTCAACAACGTCCTGGCCTGATTTGCGGGTTTGTCCTGTTGGAGAAAATCTCCTAAAAAGAGACTAAGTCCGAACGTACAAAATTGACTGAGACCTCCCAGCCAGCGTATCTGAGGAGGGCTCCAAGGACGTCGGATCAAGATCCAGGTTTACCCCGGTCGAAGGATTTTCACATCAAAAAAACGACTAAGTCCGAAGGTAAAAATCTCTACCGAGGTTTTCCGCCACATGTATCCGGAGAAGAGTTCCAGGAGGTTGGATTGGACTGGAAGGTTCGCCCCGCTGAAGAAAATCTTCAGAAAAACGGCGAAGTGCGAAGGTAAACTTTTGACCGAGGTCTCCCGCGGCCTGTGGCCGAGCCGGGCTCTATCGCGGTCAGCCTTAAACTTTGACTTTGCCCTGGTCGAGGTGCAACCAGATGACCCGATTGGCACTTTTTGTATCTAGGCGCTAAAAAACAATTCCTAAAAAATGAATATCTCTGGTTCCCCTTATCCGATTTTATTCGTTTCTATGTCATTTTAAAGATAAATATATGATCTATTTTTATAAATTGGTTTTGGATTTTTAAACTGTTTCCTGTGTTTTTATTTAATTACTGTTTTGTGATATTTTAATGCTTTACACTGTGTCTCCTAAGTTAAGCCTTGTCGCTCATTGCCAAGCTACCAAGGGTTAAGCTGGGTTTAATTTACTGAGACCTAAATGGACCTAAGTATAGGTTAGTGGCCTATTGCTAAGTGTAGGTACCTACCTGCCTTTACCAATAACCCATTTTCCAACAGCTGCCAGTAGTGGTTCAGAGCAGAGGCCTTCAAAACGTCTTTGCAAGAGTGCAAAAGGCAAATGTTAGCATGTTTCCTTTCTTCGATATGAACTGCTTTTTGTGTGGAAAAAAATCCTCTAAGTATATGCCCAGATATTTGTAGCAGGTAACATCCTTCAGAGTTATATCATCTAGGTAAATCTTAATTGGAGGGACGGATCAATTACTGATGATCATTGTTCTGTTTCTGTTGTTGTTGTATTAATCTGAAGGTTATTTACATTGGTGTAGCTTTAGTTTGACTAGCCTAGGTATCCCAATGTTTGTCATACTGAGCAGTAGGACGTTGTCTGCATAAGGCAGGAGGGGCAAGCTTAAGGTGACCAGGCGTGGTTGGAGGGAGTTTATTTGATCTAATTTCAGTATCCAATCTGCTGTGAACAGGTACCAGGGGTGAGGTGCCAACACTCATCATTGCTTTAACCCTTCTTGAGTTGCTGGCTTCCTTGACTGTTGTGCTGCAGCTCAGTTTGACTTAGAGCCAGATGTTTGAGTATAACTGTTTGATTGCTCATAGCAGCTTGTGTTGGATGCTCCATTCCCCGAACTTTTTCCAGAGTATCCCACGGTCCGCATAGTCAAATGCTGCTTTGAAGATTATAAAGCATAGATGTAATTTCTTATGCATTTGCTTGCATTTATCTGCAGTTAGGGAGGCTGCTAAGATGTTTGTCGTTGTACTTAGTCCTCTCCTAAATCAGTATGATGTCGAGGAACCACGTCGTTCGACTAGGTAAAAGATCTGCCAATATAATGAGGCAGAATCCGAGTGCTATGAGCCTATAGTTGACCGGGTTCATTCTGTCACCTCCTTTTGAAGACTGTAATGATGATTGAACCATGCCAGCTCTTTGGAATGGAGCCTGTTACCTGAACCAAATTGTATAATGTAGTTATCCAAATATTGGGGTCTCCTTTGAAAACGGCCTTTAGTATGCCGTTCGGACCTGGTGCTTCATCACGATGTCCTGCAGATATGGCTTTTTTTTTTTTTTTTTTTTAAACTTCCAGTTGCAGATATAGCTGTTGCACATTTACAGTGTCAAAGCCAAATTTGTCTGGAAGACAAATGATGCATTGTGGGGCACTTCACTTTTCTCAAGTTGGGAGAAACCTTTTATAGGTTTCAACACTCGTTGGCTTTCATTATAAGCTCTATTTCATCTACGAGCAGCTGCAAGACCTATAATTGACAGAAAAATAGTTATATTTTAAAGAAAAAGCTTATCAGAGTAAATTATGACAGTGACATCTCAAGGGGGCCTGTACTCTTCTCTTATCTAAGTTTCAAGAACCATGTTTGAGGCACATTGCATTTAATATGTAACAACCTACCCTGCCTCAATGATATTCTGGATATATGGTGTAAAAAGCTATAATTTTCTAACAATGTCACTTTTATCTTAACTACAAAATACTATTCTCACAAATGAGTGCTGTGGCAGGATGTTCTTTGCAAATTAGGCAATTATTTTCTCGGGTTTCTCAGAGTTCAGGGTTACAAAGCATACACAGAGTTGAGCTAAGACGGCCTTGTGTGCCTACTCTCTTGCACCTGCATTTTATAATTAATTCAGCAAGACTAAAACTTTGCATCTTATAAGTAGCCATTTTCACAGACGTGAGGAGGTCTTTGAAAACTATTCTAAAAGCACAATTCAAAATGGAGAATCTATTGCTACTGTTTGAACAATGGTTCAAATCTATGTCTATAGTTTTTTTTCTTCTTCTGCTGCAGTTTGCTGATCAACAGCTGTATTGAACCAGAAATGTGGCATGTTTGGGTCATCAGTTTGATCTGGTTTGTTATGCCTTTTTGATTTATGTTCTTCAGTCATGAATTGTATATAGCAGGAGTTCATTGGCTGCAAACGTTTTCGCTAGGTATGCAACCCATGCTTCTGCAACATTGACGAATGTAATAAACAATTCAAGTCTGTCAAGCCCATTTATAATACCCCAGAATTTACTTGAATTGGTCTGTTTATCACTTTGTATCAGCTTTATCCAGAAAGCCTCTGTGTTCATTTTCCTTTCTTCCCAGGGTTGTTTTTGTGTACTTTTCTCAATGTGTTTAATCCTTTCCATTGAAAGGATTAGTCTGTCTTCCTCAATAGCCTGATGATCTTCTTTGGCTCCTTTTTAAGACTACATTTAAATGAGAGCATCACTTGCCTCTTTAGTGATGGCTGTTGTAGTGTCATGTGAGTTAGCAATGACAGGACCATGTTGGTCCCTGATGGACTCAGTAGAACTGTGAAGCACGTTTGGGTGTGGTGAATAGAGTTCATGTTAGAATGTTGATTTCGCAGTTATGTGCAGAGCAATAAAGACATGCAAGACCAAGCTCCGTGTGTGGTGTAGCCATGTACCCAGGCTGAGAAGGACGCTATAACTGGAGATGAAATAGGGGATATGTAACCCAGTATAGTGCTCTTTCAGAGAGTTTGCTGTGGTCCAGCAAATTGCATGTGTGCCTTAGTCGAAGTGAAGTCCGATGTTTGGTGTATGTGAAGTCAAAGCACCATTCCAGCCAGTGTGATGTTTGAGAAGATGAGAGGTTTACTAATCACTGGCCAGAAACTTGCTAGTAAGGCGTAAAGGAGGTACTATGTCACTACGTGACATTGAGCTAAAAAGCATACAGTATAACACTAAAGGCAGCAAGAACAAGGTACAGAGAAACTCTAAAGGCCATAACGATGTAGGTAAATACAAGCAGCGACCGCTAGATGCAAGAGAACGGTACGAATAGAAACAAATACAATGCAGAGAGGCGCGAAGGGTGAAGATCTTGTGCAAGAAACACTGCAGCTACTCACCATTAAAGAAGTCAGTACCAGCCAGACAGAGGGTGGGTGCAGTGACCCAGGTGGTAGCATGAGGCTAGTCCTTGATGAAGGTGGCAGCACAAGCGGGCAGCAGGTGCTTCCAGAGCAAGCTCTGCTCTCTATAGAAGAGAGCTCCACAGGTTATGATGCAGCCGCATTCTTGAAACCACCCCCTCCCTTCGATATCTCCAGAAGCAAAACATTGGTAACCAATGGACGACCTGGATAGAAATGTTTGATTTTATTGATGGACCAGAAGATACAGACAAAAGAAAGATTCTCAGATACCTTGCTGGTGAAGGGGTAAAAGGTATGAAGAAACTGCTGCAAACTGAAGAAGTTGCACACCGTCCTAACAAAGAAGCGTTAAATCTCAAGTTAAATCCAATGCTGAAAGTCTATTACAAAAGTAGGTTTTCAGTCAGGAGTGACAAAGTTGGTGATATAATTGACAAATTTGTTGAAAGTCTTGAGACGCTTTTCAAACATTCTAAGTTCAACAGAGTCAATGATGAAGCCACACGCCTCAGAATTATTGATCAATGTCTGCATGATTCATTTAGACGATGAATGCTAAGAGAAACCCATGGTCTGGAGTGAGTTCACATTGCTGCCAGAGCAGAGGAGCGTGCTGATTGACAAGATGCTGTAATGAAGGCTGGAGGTGCCCTGAATGAGTCCATCATGAAAAGTAAGCAGAAACACAAAGCTGAATGACACAGAGTGATGTCTCTAAAGAAAGAGTGTGCTTTAGGTGTGGATTTTTGTTTCCACGTGAAGTTAAGTGTCACGCCATTGGACAAATATGCAAAGGCTGTGGGAAGGAGAACCATTTTGAACCGGTTTGCAAGACAAAGAAAAAGCGAAGTGTCACAATGAGAACTCAAAATGAATGCCAGAATGTTTCAGAAGCAACGTTCTTTGCATGCCCATGAAGCCAAGCGGCCACATCAGAAGAGGGAGATCAACATAAAATGAAGGCGATCGTCATCTAAATGTTCGTCCAAGAGTTCTTCAGTTTCATTGTTAAGGGATGATTAGGAAGACTGATGTGTACGTTTGTCCTGAGGTAAATATAGACATGGCACATGTCGGACTAGCTGCATGCAAAGAAGAATATGAGTCAAAGAAAAGTTGATGAGTAAAATCACAAGTCATTCAAGCATTGTTCGAAGATTACACTGAAAGTAAAGGGTTGCTCCTTACCTTTTATTAACAGTGGTGGGTTGATAAACATTATGCCTGTGGAGAAATACAATAAACTGTCTCAATTGCCAAACTTACACCGTCGAAGACTGTGTATACATGGGCTGCATCCACAGCATTAAAGAGACAAGGTTCATTCGTAGCAACCATGAGACACAAAAAGACAAAACAAAAGTGCAAGCACCCATTCATTTACTTCATGCTACTGCATCGGTTACCTGTTTACTCCTGTTCAGTACTGCTGCTGATATGGGACTGATATCTGTGATCTACAACATGAATGCTCATTATGAAATAGTAAGTCAGTTCCCTGTATTGATTCATGGACTGGGAAAACTTAAGACCATGAAAGTGAAACTGCATATAAATGAGGACGTTTGTCCTGTGGTCTCAGACCTAGAAGAAACTTTTGAAAGATCTTGAGACCTTACTAAAGCATGTTATCATTGAGCGATTCAGAGGTCCGATTTCATGGGCTTCGGCCATAGTGGTAGTGCCCAAAAAAGAGTGAAGGAGCTGTATGCATTCACGTTGGAATGCGTCAAGCTAACAAGGCAATTGAAACAGTACGACATCCCAGTCCGCACATTGCCAACGTGATCACACAGCTAAATGGTGCCTAAGTCTTCTCTTTCCTTTATCTGAACAAAGGATATCATCAATTAAGTCTCTAAAAGTTGCAGGTACATTACCACTTTCTCTACTCATATTAGTTTGTTTGGATTCAAACGCTTACGTTCTGGTGTCTTGAAAATGTTCTGAAGCCGAGGACTTCATTTAACGTATCATACAACCTGTCAAGAATGGTTTGAGATAAAATGACACATTGGTTTTTATAGCTACCCAAAAGGAACATTATAAAGCTCTTGCACAAGTGTCGTTTACTTGCTGATGTAGGTTTATCCCTGAATGCTGGGAAATGTAAGTTACACAAAACATAACCCAGATTCTGTGGACATATCTCTTCTGATAGGGGTATGACGCCAGATCCAGCTAAAGTGCAAACTTTGTCACCCGCCAATCCCCCAAAAGATGTTACCATGTTACGTTCATTCCTTGCCATGGCCAGTTACTGGCATATGGTATAGGTGACTCTGCCATAGTAATTGCTCCCTTAAGACACTTAGCAAAAAGATGCTTCATGTTACTGTTCACACAAATGTGAAGAAAGTTTTAAGAAAATCAGGCATTGAGTTGATAATCCACTGAAATGGCCTACTTTGATCCAAAATTTCTAACCGAGGTTGTGGTTGAAGCAAGCCTGGTCGGGTTCACCATGATCCTTGCCCAATACAAATGCTTGAAGGCATTTTGTGGCAAATGCAAGCAGTAGTTCGTCAGACCGACCATGGCTATTCATCACCTGAGGCAAAAGTTTATCAGTGGTGTGGGCTTGTGAACATTTCCAAATATTTCTTTATGGAATACATTTCACTCTTGTAACCAGTCATCAAACATTGCTTACCATCTTTATCAATCCAAAAGTCCAGATGCCTTGAAGTGAACATTTGGGTTTAGGGCCACAGGAATATGACTACACGGACGTACACCAACCAGGGAAAGATCAAAACCATGATGACTATTTTTCAAGCGTGCCAGTACAGTGTCATGGTACCCCTTCCAAAGCTGCTGAAGCCTACATTAGCAAAGGACATATGGTGAATGCTTGCTGTCCTGGAAAGTACACTAGGCAAGATTCTTTGTACTTCACAAAACTTAAGTGCCTGGATAGTTTGGTTCGCAGAGACGGCTGCTTTTAGTAGTTCAGTCCTGCAGGACTTTTTAGTATGACCTTGGTTCACAGCCCACCACCGAGGATGGTATTGCTTTGGTATCTATTCTAAGGTAAGGAATCTGCAATTGGAAATCTCTATCAGATTAACAAGTTACTTACATTTGGTAACAATTTATCTGGTAGAGACATATTCTAGTTGCAGATTCCTTACTGATCCACCCATCCTTCCCACTTGCACACTGATTTCTAGGGACAGGAGTTCCCTTTTCAGGGCCTTAGCTCTGGTGCACCATTTTCAGTGTTCTTCATGGGTCTGCGTTTTGGTGTGGAAAGTCGTGAAAAGAAACTGACGTCTTAGAGGTGGTGCCTATGTACGACCCCAATGTAATCACGGCGACCATGTCTCCAACAACTAATGCGGAGTCGACCAACGCCACCTGATGGGTACTGCTCGAAGAAAAATCTCCGGATCCAATCTGACACCTGGGGGAAATTCTAAAGGAAGGAATCTGCAACTAGAATGTCTCTACCAGATCAATTGTTACCAAAGGTAACTAACTTGTTCTTTCGTACTTGAATAATGTCAATTCTTGGGAGCTTATGCTCACTTTCAGTGCTACTAAAGGGTATAGGTCGAGAATTAATGTGGTCTAGTGTCCCTGTTATGTGATCATTTATGAGTGTAAAGCTTGAGGTTAGTTGTCCGTTGCTTTCATCAACTTTTTAGTGAAGAGTCCTTGGTCAGGATTAATGTCGTGCCTTGGGCTTGATCTTTTTGCACGTATGTTATCATTCTGCTGTGCCTGGTTGGGCAATTACAAATTATTCATATGACACACTCGTCCTTTTTACTAGTCTTCTTTTGATAAACTCTGGTAGTGTCCATTTGTTGAGTTTTTTTTTTTTTTTTTTTTTTCCGTGTCCTGGCTGAGTTAATAATAGTATTGTTTATCTGAATTGTCCGATGAATCATAAGCTGTGAGGTCCATGTGTGACGCATTGTCTGTATGAATTTCAGTGAAAGTATTTATATTGGGGCCATCGTCTCCACCATGTTTTAAAGTAAATATTGAGTAGCTTGTAGTGGTCTCTACATTTTTGGTATGAAGAAGTTTAATCCTGACCTTCCTGGCATGTTCATCTTGCTTTTTTGTTTGTTTGAAGACTTCAGTCTTGTTCGCTGTTACGACACTGGATTGTGACAATTGCAAGGCCTGGGCATGAGACTGGTCTTCCTTCTTCTCTTGATCATTAATGTTTTATAACTTTGTCATAAAGCATATTTCTAAGTTCTATTCTTGGTGGTTCAACTGTAGGATTTTGTCCCTGCTTACTTGGCTCCCTTTTATAGATTGAGATGCTACATTCATTAGAAATAAACTAATCACTTCTGTCCGAGATACTTGTCAGAATAGTGGGGAGAGTACTTAACTTGTCAATTATTGAACCACAAGAGCAATTTGCTGGTATTGACGAATGGGTAGCATGGACTCTAGTTATTAGGTCTGTCAGAATATCCAATTTTGTAATAATGCTGGAAACATGTGAGGCCATTAAATTCATAAGGTCGATCACGATGTCCCATTTATTGGATTGCAGATTTAGGGCATCCGTTGAGGCTTGTAACGTTAACAGTGATTTATAAAAACCATGAAAATTGACAAATGTTGTACTTGTATTCCCAGGACAAGTGTTCATTGCCATGGTCTGCATAGTGGTTGTTTGCTCGTTTGTTTCCTCTTGTGAAATTTAGAGGAGCTTTAGCTGTACCTTTCTGTAGCTTTAGAGGTGAATGTCCTAAGTACATAAACTACTACGTTTGAAGGTTCTTCATGCATCATTTGAAGTATGTTTGTTGGATTTGTCACATAGCACTCTTTGGTGTTAGCCAGGTTGACAGTCTTCACTTCCATCACCTGGGTTAGGTCCACATTATTGGATATTGAGAACAAGTGCAGCCAAGAGCTATCCTCCTCATCTTTTCAGTGTGTCGTAATGTGATTGATTTTGTGTTGCATATCTTGGTCTGGGTTTCCTTGAGATGCAAGTCGAGGGGTAGAATGGAACTGGACTTTTACCATAATGAATTTGAGTATAGAGCATTAATATGAGGATACTTTTTTGTGGTGCTTACTTGTAGCTCTACTATTGGTTCTAAGATAGTCAGCTGGCCTTGTTCCCTTTCTGGTTCCATTTTTTTAGGGGTTAGTGGAGTTGGAAGGCCTGGTAAATCCTCTGGTACTGAATAGACAGGCGATATTGAATCTTTAAGAAAAGTGGATTTATGGTTCAAATTCGGTTTAGCAAAGTTTCACTATGGGTGATGTCAGCGGGACATAATGAGACACACTACATTGTTATATTATTTAATTGATTCTGTAGTCCTATTATTTCTCCTTCGGTTGGATTTTCTTCTAGACGGTTTGCTGCCTAATCTTCCTTTAATCTAGTTTTTCCCAGAAATTTACTTAATGTTCTGCAATTTAGGTTAACAGGCTATCTACTTCCAAAGAGACTCAAGGAACTGTGTACGAGTGCAATCAAGTGGTTTAGGTAGATTTAGTCTCTATGGGAGTTCTGCCGGTTGACTGGTAAAAATCAAACTTCAACGGGCCAATAGGTGCTCTGACAAACAGATGAGCCAGCTAGGCGGACTGGGAGACCAGGCTTTAGGGGGTAGTGGGAACATTTGTAATTGAGTTGCGTCACAATTTTGCAGGATGCTGTTATAAATGCATGATGGTTTTGTGGTACTTGTGCAGTTATGAGCTATGCAGTGTTCTGTATGCCGGCCCTCAGAAGGTGTAAATCACGCTGGCCATGTCAGTCTACAGGGGGACCATGGCCCTAGGGCCTTTCCTGCACACCTCAACTCACTGTTTACTTCTCCACCCCTCTTTCTGAGTCCCTGTTCACGCCCAGCCCATCACACCTGACCCACTGTAATCTTCTCAAACAGGCCAGCGCATGCCAGACTTTTTTGTCTCGCCGGGTTGCTCAGAGTTGTGTCTGAGAGTCTGGGCACACTGGGGCTTCATATCTGTGCAGTGTTGAAATGTTTTCTCATGTATACAGAATATTAGTGTAGTTCAGTAGAAAACTGCTGAATTTGCCCTGCCCTCTGCCCCCCAAAAAGAACTAACATCTGGCCGGCAGGAGGAGCAGTGGCACCGGCACCACAATAGACAATGCAGGGCAAGCGAGTTGGGCAGAGGCAGAACAATGAATGTTGGGGGGTGCTAGGGTGGCAAGCAGTCCATGCAGGAAAGGTGAGAGAAGCTGTGGTAGAACAGTGAAGTATGGAGGACAGTAGTGAGGGGCAGTGTTAACACATTGGGCCATTCACCCGTAGGAGGAATGAGGTAGGAACCTATACTCTGACAATGTAGGGCGGGAGGTAAGTGGCAGGGGCAGCAAGCTGACCATGTAGGCTAGTTGGCAGAGATGGAATACATGCCAATAGACTCTGGAGCCTCCTGATTTTTGAAGTTTTCTTTCATGCGTTTCTCACCTAAAATGTGTCTGCTTCAATATAAGTCAATGGGGAAACTACATTTCCCCCACAATTTTCCCCTAGTATCTCCCTCTTTCCATTTGCCGTGTGTGGGATAGTGACCGTATAATATGCCTCAAAGGGCAGGCTGGAGGGCAGTGGCAGTACAATAGACCATGAAGGGCAATAGGGAAGGGTAGGAGTGGCACATGAGCAAGCTAGCCACCTAGGACTAATGGGAGGGGCAGTGGCAGCAGAGCATATCATGGATAGCAGGAGGGATGCGGCTTGTCCTTGCACATGGACAATAGCGACGGGGAGTAAGGCGACGGGGAGTAAGACAACGAAAACAGACTGGCACAGCAGGGCAGGTAGGAGAGGCAACACGACTGTCCATTGAGGGAAGGGTGTGGGGGACACTGGTCCGTACAAGGACAACTGAGGGTGGGGATGAGATTGCAAGGGTAGGAGCAGCAATCTGATAATACAGGCAGGTGAGGGCAGTGGAAGCACAACACAGAATGTAGGGGATGCGCATGGGCTGTAGAGGGGAAGGGGGCGTAGTGAGGCAGGGGCAGCAAGCTGACCACACAAGGCAGGTGGGAGTGTCTGTGGCAGCACAGCATACCATGTATGGTAGGTGGAAAAGTTAATAGCAGCATAATAGATGATGAGCAAGCGGGATGGGACAGACATGCCCAAGAGACCACAAGAGAGTAAAATTGAGAGGGTAGGGGTGGGACTCTGACAACAGAGAGATTGAGACCGGTGTAGCAATCTAACCACCCAGGGCTGGTGGGAGGCATAGTAGCCACACAATGAACCACACAAGGCTGGAGTGAGAGGACGGGGCTTTCAACTTGCACAGTGGAGTGCTGGAGGAGGGGGAATGGGGTAGGAACAACAACTGAATGGAGGTACAACATTAAAGTAATGTTATAGTTGGGTGTTCAAATGAGTTAGAAAAAGCTTAAAAACACCAATTTGCCAGTTATAGTTCAGTGAGTTCACTATAATGCATTCCCACCATGCACTGCTTATCAGCTGAAATATTGCATCGCTCATTAAATGTTAAATGACATTGTTGATGACTTCACTTATGAGATCACCCTAGCTATAGTTCCGCCAATTACTCTGAGCTGCTTGCTAATTTTAGAAAACAAAGTCGCAGAGGGCCCACAAACGTATAGCATACATTGACTGTATTTACATGTGCGCATCTGTTAAATATAGTGTAGTCTTAAACACAGTCTAGTTCAGTATGGTAAAATCTATAGGGTGCACAGTTTAATTACTAACAATTGTAAGTGCAAACAGTAATTTTTACACACTGGCGAATGAGCACAACTACTGAGAGTCGCAGACATAAGATTCAATAGGTTGTGGCCTGAATCAAAGTCCTGTTGCCAAAATGTGAGAAACTAAAGGTTATATTTGTAAAACATTAGTTGCCTGTAGATTTTGGTGCACATGCTGACATTAAAGAATTGTCATGTAGTGCTGTTGTCAATGTTTATATAAGCTGGAGATTTAAAAGGTACAGATATTTATTTCCAGACGTTCGGTGAAAATGCAGAGACTTTATACATTGTTGAAGAGTGTATAAGGTATGGGTGACTTGCAAACGATTCAAGTCGCAGATTTATTGTAAAAGTATGTGCCATTCTCCTTGTTTCAAGAACGTGTAAGGTATTATTTACAACCTTGCCTTTTTAGTGGCTAAAGCAAAGATGTGAAGCGTTTGACTTAAAAATCTATATCAGATTAGGTATTTCACAGATACATCTCTTTAAGGTAAGTAATGAGAAACCCACTTTTCAACGGTATTTAAGGTTTAACAAATTGCCAATTGTATAAATATCTACAGATACAGTGTTTTTTACGCACCTGAATACCATTAAAGAAATGTATACTGTACTAAATATTGATGTTTTGACAGATTTGTCCTGCATGTTGTAAAAGGTTACAGCCTTTAACACAATAGAGGTGGCAGAAAATTGGGTCTAGGTGTAGCTCTGATACTTTCCAGTATGGAAACCTTACAGCGAACTCTTAACATTCATTGGATGAGGTAATCTGTGATGTCCTCATGGACTTCATTTGAGGCAATCCGTGATGTCCTCAGTAAGGCCGTTGATCAGGTCATCAGTATTGTAAAATGTGAGATCATTAACCACTTGTGACAGTGGCGCAAGTTAGTTAGCTCAGTAAACTATATCCAGCAAATTGCAATTGATTATTTTTTTTAAAACTCATTTTAACACCTAATGATCATGCCACTTTAACCTTTGTTCTCTTCATTGAATATAGGAATATGTTCACTCAAAAAACAAGGTTTAAGTAATGTTCTCACTAGAGGTTAAAGTGAGTTAGAACGTAACGCTCAAAGACACAAAAATCACTATTTGCCCATTAGTTGACTAAGCTAAGTAACTTGTGCTCATGCAATGCACTGATTATGACCTTCCATATTACATCACTCGTGACCTGCCCAAGAACCCCATTCATGATGCCACTGCTGGCGTCCCATATGACATCACTAATGATATCATACACTCATTCTGACACCATTCTCTAGGATTTGTGGGCTTGACAACATTCTACATGTAGCACCTGTGGACAAATTTCTGCTCACCTTAATGGATTGCCCTGCTAAAGACTTCACATGGTCTGCAATTTTAGCTCAAAAGGCTGACAGGTATATATTTGTTACAATAAAGACACCTTCTGTCAGGCCCGATGGACAATGCTCATAGGATCGTTAAATACACATTCCTAAGATGGGCACAATGGCATATAACCTTACAGCCATGCTTACAACACCTGTATGAGCCAAACCACCTCTACATGGGATACCCTTAATTTCCCCTACGCACCTAGGAAAAGAGTGAGGAATTGGCCAACGGGCATCCTCCATACCGGATACACTTGCATATAGCTGTTGCATGGGCTCATAAACAGAGATTCTTTTTCTGTATTCACCTATGACTTCACAAACCTATTTCCATATTAGAAGAAACCTCATCCACGATTAACATTGGCATGCTTCATCATAGGTGCCGTCTCATTGGAGTAGGTAAATACCACTCAAATTAGCTCAACTATTTTTTAGATGCTTGTTGTTCTGGAGGAGTCCGGCAATCCAGTTTTTACTAAAAAATGACTTTGGGTATACCCTTAAGATATCTTTGTTCCATGGGTTCCCATGTCTTGATTAAGACTTACTAAACCCTGGATGTGTTGTGAAAGACCATATTTGAAACCTCCCTCTAGAAATGATTTTAGCTTGCATGTTCGATCCAAATTTGTTTGGTTGGATTTTTTATTTTTTTATATACACACAATCCTTATTGTTTCCAGCTTTTGCAGCTTCTGTGGGTCCTGTGTCACACTGGAACCAAGCTATTCCTGAGTTATGATCCCCAACTAGGGTGAAACCAGTCCTAGGTTGCCTGTGTTCCAGTTCATGTAGGGATTGGCCGTTCAGGCTGGACTGTATCCACTAGACAGGTTCAAGACTTATTTCAAAGGGCTGGATCCAAACTGATGTGGTGTATGCAAAATAACGATGGCTGGGATACAGCCCCAAGTAATTACCAGTGGCTGAGATCAATTCGAGCATTCCATCACTTTTTTGTATATTTCAGCATTCTTCAGAACACATACAATGTCTGCCTGTGCGCAGTGCTTTGTCATGCACTGAACAGAGGCATAAGGTTCTCGTACTGGTTTGTTTTACAATCCTGGATTACCTGTGAAGTAGAAAAATTGATTTTTTTTTTTTATACCATGGCTATACAGATTCCCTCCCCCCCCATCCCAGTGATGTTGATGCTAATTTAAACTTGGCAGCATACCTATTTGTTATAACGGCAAAACACACACACATCCAGTTGCCCTCTTGAAGCAGATCTCGAAGGATGTGAATAACTTCCATCTTGAAATGCCTGTACACAATCTATGAATTCAAATTCTTCAGATTGAGCACCAGACAAGAGCCCTGCCTCTTTTGTTGACCAAGAAGATGGTGCTGATTAATCCCCTGGGGTGAGGGGAGGAAAGACATGTGGTGTCTTTCTGGAGCAAAGAAAAAATCTCCCTTGACACAAGCTCTTGGTCTTGTAGGGAAAATAACAGCTCCTGAGGTGGAGACATCAGAACTGGGAAGCTGTAGAATTCCAGTTTGTACCCCAGAACAGAATTGAGGGCCCATGAATCCTGAGACAAAAGCGCTCTTTTTTTGCACGAAAAAACAAATCATCTGTATCGCCCCCCCCCCCCCCAAGTCACTTTAGCTTAAGGTAAAATACTCATCTGAAGTCCCTGATTCATGGGAGCCTCTCTGTTGTCCTCTGCCGTAGTCTCTACGGAAGCATTGATGACTTCCCCAAACTCTGGTGGGGTAGGTCTGGTCTGAGGGCTGTTTGTGCCAGTTTCTGCTGAAACTGATCAAGGTTTTGTGTTGGGAGCCCTGCTAAGCACCTCAGCCTGACGAACGGGCCCTATATCGTCCGGCCCTTCCAAAAAGGGTGTTTCGGAATACCTTCTTTTGTGAGAGATGCCGGAATATTATAAGTCGCAGCAAACTTGGCCAGATCCTTGACCAAGGGACCATTGAAGAAGAGACCTTGTGCCACCGCTCCTGACTCAGAGGAAGCGAGGTCGTTTAATTTGGGGTTGATGCGCATCAAAATCGTTCCTGTCTTTCCGTAGACCTCACCATGTTGGCATTACCTAACTGGCAGATGGCATGTTGCACCCATCCAGTCAGAATGTTGATACAATTTTTTACACTCCCGTAACTATGTCAATTCCTTTGACAAGTACGGAGATGAGTTCTCTATTGCCCGATACTCGATTTCGTACTATTTCTGTCATCTCCAACTTACCAATACCGCGTGTCACCATTACGGCGCAGCGCGGTAGAGACAGCAAGTTTCCGAGAGTCTCCCGTGGCTATCTGACGGTGAGACGCGATTATACCTACGCGCTCACCGCTTTACTTCTACTCATTTCAGCTCAACTACATACGCTGTTATCAGTTTTAGCTCCCGCTGTTTATCAATTTAAAAATCTGTCTTGAACCACAGTTGTTTTTATTACAGTTGGTTTCCTGGGCAACAGGTTAAGATTTAATGACGGCCAGATATCAAGCAGAGTTGAGAAGCTTGTATTATATCTTTGTTTAATTCCTGCAACTTACTTCCTGTTTCCTGTGGAGTGATTTATAGTTAAACCTCAGTACGTTCCAACATATCTCTTTGCGCCTTTGCATATTACAACATAATGTTGTAGTGTCCGCTTAATACCAGATTATTTCCTCGGTGTGAGCCTAATCTATGTTTCTTCTTATGCATATACCTAGATCAGAGTTGATGTCTGTAGCCTTGACTCCCCCGATGTGGCCCTACCATAAATTTCTGGAGGGTAAGCGATTTAGGTGTCTGTTTGTCTGCCGAATGCCCCTCGTGCTTACAGTAACATTCATGTTTCACCTGGCACAGGAGTGTTGTCACAATTGGTTTTTGGGGGTGCACCACGTCTTTTTCTTGGGATTACCCTACCTATATGAATTGTATTATGTTAATTATGGTTTCTTTCTACAACTTTTTAGGTCTTTGACTTTCACACATGTGGAAATTTTCCACCAACTAACGGATTAGGTATGCTATAAGGTCCTGATGAATCGCATGAGTTGATTTGACTGTTAGAGAGCGAGAAACATGTTGACCACCTACAGAGAGTGACACAGGGGATCCTGTGTGCTCTGCCTCTTGGATACTACTGTATCTTTCCAAGAGTCCCATAAACTATTATTATACTTACCTACACTTATATGGGGAGTGTGGACATTATCCCACGGACTCCCCGTGTTCGGTTTTTAATCTTGTCAGAGGTTGTAGCACGAGGATTAAACATTTGTAGTGAACACCTCTAGGCATTTTTATTCTCCTATTTACCAATCCACTCCCTTTTTTTGACCGGCTTTCATTATTCTTAAAAGATCTCCGGCAAAGAGCCCCCTTGTGGGGCCCGTCAGGCATTGCAGCGCCGGCCTGACGAGGAGCTGGCCCTATGATGAAGCATGTCACCGGATGGTGAGTGAGGGCCCTTGCTCCGAAACATTTTGGTTCCTAGTTAATGACTGGATTACCCTCCCCTTTTTCTTGAAAGAAACCTACTATATGAGGTGGAACCGTGTGTAATCTTTTTTGTTTCATGGTATTGGGAACCTTACACACGGGACCAGGAGTTAGTCTCCGAATTTCCCATTTTTCTTTTGCCCCTCTTGTGTTGTTTTCTCGATCAAACAATACACCAGATTCTTTGGACTGGAAGCCCAAATTCAGAATTTTTGTAATGGGGCGTGAGAGGTCTAGTAATTTATCTTGACAGGATTGCCAAGCTCTAACAAGGCCTTTCCTGGGGTCCTTAGCCCATTTTTCATAAAATTGACAATGGTGAGGTCCACCTCAGGCGTATGAGACCTTACCAGCCAGATCTGGTATGGGGCACTCTGATCTAAGCCTCACCCTGACCTGATCAAAGCCCTGTTTTGAAATGGGATTGGACCTAGCTGGCCACTTTGGGGAGGTGGGTCCAACTGGTAGGGCGGGGTGTACAATCTCCGCTGGGTCAAACGTCGGTACCTTTGGTGGACGTGGACCAGCATCTGATCTGCAGTCAGGACATCTTTTCTTGCTGGGTCTCCTCCTGGTCAGAGGAAACGTGGGAAGAGTCCGAGCCCATCAGCTCAGATAACCTAAATGACTCGAATGAGTTGGATGCTTGGGATTGGGAATGACTATACCCATGCTCCACCTAAACTGCTGTAGACTGTTGCTCAAATGCCTCGGAATGCCACCTTTTTCCCCTTTGATATTCCTTTTGATTTCTTTCTGGATGCTTAGGAGGCAGGGACGCTGGCTCTGCGGAGTAAGTGAGAGGAGGGAGCCAGCCTCGCTGGTGAGCGAATCCCTGGAGGTGGGAGGTTAGGGGACCGAGGGCTTTGACCAAAACCCTATTCAATGATAGTTGAACATTGTTGCTTCCACAAGGTTCTCCTCAAAAGAGGGAGCGAGAACTCCTGATATTCTCCTTTATGCTCCTCATAGGCGTTATACTGAGCCATGGTGAAGGAACTATGTGCAGGAACACACAAGTCACGCTGTAATAGCCAACTAATTATTATGCAAGTGGGAGTGCAGCCCCAGCAGACGCAGATCAAATCGTTAGTGTGGAGGGAGGCACCTGCAATCACACACTAGGCAGAGCCTATGCCAATGATTACAATCCTGGGCACTCTTTGATGCCTCAGGGTGTGGGGAGCAGTGTATCAGCACACAGGAGGACAGTTGCACTTAAACTGGTAAGTCTGCTAGCAGAAATGCTTTTCAATCTCATTGGAATGGTGAAGCGCACCACCCAATGCTGTCTGAACCACCTTTGCTGCGTTTGTGCATGTTATTGTGTCTCGGAGGTCTAGACATGGGATTGCGGGCGATCGAAGATGGCAGCCACGTCTTGCTCCCTCTCCCGCTCCACAGAAGGTCAGTGAGGGCTCTCGCTGCCTTGTAGGCCTAAGCACTCCCCTACAAATGAGAAATAAACAGATAAACTGCAAAGCAACTAAGTAACACACAGGAAATGCCATGTGATGACAAAGACACAAGTCCCCTGAGGCCCAGGGACTAGTTATGAATATATAGATTGTGCGCAACCAGCGCTATCCTGTATCTAATATACATTATACAGCTATCGCTAGAAATGGTTATCAAAAACAAGCGCGAGCCAAGCAGTAATTAAAATAAATGTGCACTTAACTGGCTGCGGAGCAGCAAAGAAAGAGGTCAAGATGGGGGTTGGGTTCTTAAAGGGCTGTATTGATTACTGATTGGGCCATGTGACATTGGATTCATGGGGGATGTAGTTTTTTCTTATGTTATTGTGTTTGGTTGTTGTGAAAATTACAGCCCAAGATAAGCGTAATCAGAGCCTCTGGTCCTGACATAGAATTACCAGGCCCCCTGTTACTTTAGGGTAGAGTGCAGCTGTTGCACCTAATACTGCTTGCCTCTGCTGCACTGTATGGTTCCCAGATGTGCCTGTACTCTATTTTCTCGATGGATTGGTAGTTCTGTTGCAGCGAGACACGTTATAGCGGTGTGTGAAAACGGTCATCAATGCTCGTGCCTGCATTCCCCAATGGGAATTGCAGTCTTTCATTTCCTGTGGTTTGTGTTTATATGTACACTGTGGTAATATAACACCTAAGATCTAATGCGCATTTAGGAGATGCCCTTATCTTTATTCCAAGTATTATCATTGGTTAGTGTTTAAATTGGATAAACGTACCTTTGCTAGTACTTCATAAAGGTTTGCTGTCAGTACTTGTGTTGGTTTTCGTGTTGTCGCGTCTTTAAGAAAAGAGACGGACACAGGAGGCTTGGTGCAACAGGCTTCTTTATTGAACTTTTCTCCTCCGCATCACAGTCCCTGTAAAACGAGTTTGTCCCACCGTCCTCTTTCTTTCCCTGAGGCAATCTGCAGGATTCTCAGGGTCCTAATGACCAACACCTCAACTCCTAAATTGTGGCATGTCCCTTGCTTTTATCATGGTGTCCACATGAGCTTTCATCTTTTTTACTTTCTTGGTTGCATCAGTGGCTCATAATTTGCAGCTGTCCACTTGGCATTATACTGGCCATTGAGAGGGAGCTTTTTGAGGACGTTTTGACCAAACATAAGTATGGCAAGGCTTACTCTTGTTGAGGGATGGTTTGGTAGACGTACAGAACCTGACCAAGCCTGATTGATTGTTATCCCTTTCGCATGTGCCTCTGAGTAGCCCTTTGAGAGTACCCATGAAGTGTTTGACTACTCCATTTGACCAGAGCCACAATGGAGTGCTCCATCTGGGCTCCACATCCAGGTGGCCCCGTTAGTCTTTGAACTCTCTGCTAGTGAGAGGTGGTCTGTTGTCTGACTTCAAGGTCTTTGGGAATCCCAATTTTGCAAAGAGGTCGTTGAGTGCTTTTGTTACCTTGACACGCCCGGTGGATGAGATTTTATTTTGACCAGTGGCAAACAGGAGTGTTCTTCCCTTAATACTAGTAAGTATTTGCCAATTGCAAGAGGGCCGAAGACATTGACTGGCATGCATTCTTACACATTTTCTGGGAGGTCTGACATTATTAGTGGTGAATTATGGGTGGTGTTAGGTGCAAATGTGACAGGCTAGCTCCTTCTCTACTCACACTAGTTTTGGAAAACCATATCTGTTCCTTTAAGGCACATTTTGCAGCCATGATGCCACAATGTACCTCACAAACCAGTTCAGCCCTCTGTCGTAGGCTGACAACAGTACCTTTGTTTGTCACTGCTAGTTCCTCTTGGATGTTGTGGAACATTGCAATGTCATCTGTGTCTCCTCTTTTTTTGGTTTGGCATTCCACATTTGCATGTGGATGAATTGTTCTGACCTTATCTGTTATCACCCTGGGTGGCAGCAGCAATTTAAGGGATGGAGAGAGCTGGGAGGGTGCTCAAGTGTAGTGTAAAGTGGAGGTATTCTTCGGCTATGGATGATTTAGACTTTGCCTTGCAAAGGGACTCTGGAGAGGTAGTTAGTAGTGTTATGTTCCTTCTCCGGTTTGTGTACAATGGTGTAGTTGTATTCCTGTAGTCCCAACCGCCATTCATTCCGTGGGGGCATCTTTGCTTTGAGGTTGCCAAAGATGGTCAGAAGTGCGTGGGGATCCATGATGATTGTGAAATGCTTTTTGTAGAGGAAGATGTGAAAGTGTTTGCATGCCCAGACAACTGCAAGACCTTCCTTTTCTGGTTGTGAGTGGGCCCTTTCGTCATGAGGCTTCTGCTGGCATGTGACTGGATCCTGGTCGCCCACATTGCTGAGCCAGAATGGCACCACACCCCACAGCGTTGGCATCCACCATGACTTCCGGATGACTTCAGAGTTGAAGTACTCCATGACCAGGGCAGTTTTGATGCTTTGGTAACTGCTTTCATATTTTGGTGACCACTGGAATTCCACCCTCTGTTTTGTATTGTTGCACAGCAGTGTGCTTAAGGTGGCATAGTTGCAGATGTACCTAGTGCAGTAGCTGGCCATGGCAAGAAATGAGTTGCATGCCCACATCTTTTGGGGTTTTGTCGGAAAGTGCCCTCACCTAGTTACTATCTGGGGCCTTGCCATCAGCCGAGAAGATGTTGCCAAACAATTTGAAGCTCACCTTGTGGAATTTGAGTAGCTGACACACTTGGAGGAGTGCCTTGTTCATCTTTTGTGTGTATTAACAGACCAGTGTGTCCTTACTTTAGTTAATGGTGTTATGGACTGGGCGAATGATCCAGCATATAACTCCTTGAAAGATCTCTGCTGCTGATGAAGTTCCAAAATCTTGTCTTTTATATTGGAAAGGTCCTACTTGGGTGGTTAAATTGGCGATGTACCAGCAGTTCCTTCTAGTTCTTTTCTACTTGGTGGTAGCCTTCGCTTAGGTCAAGTTTGGTAAATAGTGTGGTGCCCTTCAGTTGAGTGATCATGTGTGCCAGTCCAGGTATCTTTCTATCACTCTGAGTTGGTGCTTATAAACACAAATGCGCACATCTCCCTTGTGCTTTTTTTTTTTTTTTTTTTTTTGCGGTACAACAAAAATGGGTGAAACCCACAGAGTGCCCCCTTTTGATGATTCAATGGTGTCCAGCTTCAGTAGATTAGTTATTTCGATTTCCACAGTTTTTTGGAGAAGAAAAGCGATGTCTTTGTGCCACCGGACAATCGTTCTCATTGATGTGCAGCTGGACCCGCATACCTTTTTGCCTAGTCTCCCGAATAGTGATGAGAATTGCTGTTCAGGTGTGTGTATGTGGTAGTTAATAGATAATAATTCTATAGCCGGAGCTGTTGCAATGATGAGGCACGCACCTGACACTTTACCACGCAGCACATGGATGATCGTTCACACAGACTTCGTCTTGTGCTGTGACCAGTGTGAATGACCCACAGATGTCAAGTGGTTTAGATGCAACCCATGTGTACACATGCACGTCAGAGGATGTGAGAGCTGGTGGCAGCTGCAGTTCTTCGAAGCAATCCAATGGCTTGATGTTGATGAATGCTCTGCTGTTGATGAGGAAAGGTATGAGGTGGTCATTGATTTTCAGTTGAACCGTAGGGCACTTACTTTGCGCTCCTTCTGACATCCTGTGCCAGAACTTTTTGTCCTTTCTTTGAATGTTGGCTATTCCTAGCTGTGTTGATGTATGTAGACACATGATGTTGGGAGCTGGCTGGCATCCTTCAATGATGTAGATATGTCCACTTGTTTCTTTCCCTGGATATTGCAATACTAACTTGAATCTTTTAGCGCAGGTCAGTGGATTGCTGCCCATCCATGTGTAGATCCTTCTCCTGAATGTATGGATTATTGGCTCGCTGCATTGACAAGTTAGTTCTTGCTGCCCTGCTACTTGTACCGAGGCCCCAGTGTCCACCATGAGTCAACTGCCTGCTACCCTAGCTTTTCCTTGATTGGCTCCATACATTTGCCAGGCTTGTCTGTGGACATTCTTAGCAGATATCATACTCTTTGCTCTTGCTAGACAGGGATATGGGTAATGATTCCGTAGGAGAGTGTCCAGGTGACCTCTGGCTCCATGTGGATTTGATGTGGCAGGCATGGTACATTTTGGTGTTGTCTTCTTACCTGAGGCATGTCGCCTTGTACCAGCCTTCTGTTCTCTGTGGTTTGTGGTCAGACCCCTCCTTTTCTCTTGCACTGACAGATGGACTTTAAATGATTTTCCTTTATGCA
The DNA here is from genome assembly GCF_031143425.1 of Pleurodeles waltl. Lineage (NCBI taxonomy): Eukaryota > Metazoa > Chordata > Amphibia > Caudata > Salamandridae > Pleurodeles > Pleurodeles waltl. The sequence continues at coordinate 343,104,250 of NC_090443.1, read as the reverse complement.
GTTTTGGCACATTTTTCCTTGCAGGGCCCTTTCCTACATAGGGAAACAGAAGACCATTATAATAGCATGACGTTTTCTCTTGTGGGGTTGTGTATTTGCATCTGCGGTGAGCCATCTTGTGCGTCACTGCGTGTGGATCCTACCTCCATTTCAGTCTCCTGCCGTTCTGCTATCTCCTCAGGCCTGGGGACCGCTAACATCTTTTCTCGACTGAGTGTTATTGAGCATTTGCCTCCTGAATTAGCGAGACAGGCATCTATAATTCTGCAATGCATGGCTTCTTCATGATTGAAGTTGTTAAAATGGCAATGTTTAATGGGTGTCTCAAACCTTTTTTTGAATTCATCCATTTTTTTCTAAGCTGTTGTCCCACCTTGTGGAAATGGTACCTTTCAAAATTGATGTTCGGGGACCGGTCAGATTTCTTTGCAAGACCTTAGGATATGACCCGTTACCCTCACTTGTAGGCTTTTTTTTCATTCTTTTTATTTTTTTTATTTTTTTTGTTTTTTTTCTTTCTTTTTTTTTTTTTTTTTTTTTAGAGCTTCCTTGGCTCCCCCGCCCTGCCAGGTTCCTGAGGTACTTTACAGTCTTGGTATTGTCCTTATCCGCCAGCTCATCTATAAAGTATTGAATGGTTCAATCCAGGCAGAACATAATGGCCAAATGTGTTTTCTTGGCTTTGTCAAATTGAGGGGATGGGTGGTTCAGGAGGTGCCTGTGAAGGGTGAGTGGGCAGCAGAGCAGTCGCGCTTACTGTTGGCACGGTGTCCAGGAGCTTATAGACTTCACATTGCAGGGAGATGAGGAAGCGCTGTGGTGGATTCTTCAGTAGGTGCGCTTGTTGGTGGCCCTATAGGTAGGAGTTTTGTGGAACAAAAGCAGCAGGAAGATAGATAAGGTGCTCCAATGGCCTCCGGTTTTTGGAGTGACGCCGGGTGTATCTTGTGTGGAGGCTAGGAGGCGTGCACATGTTCAGCGTTATATGGAGGTGGCCGGTATGCTGGAAAGCGAGCATTCAAGCAGTGGTGTGTAACAGCTTAACAGCCAACTAGCATATGGGCATCCAGCCGTTGCATTGTTTGTCTGGTTTAGTAGCAGGGGAGCAAAGAATTACTCCCTGGGGGGCCGCCATCCGCTGGAGCGAGCAGTGGAAGGTGTGCAGTGCAAGGTGGGCAGCTTCAACACCACGTCGCCAGGTGTCATGTCTTAAAAAAAGTGTGTGTGTATGTATATATATATATATATATATATATATATATATATATATAATCATTTTATATACTGACCTCACAGGTTTGATACAAGCTCCTTTTATTAAACGGTTTCCCCTCTGCCTCAGTCCCTGTAAAACAAGTGTTCTAGCATTCTATTTTCCCCTCCCCTGATGCACTTTCTACCTGTAGTATGAGGTGCTCAGGATTTCTGGGGACAAAATGTCCAAATCCACATGTAACCTATAATATAACTTTTCATAACTCTGTCCAATTATTACATTTATGTGATTATTCACTGTAGTTACTTCTGTTCGTTACTACCTATTATGTGGGCATGTATTTATGGTTCCAGGAAATGAAAGGAACAGCAATCTGGTCTAGTTACTCACATTTTGATAGGTCACCACTACATCTGGTGTGAAACTGGTAGCAGGTACAATATTTAAATAAATAACAAAAAGTCTATACTACTTTTATAGTTTGTATACATCCCCTACTCTGGGGTACATTGAGGTGTGTTCAACTGAAGGATAAGTCGGCCTGGAATCTAATATTTGGGCTCTGATTCCCTGTATAGCATTTGTATTGGTTTTTGGCGGCTAGCTACTAAGTCTACATCATGTTCGTAGAGAACTGGGCATCTCCTTAAGTTGTGGACTTCCAGCATGTGGGATGTGGGTAGGAGTAGGTTAAAATTGCTTCTTTTTAAACTTTTCTGTGTGTGCCTCATTTCACAGTTAGCCTTTGTATCCATGGTCGCACATACTCCTAATTGGCCCAAGAGATCTCATTGTGTAAGCGCTGTTTGCATTTGGAGTTGATCTATTCATCATTGCTCATAATGGTGTACTTTTTTTGGTTTATATTGTTCATGTGGCTGTTAAGCTGCCATCTTTTAGGGAGTTAGCGGTCTAGTTGCCGCTCTCCCGGCCTATATTTAGCCCGATGCAGGTGACACGCAGTAGACAATACTTAGTAAGTGGACTGCTTGCAACTCTGCTAGCGCAAAAAAATAGCCTTAAACTGCCTATACTGCTTACATTTTAATTCCAATTTTAGAGTGTTTTAGAGTTGAAGTGTTTAAAGTGTTTTTGCATTTAGCTTTGTGTACTTGCCTACAAGCTGGGTGAATACCTCTGTTAGCCTTACCTCTTTCTTTCCTCTACCCCCATGGTCCATGTTCAGTGGCCTTTGGGGCAGGGATTAGCGGTCTTGGCCCTCTGCCTCCCCCCCCCACCCCCCCCTGCGTATATAGCACACGTTAGCCACCATCTTTTAGGGAGTTTGTGGTCTAGTTGCCGCTCTCCCGGCCTGCCGGGCTTTATTTAGCCCGATGCAGGTGACGAGCAGCGGGCGTGCCAAAGGCAACCCTGTCTGCGCCCGTCCACATCAGGACGGACCTGGGGTCTGACCCATATATTTTGCTAAAGAAGAAAGGAATCAAGTATTCATCTGACTAACTTCATGCTTAGAGGCCGGTCTCTCTGAGCACCTGTGCCCATAATCTTCCAAAGGTGGGGGCATTGTGATTATTCACAGGGACAATCTAACAGTTAATTCCCATCCCATGCAGCTAGTAGGCTGGGAAAGTATGTACTTTTCTATTACCTTGAACCCTCAATACACTTTTTCTGGTGCCCTGGTTTATCGTCCTCCGGGTCTCCTGAAAATGTTCTACACTCCCTCTCAGACCACATTGCTGAGCTAGTCTGCTCCAAACTCAACTTTACTTTGGGGGATTTTAACATTCATGGGGAGGATGTAGATAACTCCTCCACCAAATCCTTACTCCTGAATATGGATGCCCCAAACCTTGTAAAATTGATCAAGGGTACTACGAATGTGAAGGGTCACACAATTGACCTAATGTTCTCGAACATCACGCCGTTGATCCCCAGTCCCCCCGTCCTGTGGTCTGGTCTGACCACTTCCTGATAACCCTTGAATTAGCCATTCCCATATCCAGTAGACTCTTATAAAACTCAGCTCTACCTTTCCGACACTGACGTAATCTTAAAGCCAGTGCATGGACTAATACCTTGGAGAGGCTGAAACCCCCCACCAAGGACTAAATGAGGGACAGGTTAGAGTCTTTCAATAGCTGGATAACCAGTAGCTTAGATGTGCCACTGCCTTGTTCCACCAAAGTGAGAGGATGTTGTAGGCAGGGCGTGCCCTGGTTTTCCCTGCATCTTCTGCATCTCAAAAGAGAATGTAGGAAACTTGAAAGAAGATGGCGAAAATCATATGATGACTCTCTAAAACAACGGTACAGGAAAGCTATTAGGTCCTATCACGCTGAAATTAAAATTGCTCAATCTACCGATTATTCAGCCAAAATTGAGCTGGTGGCAAATTCTCTGTGCTCCTGGACGCCTCTCAAGAACATAGTAATAACCTGGCAATGTTCTTCCAACAAAAAGTTCTAGACATCTATTCAACTCTTCCCATAGATCCAGCCTAGGCCCGGGAGGGGATGGGACAGAAGTATCTGGGTCCTGCCACCCTCTCGGAATTTCTTCCAATATCAGAAGATTCGGTGTTTAATCACCTCACCTCTCTTAAATCAGGGTCTCCCTTTGATCCAGACCCTCCTCATGTGCTGGCATTAGGTGTCCCAGTTACGGTACCTGCAATCACTAATCTTTTGAAATCCTCTTTGTGTTGGAGTACAGTACCTGATCAATGGAAACATGCCATTGTTAAACCTCTCCTGAAAACCCCCAACTTAGATGCTGCACTGCTCAGCAACTATAGACCTATATCACTGCTGCCTGCTCTTTCTAAAATAATTGAAAAGCATGTCAACGCTTAACTCTCCTGTTTCTTAGAGGATAATAATATCCTTCACTCCACTCAGATGGGCTTTAGACCCTTCCACAGTACAGATTCAGCTTTGATTCTAGTCACAGAAGAGGCTAGAAGGCGTCTTGGTCAGGGTCTTGTGACAGCTATTATTCTCCTGGATTTGAGTGCGGCATTTGACACGGTGGTCCCTGACACATTACTTGGCAGGATACAAGACACTGGAATATCAGGGTCTGCCCTAGACTGGATTACATACTTTATCGAAGATAGGTCTTATCAGGTCCTAGACAGATCCTATTTTACCTATCCTGTCAAGAATAGTTGTGGAGTGCCTCAGGATTCCTCCTTAAGCCCCACATTATTTAATTTATCTGTTACCTCTAGCAGAAGTCATCAAACCATTTGGGATGTCTCTAGTGTCTTATGTAGACGAAACACAGCTAATAGTTTCACTAACCACTAATTCTGGTGTTAACGGTTCATTACTCGCCCCATGCCTTCAAGCTGTGGCGGCATGGATGTCTCTAAGTAGGCTGAAACTTGACAATGAGACAGAGGTGATGATACTTTGACATCATTCACAGCTCCTTTTTAATCCCTCCATTATGGAAGGACTGGGAAATCTTCCATCCCCAAAAGCTTTCATCAAGAGCCTTGGCGTCCGGCTAGAGCCTCAGCTCACCATGGACCCTCAGGCCAATAAAGTCTGTGCAACCTCTTTCGGCTTGTTGAGGCTTTCGCGGAAGGTTTTTAGAATCCATCCTTTTGTTGCCAAGAGACTTAATATACATGCCTTGATCAGTTCGCGTCTGGACTATAGTAATGCCCTCTACATTGGAGCCCCCAGATTTGATATTTAAAAAGGTGCAGGTGTTTCAGAATGCCTTGGCCCGTCTGCTTCTAAATATACGTAGGCATGAATCAGTAAAAGCAATAATTTACACTCTTCATTGGCTTCCAGTGGCACACAGTATAGAATTTAAGACCCTGTGTTCACAGAGCACTGCAAAAAAGAGGTCCATCATTGCTTAGGACTCTGGCCTCCTTTTACACACCCTCTAGACCGCTCAGGTTTTCCACAGCCGCCGTAGCTTCGATTCCTAAAATAAAGAAGTCTAGATTGGGTGGAAGTTCTCTAGCCTATAAGGGGGCCAGGTTATGGAATTTACTACCACCCAGTCTTTGCCTGATCAGCCATGAACTATCATTCCGGAAGGCCCTTAAAACCTGGCTGTTTTAGAGCTTAATTTTCATGTCTGTACTAAGTGTCTCCGCTTTCAGCGCTGGGAGGCCTTCGGGTATCCATGCGCTTTACAAATCCACACAACATAAATCTCTCAACCACCCATCTAAGGACATTTTTAGAATGGCAATACTCAAAGTTTCTGGCTAATTTGTTATATTTCATACAGCTAATTGTGCTTCTGTGTTCGGTAATCCTGATTTATGTTTCTTGTGGTCATGGCAACATACTTTAAATTCATGGACCGATAAGTGTGTATTGCATTCTGAGAATTGCATCTTGTACAGGTGTCCCCACAGTCCTGAGTCCCAAATCCAGTTCCTTAGTTCTCGCTGCTAGCTGGCATGTATTGCACTACCCACTTGGAACGTGGTCCAGGGGAGATTCCATATCAAACTAAAGACCATTTCAGGATCAGTGTTATTATTATTAGAAATTTGTAGAGCGCATGGCTACCCGGAGGCCTCCCAGCTCTAATGCAGGACCGTTGAACAGATAAAGCTGACAGACTATAAAGGAAACAGAAAGGTCTTGAGCTTTTTACGAAACTGAAGTTCTGAGTTTTCTGATGGAAGCTCCAGTGGTAAAGTATTCCATAGGTGACCCGCCTTGAAAGCAAACGACCTGCTTCCCCCTCTTTATTAAACCGAAGTGTATTGATCAAAGAGGCGGAAGAAGATCTAAATGATCTCTGGGGGTTGTAAGGAGTTATAATATGCCTAAAAGGCCGGACCCCTATTGTGGAGTGCACGATGCACATAACAGGCAGCTTTAAAGTTAATGCGCTGTTCAATAGGGAGCCAGTGAAGGGAACACAGAGCAGATTTAGCCGAGTGGTGTTTCTGGGTACACGTTGGAAGGCGGGCAGCAGCATTCTGCACCACCTGTAGTCTCTTTAGGACATAGTAAGGAGAACTGAAGAACAAAACGTTCCTATAGTCTAGGCGAGACAGTATCAGGACCTGGACAATGAGCCTTTTAGCTACAAAGGGAAGGAATGTGAAAATCTTCCTACAGGTCCTCTAAGTAAAAGCAAATAGCTGCCAGTTTCTTCGAGTGGCATTCCATTGTGAGGCGAGAGTCAAGCCAAAAACCTAGACTCTTTTTATATTCTCTTTGGGCGGGGGAAGGTAATTTAGTCCAACTGAGACTAAGGGTGGAGGCTTCAAGCAGGAAGAATTTCCTACCAACATAAGCTCTGTTTTTTCCTCATTTAGCTTGAGTTTGCTGTTTGCCATCCATTTAGCGACATCGGATAGGCATGAAGAGAGAGTGGCAAAGTCTGAGCCGGACCCAGTAGAAAAAGAAAAAAACAATTGAGTGTCATCAGCATAAGACACAAGAGACAATCCATGGGGTTCCACAATCTTTGCCAGGGGGCCATATAAATATTGAAGAGCGTAGGGCTCAGTGAGGAAACCTGTGGAACCCCACAGGTCAGTGGGAAGGTATCAGAATAATAGGATTGATCCAGAACTTGAACAGTTCTTTGACTCAGATATGAGGAAAGCCAATTGAGGCAGGTACTTTCAATTCCCATTTGAGAGGCTCTGCGAAGAAGAACTTTATAATCTACTGTGTCAAAAGCTGCGCTTGGATCTAGTAAAATGATTGCTGCATATCCGCCAGCATCCACACGTTGTCAAGTGTCTTCAGTGACAGCCAGAAAGGCAGGTTTGGTGCTGTGGAGTGGTCTGAATCCCATTTGGGTATTATGAAGATTGTGTTCCTCTAGAAAACCTGGGGGTCGATATGTTTCTCGATTATTTTTGACACAATGGGAAGAAGAGCAATTGGTCTGTAGTTAGATAGTGAAGCAGTGTCAAGACTTTTTTTTTTTTTTTAAGAGGCTTAACTACTGCATGTTTTCAATAATGTGGGACATGCCCATGTAACGAGTCATTCAAAATGTTCATTAGCACGGGTAATCTAACTTTGGATCCTAGAGCTAAAATAGAAGGGGGGGGGGAACGGGTCCAGAGGAGATCCAGATTTTATGGAGCCCAGATAATTATCTACTAGATCTTTAGTCAAAGGCCGGAAAGCGGAGAGTGAGGCTCGGGGGGCTGATCGTCAGGATGAAGGACAAACGCATCCTCAGTGCAAGAATTACTAGGAAGAGTTGCTTGGATGTCAGCAATTTACTTTTGAAAGAAACAGGCTAAGTCATTACTATGTGCCTGAGAGCCCTCTAGTGTGTTCTCGTCCGGAGGAAGCTTAGTCATTTCCTCAAAGATGGAGAATATCTCTCTAGGAGGGTGTGAGGATCGTTAGATCCTGGAGGTATAATGGGAGGCTCGTGCCGCCTTCATTACCAAATGGAAGTCATGTCTCTCTTGAGACCAGGATCTTATGATTTCCTCCACTTTCTCTCCATTCACTTACATTCCTTTTTTAAGTCCAGCAGATGGTGAGTAAAATAAAATGAGTTCTTTTTCCAAGAGGTCTTAACCATAGTTTTAGTGGGTAGAATAATATCTAGGGATTCCAGAATCCATTTGTCAAAACCCTCAGCTGTATAGTGTTGGGGCAGAGAGGAGGAGGCAAACTGATTCGTTAATGTGTCCATCCAGTCGTTCTTCTTCAGCTTTGACCACTGACGTCCCCTTAATTTTGCACAAGGCTGATGATTTACAGGAGGTTGGGTGGAGAGAGTAAATACAATTAAATGTTCATTTTCTTGAGCCCAGCATACACTATTATATCTTTTATGGATCTCCTCTCTTGAATCAAGCATCAGTTTTTCATACTTCAGAGAGTCTTAAAGTTCTCCAATGTTGGATTTTTTTTTTTAAACACCTTTTGGTGTGCATGATGGAACGGCTCAGTCATGCACACCAGCGCTCGTATGCGGTGGACCTAACCGTTCCGTCCTCATCACAGGAACACCAAATTCCTCTGCTGTTTACAGCAGAGGGATTTGTTTTTGTGTAAAAAAAATAAATAATAAGCCAGCGCCGGGGCCACTGGTTTTCAGTGAAATGACGTGAGCACTGCTCTGCTCACTTCACTGAAAACGAAAGTAAAATGAGCCAATTGGCTCATTTCACTTTCACTGCCTGGAGGCTATCTCTGCTCCCTGAGCACAGAGGCAGGCAGGAGCGGTATCATTGGAAAGGGGAGAATCTCCCCTTACGAACGGTACCCTTACCTAGTGGATCTCTGCTTGGTGATGACCGCAGGACAGTGATCTCCAAGCAGGGATCCACCCACTAGGCACCAGGGAGGGAGAAGTGTCCCCTTGGGAGGCGGCTTTTGTTCCTCCCACATTTCCTGACCCGTTCAGGAGGACATAAAGCCCACTAGGCAACAGGGATTATTTATTTATTTTTTATTACATAGAATGGGGGCCTCCCAAAATGGGCAAGCAGTGCCCCATTCCAAACACTATTGCCTTTCAAAAATCCTTTATCATTGGTAAATGCTTTACATTTGTCTGCCTTGGGGAGGTTTTGTTAACGCCTTGCAGACTGACCCTGTTACGTGGATAATTGCACAATTGCCAATATGTTTGACTGTGAGCAAACTTCTTTTTCTTTGTCTCTCCTTCGCGCTCATGGCAGCCATGGTGCTTTGAATCGGCTCGCTAATGTAAACTGTTTTACTTTTCATTTTCAGTTAGTAAATTCCTAACTGGACTTCCCGTGCAACAAACGCCAATAGCTGTAACTGGAGCAAATGCTTGGGTTTTTTTTTGGTTTTTTTTATCAACGAGGGGTGGGGGCTTCCCACAATGGCCATGCCAATGCCCACAACCCCCCAGGCACAAATAGGAACTAGGAACACTCTTTCTGGCCGCCCCCCACCAGGGGGTTAGATGGGGGTTTACTAACCCCTGATTTGACCCCTGGGGGGACAGAAAGCCCACTAGACACCAAGTATTTTTTCTTTTTTTTTCTTTTTTTCTTTTTTTTTAATAAGAGGGGTTGGGGCTGCCCGCAATGGACATGCCAATGCTCCTCCAGACACAAATAAGTGTTTCTGAAGTTTATTACCCCCGATCTGCCTCCCTGTGGAGGGGCAGAACACCCGCCAGACACCAGGGATTTTTTTTTTTTTATTCTAAAAGAGGGGTAGTGGACTGCCCACAATGAGCATGCTAGTGCCCCTGCCCCCAACACAAATGGGAACAATCTTTCTGCACCCCCTCTTGGTGGGGTTGGGGGTCGAGGCAGAAGTGGGTAATCACCACACTGGACACCAGGGATTCCTTTTTTCTTTATTATTTTTTCAGTGGGGGCTGCACAGCGTGGGCGTGTCAATGCCCCTTCCCCCTCACCCCAACTCAAAAAGTGAGTCTTTCTGCCCCCTTACAGGGTTAAATGGGGACAGTTACCCTATCTGCCCCCCTCCCCTCCCCCGGTGGAGCAGAAAGCCCACTAGACACCAGGAATTAAACTTTTTGTGGGGTGGGGGCTGCCCGGCATGGGCATGGACATGACCCTATGCCCTCAAAAATAGGGAAGCGGTCTTTCTACCCCAAAGGTAAGCAAGAGGATATTTGAGTTTGTTAGGTGGTGTTTTTACAAAGTCGCACTCTCCTGGTCTAAACTCCCTTTAGCATCCCACTTTCAATGGTGAACAGCTGCACCTTTTGGGCAGGAGTAGGCTGCCAATTGGAAAAACCTACCAGCCCCAGACAGTTATGAAATCTAGACAACTAGGGGGAGTCCAGGGTGGTGTGCTTCACATCCATCCGACACCATTTTCTTACCACCAATGCCCTGCAAACCTCAAATGTTGACTAAAAACATACATTTTTTTCCTCACATTTCTGTGATGGAAACTTCTGGTAAAATACTATTAAAAATACTGTGCCACTTGTGTGGTTGAGCCTAGTGCCAGCGACAGGAACAGGTCCAACCGATATCCGTAGGAGTCCCCATTCAAGGACTCCTGTCACTAGGCCCAGCCACACAAGCGGTGTAGCATTTCTGGCGGCACAAGTGGGTCAGTGCTGAATGGTAGGAATTTTGTGGATTCCTGCGGATTCCGGAAGTTTGCAATACATAAATGTTAGGAAAATGCGTGATTTCAGGCAAAGTTTGAGGTTTGCAGGGCATTGTGGGTAAAAAAAAAAAAAAACTCATGGGTTCCACATAAGTCACCACTCCCTGGATTTCCCTACATGTCTAGTTTAAAAAAAAAAAATGTACAGGTTTGGTAGGTTTCCATAGGTGCCGGCTGAGCTAGCGCATAAAAACTGCAGTTACCCACTTTGCAAAAAAATTGATGTATCTATGTTGCATTTTGGGTAGTTTCCTGTCGTGGGCACTAAGTCTACCCACACAAGTGAGGTACCATTTTCATTAGAAGACATAGAAGAATGCTGGGTGGAAGGAAGTTTGTGGTTCTGTGCAGATTTCAGTCTAGTTTTCTAGTGATCCACGTGAGTCACCTGTCCCTGGATCTCCCTACGGGTCTAGTTTAACATTTTTTACAGGTTTGCTAGATTTCCCTAGGTGCTGGCTGAGCTAGCGTCTAAAAACTACATCTACCCACTTTGCAAAAAATGGGTCCGTTTTGCATGGAAAAATCTGATCTATCCATGTTGCATTTTTGACAGTTTCCTTTCGTGGGCACCACGCCTACCCACACAAGTGAGGTACCATTTTTATTGGGTGACTTAGGTGAACACAGAATAGTAGAACAAGTGCTACTACCAATTGTATTTCTCTGCATTTTCATCTTCGGACATAAGTGTATATTGCTTTTGAAAATCTGCCATAGTTAGAAAAAGTTACAGATGATAACTCAGTTTCTAAATTTGAACTGTTCCTTTCTATAGGAAAACCTTAACGGATCCACACAAGTGACCATTTTCTAAATTTAGAACTTTGTCTATTCTTCAGAAATGTATAGCTTTCCAGGGTGCATGGTTGGTCTTGCACCCATTTCTTCCACTAACTGGAAGGAGATTAAAAGCGCAAAAAAATGGACCATGTCCCAATAAAATGCCAAAACTGTGTTGAAATATTTGATTTTCTGATTCAAGTCTGCCTATTCCTGAAAGCTAGGAAGATGGTGATTTTAGCACTGCAAACCCTTTGTTGCGGGCACAAGCAAGGGGGAAAGAAAAACAGACACTTTCTCCTGCAGCCCCTTTGTCCTATTTTTCCCCCAAAACTGAAAACTTGGCTATATTTTGCCCGTTTTCTTGGTCCCCTCCAGGGGAATCCACAAACTCTGGGCACCTTTAGAATTCCCAGGATGTTGGGGGGGAGATCAGACCCAAATTTGGCATGGATGGCTTATGTGGACAAAAAGGTATTTGGGGGGGGGGGTCAAAGAGTAAACTACCCCAAATAGCCAAAAGAAGACTTATCACTGGGAGGGAGGGTGGGGAGGTTGCTCGCTCTCTGAGATCACTGACTCTTGTATCACCCTGACAGTTCCTGCATCCCTGCTTCCCAGCACCAGCCTTGAAAAAGTCTTGTTGACGAAACACGTGTTTGCTGGTGCTTTTATGGACTGATGTTATTTGTCCTCTTCATGAACTACTTCAAGGATCATTAAAGAATCACAGAGTTTACACATTTGGACTTAAGCTTTTCTTCTAATAGTTACATGAAGAGGAAAAACACCATAAGGACTATAACTTCATATTTGCTTTGAATTCTTGTTTCCAACAACCTAAATATCATGGACTACTATGGTGTGCCCTAGTGTGAATATTATCAGGCTCAAAGAAGTGCACAATCTCTGAAGTGCTTGAAGCATTAAATATTCTGGATACCAGTGCTTGGAGAAGTTGGTATTTAATAGGGATTGTATCTCGGCTGATGATCTTGCTATCTGGAGAGCATACCTCTCTCTAGCCGATGTCAGCGCAACTTGTTTCTGGAACAGTAGCGCCTTTTAGTCTTATAAGCTTGTCCTAATCTACATTAGTAGTATCAATGTGAGGCCACATTTATTCTACTCTTCTCGTTTGGGGGGGGTGGAATAGAATATGTCCGCAACAAGTTAGTCTTGGAGACTGAAATTGCGTAGGCAATTCATGGTCTCCTACTGCAACATCTCTGTTCATTCAGAACCCCATAACTTCCATTTGAAAGTATATGAAATGCTGGGCAAATCAAAGGGACTGGAGTACCCTTCAGAAAATAGACCAAGTTTACCATCCCCACATTGCAAAATCCATTAAGGGACACCTTTTTGCAAATCATAGAATGACTAACAGTGGTCTCACATTCGCTTCCGCTGAGGAAAAACCTGTTTTTGACGTTCAGACATTCATATTCTATGGGCAACTCCTACTCTTCTTTAACATAGCTGTTTCCTAGTCGCTTCATATCTGTAATTTATTTGTAATTTATCAGTGTGTTCAGTTAGTTAAAACAATTACACAATCTGTACGAGGCAACAAAAATAAAAATCATAAAATAAAGTACAAGGATCAGTTTTAAGTTAAAATATTCAGCTGTATTATGGAGAATTTGAGTTGCTTGCTGACTACTTGTGTGCACTTGTGCGTACTTGTCCTGCTTGTTAAGTCTGTTGGAGTTGACGCCCTAGTTTGTCCAAGAATTTTACCAGCCTGCAGCTGAGCTGTACATCGTCCCCTTTGAATCCAGCCAGAATTGCCAGTCTGCACCTGCGCAGCCTTCTTTTAAGCCAAACAGGTCGTAGAAGCTTTTTATGGTCCATCATAGTGCTTTTGCAGAGACATATATCTGATGGACCTATGTTTTCGGAGCCAGCCTGCAGAGTCGACATGTGCCCGTCATTACCTTGTGTCCACCTGGGGAGATGGGTGTATAATGGAAGGCAGCCCATTCAGTATTTTATAAAAGTTGCTTTAGTCTGTGGGTTGACTGCTGCCCCCAGGTAGGATTGTGGGACAGGAGTATCGTATGATGACAAGATCAGCCAAGCTTCTTTGTCCAGTTGCTGCGAGAGAGACTTGAGGCTTACTTTCATCACACGCTTGATGAGCTGGAGCGAGCTGAGTTGAGGCAGTTGGTCTGCGAGGTCCAGTGTTGTCCAAGAGGCCTCCAGAGAAAGACGAAAATGGGAGTTCGAGTCCGCAGCCATTTCAGGCAGAGAACTTAAAGAGCCTTTCCTTGCTAGCTTTAGTTTGTAGCTTAGGTTAATAAATTCTACACTGACCTAGGCCGGTGAAACACGATTTGGTAAGCTGAACAGCCTCTTAAAAAGCTGGACGATCATTCTGTCCAGGTGCTCTTAATTTCTGCCCCTCAAAGCTTTGCTGCCATATGTGATTGTTGGAATTAATTTGGCTTGGATAACCTTTAATAGCGGCAGGTAGGGTGTTGAGCCAGTTGCTTTTTTAACGCAGTTAAATGCAAATGTGAGCAAGATGGATTTCTGGATTAGGTATTCCAGGTGGGGCTTAAAGGAGCTGTTGCAGTCAAGAAGAACCCCTAGGTATTTATATTTGCGCACTTTCAATTTTGTTGTTGCCCATGTACCACTGGTGCCACGGCCGCGCGATCGTCCTAAAGGGCATGATTTTTGATTTGCCCAAGCTAATCAGAAGAGCATTTCCTTTTGAAATTTTGACTGTTGCGTTGAGTAGCCTTTGCAGACCTATTCTGGTATGGCTACAAAGAATATCATCATACATCAAGCATGCTACAGCAGTTTGCCCCAACCTTGGTGGGTGCGAGTTCACCTTGTCCAGTCCCGCCAGTAAATCGGCCAAAAAAGATTGAAAAGAAGAGGTGCAAGCACACATCCTTGCCGCAGGTATGAATTTTCCTGGAGAGGTGCGTCCCATCACCCGAATTAACACTTACCCAAGTATATGTGTGGAGAAGGGCTATTGCTTTCAACAGGTGGGCCGGAATGCCCCATTTTGCAATCTTGGACCGAGATTTACCTCTGTCTGCTGGATCAAACACTGCTTTATGGTTTTTGAAGGAAAGGAAAAGGGACTTTTTGGTGAGCTGACATCGGTCAAATAGTAGTGCTACGGCCATAAGGTTGGCAGTTGTGCATACCTCTTTAGAGAACCTCGTCTGTTGAATGGGATCATGTTGGCAGCAGCCCAGATTTCTAGCTCCTCTGAGTCCCTGCAAAGATTTTGGACTTGCCATCTAAAAGTGCAATCAGTCGGTAGTTTGCTGGGTCATTAGTCATGCCTCCTTTGAATATAGGGGTGATGATTGAGCCTCTCCATGCTCGTGGAATGGTGTTAGTGGTGAGTATTCAGTTGTAGAATGCCGAGAGGTGTTTTGCCCAAAAGCCCGGGTCCTGTTTGTACAAGGCGGCAGGGATACTATTGGGTCCTGGTGCTCCTTCGCTTCAATACTTAATGATTCTCTTCCTTGGTAGTTCTGAGAAAGTCAGAAATCAACTGCGTGGGTGGTTTGTAGAGCAGGTTAGGACTGAGCTGTTTTTTTCCTGGGGCTGGGAGCCCTCACCTACGGGGCCCTCTGTCAGACCAAAATGGCAGGAGAGATATTGAGTCCAAGTAGACTCAGATGTTAATTGTTGAGCGGGTATGTGTTTGTATGCTTCACAAACTGAGCATGCCTGTTTGTCTTTCCGTGCAGGAGTTTCCTTGCTATCCCGGCTGCCTTGTCTCTTTGGTGTGCCCTTTATAGGCAGATCTGGGGATGGAGACAAGTGCTCTCAAGGCCTCATTTCTAGGGTCTTTCCAGAGAAGGCGAAGGGTGGTGTTTAAATTTCATTTAAGTGTCTTTGTGCACCTGCTGGATGGACATTTTTCAGGATTGTAAGGTCTTGTGCCTTGTGACTGCTGTTGACAGGATGCCAGAAATTCCTCTACAAACTCATCCCAGGCTGCTTATGCTGTATGCCGGGGCCTGCAAAGTCCAGTTTAAGGGACCATGTTCGCCTAGCCTTTTCTGCCAGGGTAGGTGTGGTCTCTGAAGTCCACTTAATTTGCCTCCTGTTATTTGTATACGTTGCTTGCTGTAACGCATCTGTAGGATCGTGGTGTTCAAATGGGTGAGTGAAGTGCAGCTCTTGAAGTAAGTGATCGCGCTCCCCTCTGCTTGCTACCTGGAATTTTGAGATTTGGCCGAACAAGGACAGTGATAGAATCATGAAGTCTATTATTCTCGCTATTTGGTTAAAAAATGTGAATGAAAGGGGTTGATGCGTGCTGTCGCGGCCGTTGGCAGATCGAAGTCCCATTGCCTCAAGATCTTTTATTAGTTGTTTCCCTAGCCATTCCTCATTGTAAATTCCAGATGGGGTTTGGTCTGGAATCTGCCAGAAGGTATTCTGTGCCGTGATAGCTTCTTCAGAGAGCTCTGTTCCCAGTAGATTCATATTGAAGTGGTCACTTAGGATCAGTGCGGGTAAGGATAGTTTGACGCTTGTATCTGCCCTTGGCAAGATGTTTCAAACATTTTGTAAAACAAAAGGAGGAGATGGGTAGCTTTATAATGCCATGTACGAGTCATACTGTTAGACTTTTAGCAACCATGAAAGGCAGCTTTTCTAATTTTCTATCTGAAGCATGGCGAAACCAACTTCCTTTTTAGTCAGTCTGTTGTCCCCTAGGTAAATTAAAAGCAGAAAAGATGTCATTACTGTTAATGTTTTTCCATGGAACGAGGCCATCTTTCACAATCGATAACGTCCAATCTAACTGTATGATGGATTGCAGCTGATTTGGTCTGTGATGTAGAAGGGACATGTCATTCTGAATGATGTCAATCACAGATGACTCTTCTTTATTAAGGGTGTATATTCTGTTGAACAGAGTATTGATGCCATTATCGACAACCGCTAAAGCCTTTTCAAAATTTTCCTTGCCTGCCTCAAACATGCTGCGCTTCTATTTCCGAAAGCTTCTAGATCTCAGTGTACAGGGCATACAGGTATTATTTAGAGCGTGCCTTTCTGAGACCTAACAAGAAGTCCTGTAAGTCTGTTTCTTC
This sequence comes from Pleurodeles waltl, assembly GCF_031143425.1. Lineage (NCBI taxonomy): Eukaryota > Metazoa > Chordata > Amphibia > Caudata > Salamandridae > Pleurodeles > Pleurodeles waltl. The sequence continues at coordinate 343,088,102 of NC_090443.1, read as the reverse complement.
AGCTAGCATATTAAGATTTTCTTTAACTGCTGCCAAGGTGTTAGTCTGTAACCATTGTTGGCATAGTTTACCCACACTGTATGTGGTAACTATACCCAAGTGTTGACATAAGACAAAGCAAGGGTCCGGTCGGCTAATCATAAAACCCCCTGAGGAATTAACAAAACGTGCCTGACACCCATCTGTATCCATTGGCCACAAAAACCACCCGCAGGGACTGGAAAGTGATAAATTATAGGTACAATCCTGAACCTCAGCATTTAATTCTTCCTCTGTGATATTTAGGAAGGATTGCCAATTGGTGAATTTGGCTGGTGTGGGGATACTGGGCGCATTCATTTTTTAATTTTTTTTGCTAACCCTAGAAAGGATGTCTGTTGAATTGTATAATTTAAAACGGTCATTTAAACAGGAATAAGACATGCTCTAAAAGCTTCCCTACCCTGGATTTGCCAATTTTGTGTTCCCCATACACTTTTTATATCAATAGTGTTCTTCCAGTATTCGTATCCTTCAACTGCAAGTCAAGAAACAAAGGAATCTGAATAGATCAACCTAGTGTTTGTTAGCAAGATCTTCCTAATTTTGGAAGAAGGTAACTTGAAGTAGTAGGATTCTGCATTTGCAATGTTATGGCCAGAAAAGTATGCATATTTATCTAAATGCTTTGGGCTCCCCACAGATGGAGTTGATCTGGGTTCCCACTGTGTGTAGTTAAATACTGATCTGTCTTGTTGCTGGTTGCAGGTAGTAATGTCCCCAATTATTATAACAGAACTTGTCCCCATAATTTGTTACTATACACATCATCCATTTAAAATACAGTATAGTCGTGCAGCTCAGCAAGCATTGTATCAATTGTTTGGACATCCCAGTCATCAGAAACAACACCAGGTGTAATTACATCAGTCATTGAAATTTTGAAAACATGGAATTTGAATGACCTCAGTAGGCTTGTATATACCAAAGGGAACTTCACACCAAACAATACCATCTAGAAGTGGTACTGCTGAAATGTTCACAAGGGGACCAATCTCTTCGGACTTTGTGAGGAAAGGTATGGAGTTAGAACTTCATCCACTGGCTCGACAGAAGAACGCTCAGGAAGATAATGACCATTTATCAAAAGAAAGATAACAGTCACGAATCAATCCATAACAGAAAGGCAAGTAATGTCAGAAATATCCAAAGATAATTCCATGTATAAACTAGTTATTTTTAAGCCATATGTACAGCTTACGTGTCTTTGAAACAGTTTCTGTTGCAGGTGCGGATAAAGTTGAAGAAAAGTCATCAATGTCGATGAAATAACCAGAAGCAGTTTCTGCAAACACAGGAGCCGGTGCATTACTAGTGGATGGATCCACTTTGTGTGGAGGTTCATAATAGATGCCGTCTGTTTGTGTTGAGTTGGAGTAGAAGATAACCACATCTTGGATGGCTGTTGTCAGTGAAGTGGTAACCGGAATCAGCAAAAACTCTTTCCGTCCTCCCTATGCTCGAGGAGACATTTGTAGCATCGTTGTACATGCTGTTGCAGTCAGAAGAGTTGTTTCTTTTTTTGTAGAGGTATGTCCTGTTGGGTAGTGAGAGGGGACCAAGAACTACCCAAGGGACCTCTGGGTCTACTGTGCAGGATCGGCCACATGGTGCAATTTGATGGCAATGGAGACAAATCTGTTTGCTTTGGAACCAGGTAGCGGTGGTAAGATGACAGTTCTGGTACCTTGTATTCCCAGGACTTGGACCAGTGCTCTGTAAGATGGGCCTAATTCCTCCTTCACAGCAATCTTCTCACGAGCCAAGTCCTCAACTTAAGGATCCAGCCTGTAGAAGTTGTTGAAAAACACCTTATTCCCAAGGTGGCAGTACTGGCAGATGCATTATCACAAAATAGCTGAAGCTCTTGTAAGACAGTGGGACGTTCATTTATGTCAAAAGGTGTGTCTGCTGCCACCAACCTAGGGCCATCTTGATCTGGGACATACATAGGTATCCCAAAGGGGACCTCGTTAAGAGTGCATCCTCACAAGGACTGTCTTGACAGATTATTCAGTGCTCTCTGGGCCCCATATAGGTGATGTAGCCAACTGTGACCTGAACTTAATACTCTAGCAGTTAAGGACTGCTTTAGATCTCGATTCCTCCTCTCTGACCAAATTACCTTTGGGATGGTAGGGTGAGGTGTAATGGAGTTCAACACTCATCGCCCTAATGGTTTCTCTGAATGCCTTAGAGGCAAAGGCAGAGCCCTGGTTCCAATGGAATGCTGCAACCGCATATGTACCGCTAAAGATTGGTAAGTCTTTTATAACAGTTTGAGCGTCAGCCGATCACTGTGGCCATACTGACAGGAATCCAGAACAAGAATCAACAGCGACTATGATGTATTTGTATGCACCATCAGGTTGTAAGGGACCACAATGCTCCAGGTACACTCATTGTAGTGGCTGGTTGGACACGAAGAGGGATGTCTGTGGTTGGTGTTTGATATTGGAGCCCTTTATCTGCTGGCAAATGTCACATCAAAGAACATATTGCTTGGTCTGTTTGTATGGGCCCGGCCACCAGAAGCTTTTCTGCAAGAGTGTTATTGTGGCCACTGCACCAGCATGAGCAGATACAACACCCTCGTGCGTGGCTTTGACGAGATCTAATCTCTGGTCTTGGTTGGGAATCATTCCATCTCCAACCCCAGGAATTGTTGCATAGGCAACATTCTGTGCAATGATATGGTAAGAATACTTTGTATGGTATGCTTTTGGGAGAGGCTTGCCTTCGGCCGAAGAATTTTACGGCAGCCAGAATTTCATTATCCAATCTAGTCTGAGACTGAGTCACTGCAACAACAGAAGCCATAGCTACTGCGGATTTGGCTGCTTCATCAGCTCAGGTGTTTCCAGTAACAAGTACTACTACACGTTGGTCCCCCAGTATATGGACTACATGAACCTCTGGTAGCTTATCCTTAAGATCAGCCACCCTCCCTCACAAAGTTCTGTGTTTTGTGGTGTTCCCTTTTGAGTCTCTGAACCTGTTCAACCGTCAATGATTAAGGTAATCATTGTAGAACTGGACACAGTATTACGAATCAGACAATGTGAGTTGTGCTGGATCCTTATGTTCTAGCGATAGGATAAAGGCTTTAACTTCAGCCAGCTGAACTTTGCAGTAGCCCAGGGTCTGCGAGTATGGATTGTGAGGGTGGAATAAACCATCCTTCATCACTCTGCTCACAACTGCGCAAGTGGCTGAGTACTGACGTTTCATACCTACAACTAGTTGTGCTGAACCATCACTGCACATGACAGTGGAATCTGTCAAGTGGCAAGATTTTGGGGTGCGGGGGTACTTCTGTTCGTATTGGAGAAATTCTTGTGTTTGATGTTTTGGATCAAAGATGTAATCTACATCAGTGGCAGTCAGGGAGGTTGCCCATTGAATCCAACGTGGATGTAAGCTTTAGCGTTGGGAACGCTTGCTTTGGTGACTGCTTCTAAAGCCGGAACTGGGGTAACAATAATGATGCATTTCCCTTGGGCAAGTAGCCTCTCCTTGATGACTGCCATCTGTACAGCAGTTAGATTTTTTTCTGTTGGTGGAAAACATTGTTCTGCATAGGAATATAAATGTGATTTGTATGCTATGGGCACTGTGCCGCCCTCATTAAAGGTGACATAACCCAATGGCACCAGCAGTTATTCTGATGACTAAATTTGCTTCGCTGTCACATGTGTGCAAGTGTTTTGCTTCTAGCATGTCTTGCTGCCATCCTCTAAGGATGCGCATGTGTTCATTTGTCCAGTGTCTGCTTGAGAAATCTGGGCAAATTAAAATCATAAAGTGGCTTGATGAGCTGTGCATAGTCAGGAATGTAAATTCTGCCAAAATTAAAGAAACCAAGTAAAGACTACAGTTTCTTGATGGTGTTTGGTGGTTGGAGTTGAGCACATTTTTCTAAAAAGTGCAGGGCCAGGCTCTTCCCCTCGTTTGATAGCTCACATCCCAGCAAGAATACACAGAGAGGCTATTTTAGTTTTCCTCAAATTAAATTTGTAGCCAAGGGCTGCAAATCCTAGAACGATCCGATCAACCCTGGCAAGATGAATATTGAGGTCCTCATCTGTGAGACCGATATCCACATAGGACAACGCCTCGGGTCAATATCATGCAATATTGATGTTACACATGCTGAGAATAGCCCTGGGCTGCTCTTATAGCCCTGGAGCAAACGGAAGGTGTTTTTGAGCCAAATAAGAATGCACTCAAGTCCCGACTTTCATGTGCCAAGGTCCAACAGAAGAAACTGTTGGAAATATCCAAGGTTGTTTTGTAATTTTTTACGCACTGTTGTTAATTAGTGAGGTGCTGTGTGAATTTTGTATTGCATGTGTGCGTGTAGGACAGTTTAAATGTCTAATCTAAGACTATTTTATATAAATGGTCGGGTTTAATGACTGGAAATAACGGGTTAATCATTGCAGAGACACAGGGCTCAGTTACACCCTGGTACTCTAGTCGAGTGAGGATCTCCCTCACTGGCGCTTTAGCTTTGTGTTTAACAGGATATTGGGGCTGAGGCTGGGGTGTAGACATAATCAGTATTAGATGCTAAGGAGAATCCTTCTCCCTACTCCTACCTACATGGTTGTGGTATAGCTCTGGTGCCTGTGCTAGAGCCCAGTCGACAGTGCAAGCTTGTTTTACTGCCTCTGGAACAAAATCAGAGAAAGAATGCTAGATTACATCTTCCCCATGTGGAAGCTTACGGATGTGTTCAGAAGGCCTGTCTCTTTCAGCCAGTAGGATATCACAACTAAGTTCATCCCAGAATATTACTCTAATGGTGCGCTCTGTCTCCCTCAATTTGGATATTTAAATTCTAAACCCTGTAAGGAGGGAGAACGCACCAGTCCAGTCTCGACTGAAATAAAGTTACTGTTGCATCCAGATGATCTTTTAGACTCTGGTGACATGTCATGACGTCTGCTGCTCTGTCCAGTAGGGTCACTGCTCAGGTTTGTTCTTCAGCAATGTTCTCAAATTTGCTGGCATTTTTATTGATATTGCTGCTGCCTTCTTTTTAAACTGTGGTTTTTGTTGTGGGGATTTGTCTACTTTCTTGTCTGAAGACTGTTGAGTCTTTCTTCTGTTTCATGTAGTCAAGACGTTGCTCTGACCGGCAAACTCTCTCGCTATGTCTATCCGGTGCATCCTGAAAGGAATTAGAGGGACGTGAATCAGTATATCTGTCTGGAGCTTTTATATTTTCTCTCTTTCTGAGATTTCCTTTCGGAGTTCTCTGGGTATGGAGAGTCTGCTCTCTGACTTAGTCTCTTTTAATTTGTTTTTGTTTATCCCAGAGATTTTTAGAACCCTCCTGTACCTGTTTGGTTCCATCCTTAGGGGTGGTACTCTAAATTTCTGGCTTTTTCAGCTTGGCTCCCAAAGTATCCAGTCCTATATTAGTATAGGTGTTGGAAATAACTTTTTGTAGTTGTTTCTCCTGTTCCAGGTGTGGAATCTTCGAGTTGCTGGTGTATAGCCAACGCTACCGCTTCCCCTTTAATATTGCTGAGTATTATTGAGGAGACTGTGTCAAACATATGCATTAATTTGATCCCCCGATCGAGGGCTGGAGCAGCCCGTGCTCATTTTGAATTTGTTTTAACACTTCTGGTAAATTGGTAAGTGTCTGGGAACCATATGTGGTAGTGTAAATTGCAGCAAAGACTGTACCCCATGTGGTGCTGTCATCCACCGAGGGAACCATTACGAATGGCAAGCACGAATTCTGTTTCTCCTGTGGTCCCGTTTGGGGAAATACAGCTTCCAGCTGATTTGTTTTCTGGGCTATCCAGAACGGGTTTTCTCTTGTTCCGTGGGCACCTTGCTCATGATAGAATGTACGGTTTGTGGGTTAATCCCATTAATGGCTAATCGGTACCCAGCACGTGCCTGGTGGTGCTGGAATTTTGCATTACAAACTGAACAAGGTGTCTATATAATGTTACTAGCTCACTGTTAAGATTGCACAGATCAGTTGCCTGCAAGCTTTGTACTCTGGGTATGGTTTTATATGTGGCAAACATTGGCCACGTTGGCCATTCATTACCTAAGGGACCTAATCTCACTGGTTGTATTACGTGTGGTAGGGTGCCATTAAACCAGTTCTGACGTTCTTGATCAGCAATTGGTATTTTAAGATACTGGTATACTTGGTATCGTTGTGGTACGTTTGCAACTCCTGTATGTGTGCACTGTGTATGTTGTAGAGTCTTCTTCAAAAAAGTTGACCCAGGAATAAAATGTTTGTTTTGTAAGCTTCATTGCGTTTTACAATGAATGTAAATTTGTGCCAAAACACCATCGTTGGTGGCACCATGTCCTAATTGGACTCGTTCCTAAGCAAGCCTGCTGGTTTAGGGATGACAGCACTTTTGTTTGTAGGCAACTAGGCCAATCCTACACCAAGTCTAAACTGTCAGCCCAGCCCTCCCGGCTCACAAGCAGTACCTCACTAAAAACCAAAACAGTAAAAGGTGATTTCTGGCAGCCTTTACGCATGGACTCTAGAGTGCTCTATCTCAGGGGAGACGTGGTTAAACAGAGATTACCCTTTTCTCACATGAGCAACAAGTCTGTCACACACAGGCAATGAAGGAGATGCAGTAAAATTTTCAATAGGTTTTATTAACAAGACTGCAATCTACTGTAAAATGCATGGGCTGCTATGATTAAGATAATGAACAACGCAAGAAGCATAATTGTAAAGATTAGAGTTATGAATACAAAGACCCCCACAATCTTGCAATAACATGAGATATAAAATAGGCCCTATTACCCTAGCATGGAGAACCTAATCTCTAACCTAAAGCGAGCTAGATGTCTTTAACCTATTCTGCCAGTACCATGTCCATGAGAAGAGCCCCCCCCCCCCCCCCTCCAACCACTGTTACCTTGGAATGAGGTCTCTAGATCAGACTCCGTGGTGACAAGAAGGCTGGATCTGCATCAAGGCGGCGTGCAGCATAGATGGCGTCTATAGCATCTGGTAGAATCCCTCTGATAACCTTGTCTACGTGAGAAGTATTTATACAGATCTTCAAGGACCCCTGAGACAGGTATGCTCCAAAACAATAGATAAGGCATGCTCGGGGTGGTAATTGTATAAACCATTCCCTCCAAAGGTACATTATGTTCCTATCACCTCTAAGTGGGAAAGGGGCATGATGTGAATACCTACGTATATCACTTGACTTTCACGCTGATAGTGATTCCTTCACAGAATGGCACTGATAACGTGAAATCAAAACCTCTTCCTAACTATAAACATAGCAGCCATCTTGGAAGAAATAATTAAATAAATGCACTAAAACAGAGCTGGCTAAGTAGGTCAAAAGTCACTAGGTGACGGGGGCTCAGGTCTGCAAGCTAGAAGGCTAAGCGAACTCCTGATTTCCAATAAAACTAAATAGGATCCGCTATAGTTTGTGACCGACATCGGGTGTGCTCAGCCTTTACTTTATCATGGAGTACATATTCCATGCCAAAATTTAGTGTGTTTTTTTTTTTCAATCTTGCAACATATAACTTTAAAAACAAACAATTATAATTGTTTTTAGTGTATGCGTTATTTCCATGCCGTCGACCCGCTCATGTACACTTAGTATATAACTATTGTGTTGTCACATATTTCATTACTGGTGTCAATTAACATGTCATGAGTTATGTAATATGTGAAGTAAGCAGTGCATGGTGGGGTAGCAGGTTATATTTAGCTCTGTAAAATATAACTGATGGATTTCGAAAATTTCACTCTTCACTTTAACAATCCGTTTTTGAAGGATATTTCTAGTGTTTTTTTTTTTTTTTATTAAATATAAACTAAGCTGTTATTGGCATACCTGGCTATACTGTCACATTAACATTTTATTTTTATTTTTTTTTATTTTTTTTGTTTATATACATAAGTATTACCTAGTGGAGGTCGCCAGGGGATACTTATAATTAGGTCTGCTTTTCCATAGGAAGAGCATTTCTTTGGTTTAATAACTTTGGCATCGTTCTTCAGATGTTCACAAAAACTTTTTTTTTTTTTTTTTTTAAGTGTGCACACCTCAGCTCATTCCTGGAAGGTTTTGGGGTAATCTGTTAAATGGGAGCCAAGAAAAGAGGGGGTCCCAAAACCGAATTTCCCCAGACATTTTCTACGGGCCTTTTTTAGGCTGCTCTACCAAAAAATAAACTGTTGAACATAATTGCACAGAATTTGTCAGGAATCTCGATCTTGGTCCAGAAGGCGTGCTTTTTGTGATTTGGGGGAGATCCATTCAGTGGTTTTTAAGAGATTAAGGCTAAAAAAATATTTGTATATCTGGATGGTTGGGTTCCAGGGATTCTCACGGGAAAAAAAACCTTCTGACTGTGCCTGGGGCTTTTTGTACTCTTGGGCCATCTTGCTCTCACAGGATTGAGACTTTTAGATGAAAAAAAAAAAACGAGGGTTGGTGCACGAGTCGATGAATTTTCACCTAGCTATAACATCACTTAAACCTTTTGGCTCTCATCATTTTTATATTTAAATGTCATTAGAGATGTTATCAGTGCAGTCATTGTGTGTCATGAGTGATGCAGTATGTGAGGGTACAAGCATTGTATCGCGAGGGCATGAGTTAGTTGGTTGAGATTACTAGGACTACTGAATTTTTGCGATATTGTTAGTTTACGTATTAACTGACATTTTCACCAAACTATAACTTCTCTTTAATCTTAGTTTTTTCCATTGAATGTCTAAGCTTTTTCTTTTAATGTAAAGATATTACCATACCGAAGCATAACGTCACTTTGACCTTTGCTTTTTCAGTGAAGGCAGACCGACTGGATTTGTCAAAGTATCATGAACCCAAATTCTAAAAGATAAGTCTATTGGCTTTATCAGGGGGTCACCAAATCAAATGTATGAACCAGAACTATTTGCTTTGTCAGAGTCACTACAATTTATTAATAGCCATATTCCAAAGAAATCCTTATAAGAGCACTCACTGGGAATTCATGATTATTTTTTTCAAATATTTCAAATAATGCATTTATCTTCCCACAACGTAATTGTCTGTCTTTAATACAGTTCAGACCACAAATTTAAACCATAGAATCAACCGCAAGAGGTCCTCACTCTCAGCTGAAGGGCATGCAGCTCCAGCTCTGAGTGCTTAAAAAAAAGAAATCCTGGGGTCATGCGTTTAGTAGGTAGAAGACTTGAAAGCTTGTTTTAAAAAAATTATTTTTAAAAGAAAGAAATCCTGGGGAGCTCCTGCCTGTGCTACCTGCAGCCTTCCACAACACTTCTGTAACATGTTGGTGGTACCCCAGACCAGTTTGAGCCACTATAAAATGGTTAAAAATATATACATGAGCCCTTTAAGGGGCGTTCCTGACTGGTAATATAAATTCACAAATGACCAGCTTCTGATGCTCATTTATTTTTCATGTACTCTTTCCAGGGGAGGACCTGCATTGTGGATCCCTCTCTCACAGCGTGAAGCCTGGAGGTCTCTAGCCTTGCTCCCCACTAACCCTGCAGAGATACAAGCAGCAGCTGCGGCAGTAATCTGAAATGCAACAGTTATGTACTGCTGCGGATGGGGTGTGGTGAGGGGATTGTTGGGGAGATAGAGGTGGAGCGAGCAAGCCAGGCTTTTGCATCTTGCGGATGTTTTTCGTCCGCAGCCCGGCCACAGTACTCACGGAGTGAGCACCAGAGAGGATGAGGCAAGTGACCAGAGCGCTGCCGTATTGGATCAACACCAAGGTTGCATACACTTGGGACTTTGGATTGTCCACCTGCCTGTCGTCCAGTTTCAGCCTGTCCCAACACAGGAGAGCAGACAGTGATTTCAGAGGATGTGGTGAAGTGGGTAGTCAGTGAGGGTATGCAATGAAGCACCCTCTTGAACATTCTTCTGGTATCCTGCTCGTCTCTGTTGCTTGCTGGACAGTCTGCCTCTTGGTAGCAGAAAGTCATAGTTGCTAAATCTTGAATGTAGGGCTGAGCCCTCACGTCATTAGCATGGAAGCATCCCGCCTAAATCTGATTTGGCGTGCACTCCAGGTGGTCTCCTCTGCTGCTTTTTGTACAAAGCACAAGATTGGACCTCTGAAAAATCTTGGATTAAGGCTATCCCACTAGCTAGGTGGGGGGAATAGCCGGTGGAGGCCAATTCGGATCAATGAGGGATAGGTCAGAATTAAGGAGCACTCTATAAGGGACTTTACTGGATTTACCGCCTTGCAGCTGGCATGTGGGGCTACAAGCTCAAGAAAGCCTTAGGGGCCATTGGGGTGTCTACCACCTGCATTACTTAAGTGTCTTACTTCAGCTGCATGGGCCTGTCTGACCTTTCATTGACTGGCAGTGGCTGGGCCCCTCTTGGCTCCAGTTTTTTTCTGGTTATTGGTAATATTATCAGCTAAACACTGTTTGGAGGTAACCTCCATATTGATTGAGCTTGCTGGGGATTGTGATTTTGCTCCCCCTGCAGTTACAACAGAGAAACACAAACTGAGTTGTGCAAAAGCTAGCACTACTCTGAAAAAATCCTATTTGGAGAGATACAACTAGTTTGAAAGGTGTCTGTTGCTCACTGTGGGCACCGTAAATTTAGGATTAATGACACATTTAAGTGTTTTGATGCCTAAATTCAGTCCCTGCATTAGTGTCTTGGAACTGCTGAACATTTATTCTCTCTGGGCCTGGATGGATCTCAGGTTAATAGTAGGCCCTACTCCCAGCCAAGTTCTGTGTTTTAACACAGCATACCGATCCTATTCCTAGGCCCTGGGGGCTACGGCTGCGATAAGGGCCAGGCCAGATAACAGTGGGCTATGTGGTTTGGAGGAAAGGAGGTCTGTGAAAGCAGCAAGTCGCCATGAACCCACCCGTAAATTAACCAATGGAACTGGCAAGATTTCAGTTTGTGACTTACCTCCTGCCGTGCGTTCATATGTTTTAGTCTTGGCTGATGTCTTGTTTCGCACAGCAGGTTTACAGAAACTACTGAACAGCTAATTACCAAGGTGCCTCATAGGGAGCAGCTTTTTAAGAGATCTTATTTGTCAGGCTCCTATGGAAAAAAATAGAGGTGACTGTATAATTGGCGATATTAAAAACCTACTTGTTGGTGATTTTATCAGATCCTTTAATGCCGATTGAAAACACCATGGCCTCATTAAGGTTTTAACGCTTTTTAAAAACATTTTTTTTTAAATATAAATACAGAGCCCTGGGACCACAGGGAAGGATTCTAGTAGGTGACCAAATCCCCATAGCTTACTCTCGTTTCTACATCAGTACCTCCCAATAATAGATTTTCAATCTTAAATGACACGTTGGAGACTGACTGGTGTTCTTGTCTCTAGCAGAGGTAGTCGGCCCGCTCTAGTAAATAACAGCCCCCTATCTTCTTTGGTCTCTTTCATCCTTTGTGGACTCAGGGGCCCAGAGTATTGTAATGCAGAGATACTTCCATTGCCCAAAGAACCACTTTAAGCTAAGTTGGAACAAAGCTGGAGTGGTGAGTAAATACGACCTGGAAACGTGGGTTGATTACTTCAAAGCATACAACATTGTTCTGTTACAGGAAATGTGGGCTACAACCAGTGTTTTTTGTGATTTTTTTTTTTTGTTGTTTGTTTTTTTTGTTTTTGTTCGCCTCATAGAATCCCCTCAGCCTTGGGAGGGGCATGAGTGGGCTTAATCTCATCGTTTAGGACTGCCTTAGACTGATGGTAGGAATTAACCAAGTAATGCAGTGATTTGTTTCAAGCTTTTCGCTTAGTCTGGCATTATAATAGGTTTTTACTACAGTAATCAACTTTTATAATGATTTTGTTTCTAGTGTGAACCAAATTTTTTTGTTTTATAGCCTACTTATGCTATGAGGGACAGAGTATAAATTAGTCCTTGCTGAAATCCTCAATAGTGTGTTATAGCTGTATATTTGAGGCTGGTGATGAGTTAGACTACTTTGGGGCAAAGGGGTTGTCAGATGCATCTTTATGTGATGACTTTTGATCTTTGTAATGCTATTGAAGATCATGCATGATCCCATCTATTCTGCTATGGGCACATATGTGAGCAGCTTCTACCAATTACATATTTGTCTCTAGGCCTTTGTTAAAAGGAATGATTGTGGGGGCCACACAACCTAGCATTTTCAGTGATGACAACCTATTAATAATTAAGCTCATTATACCGGCCAGGAGATCACAGCAACTGCCGGCTGTTATCGCCCGTGCAATGAGCGTAATTTGGATTTTGAAACCAAAGGATCTGGTCTAAGGCTTGCCGTGGGAGGCAGGTCAACATGAAAGATACTCCACATACTTTGTGTTTTTCACTTGACCCTAGTTGATAGATGTCTCATCGGATGTGTTGCCTCAGATTGTGATCAGGTACTTGATGCAGCTGGATAAAGTAATTAGGATTCTACTAACAATTCCCTCTGGACTTCGGAAAGAGCTATTATTGGTTTATTAGCGCATGTAGAAAAGTAAATACGCAACTTTGTATCTCCCTTCATGCTACTCTTCGAGTTAGGCTTCTTATTGCTGAATGTAGAAGAGAATAAAGGTCTGCTTTGAGAGAGAGGAAATTAGAACTGTAGAGAAAAACCTGGCATAAGCTGTATTTTCATGTAAGACTAAGAACAGTAAGCCAGTAATATCACAAGACCAATGGTTAACTTCCAATAAATCTATTCATCTGTAGATATATTTCGGGCAACTCCTGGTCAACTCCTGCCTAACCTTCCCCTTAATATCGAATTTTTCTTAACTGAAATTGTAGAGGAGGCCATATAGCTTAGCCTTCACAATAAGGCACCTGATCTGACTGGGTCCCAATGGATCTTTATAAATCTAATCTTGATCTGTGGTACCCACTTCTAACCAGTTGCATTAATCATGCATGTAAGCTTGGTTCTGTCCTAGGGGAATCTCCATTGATGGTCTTAAGCATAGAGTAGTCCCACCCACGTGTGGTGACCCCAGAGCACTTTTTCTTAATATATCTTAAGTGTAGATGTTCACCTTTCTTCGAGAAGGCCTACAGTCTCACTTAATTACACAGCCTATAGGAGTAGGCTACAATGGCCCATTTCTTCATCTTGTATTTGAAAAAGGGACTAGGAGAATTATATGTACATATAATTTCATGATGCTTTCGCAAATACCTTATAGATGGAGTATATTCTCATCATGAGTTTAAAAGAAACTGTGCCTTTAAGAACCCAGAGACCATAGTATCCTATCATGCTTAGCAGGTGGCAGTTGCTTCAGTTCTTGTTTTTTTTTTTTTTTGCAGCTCCTGCTGACAGGATCGTGGAGCAGTGAGCATGGCCAAATTTGAATTTTCTTACCTCAAAAATCTCAGATCTTTCTTGACAACCATTTCATTAGACAGATTTGATCCCTCCTTGATTTTTTTTTCTTTCTGTTTTTGTCTGACAGAAAATTAAGGTATTTAATCAGATAAAATCTTCTTTACTTGACAAATGCCCAGCCTGTGAGAGAAAGAAGGCCCAACCAGACCCTCATGAAGTCTGTATTGTCTGCCTCCCAGAAAGTCCTGTTTCTGAGTCTTGTTGGCACTGCAGGAACTTTTCCAGACATACCCTGAAAGACGGGGGGAATTTTTTTTGCCTCTGTGGCACCAAAGAGTGACAAAGTCAAAAGACGCAACCTCAAGTTGAGACCTCAAATCAAATAGAGGGTCTGTTCTCTGCCAGAGCATTGTCCTTTGTCTCTGGAGAAAAACACCATTGGTCCTGGTTGATGTCAATAGTATAGACATCAAGGAGAGGTAGGGTGCCTCTGTTCGCTGTCAACAGCCAGTCCAGCGTAGAGGAAGCGCTGAAGATCATTGTCAAGGCAAAGTCAGTCAACATTGTTGACACACAGCATTGACATAGATTCCATGACTTCAAATGAGGTCTTTATCAACACTGACAGCAGTTGTCGTTAAGGTCCAGATTAATGTTGAGGCACCTTCAAAGGTCTTCAAGAGCAACATCGTTGTCAAGGTGCCTTTAAAGATCCATGTCGAAGTGGATCGACGTTGAGGCATCAAAGGCGTTCGACGTCTGAGTCTTTCAATGTTGACAACACTACAGGAGGCGTGTAAAAAGAGAAGTATTTATTATTTTCCTGATTTTGAATATTCAAGAACATACTCCCCTTCTTTAAGAGTCGAACCATGTTCACCACCAACAGCTTCATCTCTGCCATCACCTCCTCCATCTATGCCATTACCATTGCTGCCTCATCCAGTGCCTACTGTGCCTCCTATTCCGGTGCCACTCTTGCGACCAGCTGACACTGCCATACCGAGAAACAGATCTTGGTCCAGGTTGCACCATCATTCGAGTCACACAGTCACAGCTCAAGCCTCATCACCATCTACCAGGCGCTCCTGCCATAATCCGTATTCACGATGCTGTCATTCAAGATCTTGCCATTCTTCCACTGACAATCCCCACTTCTACCAGAAGATGTTCTGACACTTTCAGATTCTCCACCACCTTGAAATTCACCTGTGGTTGATGCCATCACGTTTGAGGAGGTCTTGGTAAGGGGAGCTGTAAAGCTTAATATACCCATGTAGACTCATACCCTGCCCCCCCAACCTTAGCGAAACACTGGTTGGCATCACAACCATTAATACCACTGTCACCAGGTCTACTAGAACTGGCTATGGATCTTTTTCTGACTCCATCCACAGTTAAACCTGCTTCATCGAGACTTCAAAAGAAATATCAACCTCTGGAGAAAGATATCCTGCCTTCCTTCATGCTGACCCCTCTTCTGACTTCTGATTTTAGTGGCGGCAAAAAAACGCACCATGCCACTACTCCTACAGTACCTTTTGATAAGGAGTGTAGAAAGCTGGACTCAATGGGTCTTAAACTTTGCAGCACTGCGGCAATCACCATGAAAGCGGCCAGTGCAACTGCCCATCTCCACAGATATGGTAGGGCTTTATGGGGATCCATGCAGCAGATCACGGAACATCTCCCTAGAGACAAAAGAAGACTTCATGGAAATTCTCAGTCAAGGCCTAATGGTTTCCAATCAAATCCTAAGCACTGCAGCCCACTCTTCCCTATTAGCAGCACATGACTACTGCCGGAGCATCACTTCGGAGGCTTTCTTGGCTTCACATCACTCAAGCCAAAGTCTCAGAATACTAAATCTCCCATTCTCCAGCTCTACTCCATTTGGAAGCCACACGGATGACACGATTGCGTGCATGAAGGTTGAAATGGAGACTCTCTCAAAGCAGTAGGCTTAGATAAACCTAGAGAATCTTTCCAGCCCTATCAACAGTTTCTGCACTCGGAGGGTTCAAGCCCCTCAATGGTATGGGGACCACCAACAATCACAGCACCAACAACCCCTATCAGCAACACCAACGGAAGCAGATTAAACGAAGATCCACCCAGCAGCCTTCTCAAGGGGGCAAACAACCATCAGGATAGTAATATGAATTGTTACTTCCCCCTCTTCTGTTACTCATTCTGGTGGGGGAAAGCATTTCTCACTATCTGACAGTGACAAAACATCATAAAAGACTCCTGGGTTTGGAATATTGTGCAGAATTGGTATGGTCTTTCACCTCCTATAGCTCCAGAACCATCCAACTTACATCTAATTGCTACGGTCCAAAGTCAACATCCTCTTACAAAAACAGGCAGTTGAACTCGTTCCCCATTGGCACCAAGGAACAGGCATTTATTCCAGATATCTTCTGGTGAAGAGGAAAGAATAGAAATAATTCAGACCTGTACTCGACCTCAAAACAGCCCACAAATGGATTTGTCAGGAACGTTACAGATGCTTGCATTACATCAAATCTATCACCAAGGGGGATTGGCTTTGTTCCATCAACTTTTAAGATGCATACTTTCATATTCCAGTCACCAGAAAACATTGAAAGTTCTTGAGGTTCGTGGTGGGGCAGGACAATCAATCATAGCATTTGTAAAGCGCACTACTCACCTGAGGGTCTCAAGGCGCTGAAGGGTGGGGAGAGTTCTGCTACTGCTCGAACAGCCAGGTCTAGGTGTCTCCTCAAGGTAAGCAGGTCCTGTGTCTGTCGCAGGCAGAGAGGAAGATTGTTCCACATCTTGGCGGCGAGGTGGGAGAATGCTCTGCCACCGGCGGTTGTTCTGTGGATGCTTGGAACAGTGGCGAGGGCAAGGTCAGCGAAGCTGGCGTGTCGGGGTGTAGAAGGAGAGTAGTCTGAGGTATTCTGGTCCGGCCTTGTGCAGTGCTTTGTGAGCATGGGTGAGGAGCTTGAACGTGAGTCTCTTGTTGACAGGGAGCCAGTGCAGGTCTCAGGTGGTCTGTGATGTGGCTGTGGCAGGGCATGTCCAGGATGAGGCATACGGAGGCATTCTGTATTCATTGCAGTTTTTTCTGGAGCTGGGCCGTGGTTCCTGCGTAGAGGGCGTTGCCGTAGTAGTCTGCTTCTTACAAGAGTTTGGGTGACCGTCCATCTGGTTCCAGTAGGGATCCCTTTGTAGATCGTCCCAGGTTGCATGCGTGTTCAGTGGGTGTCGGTGTGGTTCCCAGTGTGGCAGGCCACCAGGAGTCCTCCCAAGCGGAGGGGATGGAACAGAGGATGAGGACCTATGTCTTGTCAGTTCAGTTTCAGGCAGCTGTTCTTCCTCCATTCGGCGATGGCCTTTATTTCTTTTTGGAGGCTGGTTTTGGCAGTGGCTGGGTCCTTGGTGAGGGAGAGGAGCAGCTGAGTGTCATCTGCATATGAGACGATGTTGAGGTTGTGTGATCGGAGGAGGTTTGCAAGCGGAGCCATGTAAACGTTAGAGGGTTGGGCTGAGGGACGACCCCTGGGGTACGCCGCAGATCTTGGTGGCTTCAGAGTGGAATGGAGGTAGGCGGACTCTCTGGGTTCTGCCGGTGAGGCAGAAGGTGGTCCAGTCCAGGGCCCTGTCGCAGATCCCTGTGTCATTGAGGCGTGTGTATAGGGTGTGGTGGCAGATGGTGTTGAAGGCGGCCGAGAGGTCCAGGAGGATGAGGGCTGCGGTTTCACCATTGTCAAGTAGGGTCCTGATGGCGTCGGTGGTGGCGATGAGGGTGGTTTCGGTGCTGTGGTTGCTGCGGAATCCTGATTGGGACAAGTCCAGAGTGGTGGTCTCCTCGAGGAAGCGGACCAGTTGTTTAACAATCTTCTTGATTACTTTTGCCAGAAAGGGGAGCAGGGAGATGGGCCGGAAGTTCTTGAGGTCCTTTGGGTCCGCTTTGGGTTTCTTGAGGAGGGCATTGATCTCAATGTGTTTCCAGCTCTCTGGGAAGGTGGCGGTTTCAAAGGAGCTGTTGATGATCTTCTGGAGTTGGGGTGCGATGACGCAGCCTGCTTTGTTGAAGATGTGGTGAGGGCAGGGGTTGGATGGTGAGCCAGAGTGGATGGTGTTTATGATTTTGATGGTGGTGTCATTGATGTGGGTCCAGGAGAGCAGGAGGTTGGTGTGGCTGGGGGGCGGTGAGTCTGTGGTGTCTGTGGTGTCTGTGGTGTCTGTGGTTGACGGGGAGGGAGGGTCTAGGTATTGAAGCTGTCATGGATGTCTGCTATCTTGCTGTAGAAGGTGGCTAGGGAGTCGCAGAGGTCTTGCGATAGTGGGATGTTGTTGATGTTGGATCCTGGGTTGGAGAGTTCCTTCATGATGAAGAGCTCCTTTATAGCAATGCGTTGTTTGAAGGAGGCTCTTTTGGCGGTTCGAATGAGTTGGTGGAGTCTGTGGATGGCGTTCTTGAAGGATGTGTGGTTGTCCGGTGTCTGTTCTTGGCGCCACTTCTTCTAGAGTCTTCAACATGTTTGCTTGGATTCTTGGAGGTCGACGGTGAACCAGAAGGCCTTTCTGTCAGTGCATCTGTTTGAAGGTTTTCTGATGGGGGCAAGAGTGTTGGCACAGTTGTCGATCCATTGCCTGAGGTTGTGGGCGGCTGTGTCGGTGTTGGTGGTGATGATTGGTGGGTTCCGGGAGAGGGCGGTGATCAGCTGGTCTTCATGACCTTGTTACATCTGCGGTGGGGAATCTGCTGCGGGTGGTGGTGCATTGTGGGTTTCTCGAAGGTGAAGTGGATGCTGCGGTGGTCGGTCCAGTGGAGTTAAATGGTGTGGCTGAAGGAGACGTTTTTGCTGGTGGAGAAGATGCCGTCGAGTGTGTGTCCTGCGGAGTGGGTGGGTGTCATGACGATGTGCTTGAGTCCGAAGTTGTCGAGCAGGGTGGTGGAGTTGTTGTCGTTGGTGTTCTTGAGGTGGAAGTTCAGGTCTCCAAAGAGTATGTAGTCTGGATGCGAGGGCGTGCATGCTTATGACGTCGGTGATGGAGTCGCTGAAATGCTGTCAGGGTCCGGGGGGGGTCTGTAGATGAGGGTCCCTCTGAGGGTGGTGTTTGGATTGCTGTGGATCTGGAAATGCAGGTGTTCAGCAGTGCTGGTCGTGATTCTGAGGGTATTCCCTTGGATGATTTCAACGCCTCTTCCTGGTCTGTTGGTGCGATCCCTACGGGTGATCTTGTAGAGGTCCTGGATGGCTATAGTGATGTCGGGCTCTGAGGAGGGGTCCATCTAGGTCTGTGTCAGTAAGGCGGTTTCCAGGGAGGCTGAGTCGAGTAAGTTCCAGAGTTCGATGGCTTTTTTTGTGGACGTAGTGGTTGTAGAGTAGGATGCATCTGAGATGGTTGCGTCCCAGCTTGGCAGGAGGGTTTTTGGCATGGAGGCTGGTAAAGGTGCAGCTCCGGCAGGAGAAGGGTCTGCTGGTGATCCACAGGGTGGCCTGGTGGATGATCGGCCGGCGTTGAGCGCTAGGAGAGTGATGGCGTTGTAGCGGTGTCGTGCATTGCAGCGGTGGGGGGAGTGAGAACCAGGGGTTCTGGCACTGGCCGCGGTCCAGTCGCGGATGGGCACAGACAGGCTTGCCTTAGGCGTGCTTTTGGCGAGCCAGTGGCATGGCTGTGTAGGGGTTGCCATTAAGTAGGGAGGAGATGACCGCAGGGAGGCGGGAGCGGAAAATGGTGCAAAAAAAGGGGGTGGGCTGCGGGGGCAGCAGCGGTGGGGAGGCAGTGAGAGAGCAGGGGAGTGGGGCCACAGGGTCAGCAGTGGCGGGGGTGGGGAGGAAGGGGGGGAAGAGAGACAGACAGACAGACAGACAGACACCAGGGATGAGGCGCAGGCAGAAGCCTGCGGGTGGATGAGGGCCTCAAACTCCTGACAAAGGAACTAAGGGCTCTACTTGCCGGTGGAGCTACGGGAGGCAGAGCAGTTCACAGACTAGGTCAGTGATATTGCTCGTCCTACCGTGCAGCGGCCACCATTTAAGTAGGGAGAGGTGGGGGAGGGGACAGCTGGGAGGCCGGAGCGGGGGTGGAAAACAGCACAAAAAAAAGGGGCGGGCTGCAGGGACAGCAGTGGCGGGGATGCAGCGAGGGTGGGGATGTAGCTTTGGGGGAGAGTGGAGTGACAGGAGAAAGACATTGGTAAGAGAGTGAAACGCAGAAAGCGAAAGACAAAAGGGACAGAACACGGACGGAAAAACCACACAGAGTGAAACAGAGGCAAAGTAGGAAAAAAGGAGAAGAGGGCAGCCTAGTAGAAGAGCAGTGCTTTCCCACTAGACACCAGGGATGAGATGCAGGCAGAAGCCTGCGGGTGGAGGAGGACCGCAAACTCCTGACATGTCAGAATTCAGAGACATGAAGGGCTCTACTTGCCGGTGGAGCTACGGGAGGCAGAGCAGTTAACTGTCAATACCAGTTGCATCCAAGGTACTTCCATTTGACCTGAAGTCAGCACCCAGAACTTTCTCTAACAGCATGGCAGTAGTGGGTGCACACCTCAAAGCACAGAATCTTCATTTATCCATAACTAGACAATTGGCTAATCGAGGGTCTCAGGAAGCCCATTACAACTGGACTTCGTTTCCTTCAACGGTTGGGGCTCCATGTCAACCTGAGCAAATCAACACCTATCCCAGTCCAAACCTTGCATTGTCTGGGGCCCTCCATCGACACACTACAGGCAAGAGTGCTTCCTTTGGAGGAGAGACGTTTATCAGACCCTCAGAAATGTAATTCTTTCATGAAAGTCTCTCCTCCAACGGGAAGGGCAGTATCTTCTTTTCTCGGCTCAATGGCTTCCTGCATCTGCCTCACACCAAATGCTATTCTCCACATGCGCCCTCTCTGTGAATGTCTCAAGGACTTTTGGGACCTCCCAACAGACAACTGGGAAGACAGGATAAAACTCTCCTTCATGCGAGGCAGCCCATGAAATGGTGGTGTTCTCCAGACAAACGCTTACTAGGAATGCCACTTCATCAGGAAGTTCCTCTTTAAAACAATAGTGACAGATGCATCACTGCTAGGATGGGGAGCCCACATGGCTCACTTCCAAATTCAGAGCAAGTGGTCAGAGATGACTTATCACATCAGTTGCCTCAAACTATGCACAGTCCATCTGTTGCTGAAGGCATTTTGTCCATCATTCGCCTTGATTTCCAGGGACACTGGAGAAGGCCCTACGGATCAACTGGTCCGTTTTTTTTTTTGTGTTTTTTGTTTTTGTTTTACGCCTTTCCACAGATTTACCTGATCCCTCCAGTCCTCATCAAGCTGTCCCACTCAAGAGCCAACATGATCCTAATAGCTCCCGGGTGGCCACGTCAGTGGTGTTTTAGGAACCACCTTCACTGATCAGAGCATCCACATCTCATGTTGCCATGCAAACCAGACCTACTAACGAAATTCGGGACCAGGTGGTACACCGGAACCTCACCTCCTAGAATTTGGCTGCATGGCTCCTGAACTAGTACAGTACGGACATTTGAACGTGCCACAAGACTGCATAGAGATCCTCAGAGGCTAAGCGGCCTTCCACCCATTTGGCATATGCCTTCAAGTGGAAGAAATTTTGCATCTGCTGTTCCTCCAAGAATGTAGGCCCTACGACAAGCCAAGAAGATGTCATTCTTTCATACTTGTTACACTTGGCAAAATCTGGCTTGCATTTCTCTTTCACAAAGGTTCACTTGGCAGCCCTTACTGTCTATAGAAAATGTCCTTCACAAACTTTTTTTTTCAAAATCCCTGTAATAAAGGACTTCCTAGAAGGGTTGCTGAAGGGTTTTTCCTCCCATTAGGCATCCTTTCCCTTCTCTGGGAACTCAACATAGTCCTTTCACGACCTATGCAGGACCCTTCCAAGCCCATTCACAAGGCATCCCTGCAACATCTATCTTGGAAAACAGCTTTCCTTGTAGCAATAACAGCCCGCAGGGCTAGCTAGATCCAAGCATTATGTTCTCACAAACCATAGCCTTTCACTCCAGTAAAGTGGTCATGAGGACTCACCCAAAATTCCTCCCGAAGGTTATTTCGAATTTCCACATAAATCAAACCATCTCTTTACTAACATTCTATTAGAATCCCTCTACTCCAGCTGAAAGAACACTTAATTCCCTAGATGTGAGGAGAGTGTTGAGGTCTTATCTTGACAAGACACGTGACGTCTGCAGATCGAACCAATTGTTTATCAAGTGTGGTCCAGTCCAATTAGGGCTAGCCACATGTAAACAGTTCACCTCCCGATGGATAGTTTCCCTTATTGTTATGCTATCGAAAAGCTAACAAGACACTAACAGGTAGACCAGAATCCCACTCCATTAGGAGTAAAGTGGCAACTGTGGCTATCATAAGTGTTGGAAAATGGGTTATTGGTAGGGCAGGTAGGTACCTACACCTAGCAACAAGCCACAAACCTCCACATAAGTACAGTTAGGTCTCAGTAAATTAATCCCAGCTCTACCCTTGGTAGCTTGGCATCGAGCGTCAAGGCTTAACTTAGGAGACAAAGTGTAAAGCATTCAAATATCACAAAACAGTAATTAAATAAAACACAGGCAACAGTTTAAAACTCCAAAACCAATTTATAAAAATAGCTTATATTTTTATCTTTAAAATGACACAAAAACGATTAAAATCGGTTCAGGGGAACCGGAGATATGAATTTTTAAAGTATTATTATTTTCTAGCGCTTAGAAACAAAAAGCGCCAATCGGGTCATCTGGTTGCACCAGGACCGGGGCAAAGTCAAACTTTCAGGCCGACCGCGATGGAGCCCTGCTCGGCTACAAGTCGCGGGAGGCCTCGGTTAAAAAGTTACCTTCTGACTTAGTCTCTTTTTTGATGTTTTTCTTCCCCGGGACGAACCTGCCAGTTGGATCCGACCTCCTGGAGCCCTTGTCCGGATACGCGAAGTCGGTTTCCTCAGTGGTGATTTTTACCTTCGGACTTAGTCGTTTTTTCGAGATGAAAATCCTTCGACCGGGGTAAACCTGGATCTTGATCCGACGTCCGTGGAGCCCTTCTCGGATACGATGGCTGGAAGGTCCCGGTCAACTTTTTACGTTCGGACTTAGTCTCTTTTTTGGATGTTTTTCTTTACCGGGACGAACCACGAAGTCAGGCCGGGTCGCGGTTGAGGCAAGCCGGCTAGAATTTCCACGTCGGGTCGGTCACTTTATGGAGCTTTTTTTCAAAAATTCTCCAATCTTTTCCAAACTTCTGGGGCTTCACCCAGATGTTCTTTTAAGCTTCTTTTGGGGTCCACAGCTCACCCCAAGGGTCCAGAAGTTCTGTGATGGTCCTTGGGAAGTGCGGACTTCAACTCCCAGAATGCACCTGGCGCAAACTCCTTTTTGGCCACTGGACAGTGGTCAGCTGGTCACTTTTTCAGGAGTTGGTGCAGGGGACTCTGGATAGCAATTTTTCACCTGTAGCAAACAGGGAGTCCCTCTTTGAACCAGTGGAAGCCAGGCAAAGTCCTTCTTGTGGTGAAGCCCAAGTGTGCAGCTGGTGCAGTCTTTCTGAGTGCAGGGTCCAGGTGCAGGCCAGGGGTCCAGCAGGGCAGTCCTTCTTCTCCTTGTAGTTCCTTCTTCTTGAAATTTGGTGGGGATCTGAGGCGTGGGTGCAGGTCTGCCAGTTTTATCCTTGCTCCTGGGTGAAAAGCAGGGGGGCCCTGGTTCTCCAATCGGGGACAGGGTCGTCCCCCTGTGATGACCACTTCCTGGGAAGTGTGGCAAAAATCCATCCCAGAAGGCAACAGTCTCTAAAAATCCAAAATGGATGAATCTGATTTTTGGGGGAGAGATCTGGCTGAGCCCACCCACTGGTGTGGCTAAAAATCATAAACACACCCCTCTCCTTCCCTCTCCTAATCTAATCAAGGGGGCACCTAGCTGTCTGGGGTTGCAGGATGTGGGGGTGTTGCTGGGTGCTCCAGATGTCCTTCTCTGCCTTTGAAGACCAGTTTGGCAGCCCTCCCCCTTCCTGCCTCACCATCTGCTGAGGGGAGATTCTCTCCCCCAAGCACATTCCTTTGTGTGAAGCCAGGCCACTTCACACCTCATTAAAGTAGCCTGGCAGAAGCTGCTGCAGGCTGGCCAATCAGAGCACAGCAGCAAAAACAATGCAGAGCTGAAATTGGCAACTTTTTAGGTAAAGTCTAAACTTTTTACCTGAACTGGTTATATTAAATCCAACAACTGGAAGTTGTGGGATTTATTATAACAATCAATTTGATACCAAATTCTTGGTATGTAACATTTAAGGAGACTTTAAAATTTAAAATAAAGTCTGCCCATTCTAGCCTATGAAGGCCATTTACTTCAATGAGGGAAAAACGAATTTGGCTGTTTTTACCTCACCAGGGCTTATAAATCTATTTTTATAAAGTCCCTGCTTATAGTTACATGGCACCCAGCCCTAGGGGCACATAGGGCACACCTTAGGGGTGACTTATATGTAAAAATAAGGTAGTTTAAGACTTTGGAATTAAAGGTACTTCCAAAGTCGAATTTGCATATAACTTTAATTTAAAAGCAGCCAGCAAGGCAGGCTTGCTTTTAAAATGACACTGGGCACCTCAGCAATGCACCTAGGTGTGCACCACCTATGCTGTGGTCCCTAAACCTACATGCCCTACCATATACTAGGGACTTATAGGTAGGTTAACTTAGCCAATTATAATTAGCCTAATTTGCATATCCATTTTACACAGAGCACCGGCCCTGGGACTGGTAAGCAGTACCCAGGGCACAGCCAAGAGTCAGTAACCACCAGTACCTATCCAGAAAGAGTGGGGGTGATCAGGAAAAAAAAAAAAGGACTTTCCTACACTGCCCCCCCCCCCCCCCGAGATGAAAGGTGATGGGTACTAACCTACACCCTGGTAGTCCTCATCAGCTAAGTGGAAAAACCTGGAAAGGCCATCTGCATTGGCATGAGCAGTCCCAGGTCTGTGCTCCACTGTGAAGTCCATCCCCTGTAGGGAAATGGACCACCTTAACAGTTTTGGGTTCTCCCCCCTCATCTGCATCAACCATCTGAGAGGTCTGTGGTCAGTTTGTACACGGAAGTGAGTGCCAAACAAGTAAGGCCTCAACTTCTTCAGGGACCAAACCACAGCAAAGGCCTCCCTCTCAATGGCACTCCATTTTTTCTCTCTGGGGAGTAGTCGCCTGCTGATGAAGGCAACTGGGTGATCATGGCCCTCTTCATTAACTTGTGCTAACACTGCCCCAATCCCTTCCTCTGAAGCATCTGTTTGCACTACAAATTCCTTGCTATAGTCAGGGGCCAGTAACACTGGTGCTGAACACATAGCCTGTTTTAGGGTGTCAAAAGCTTTCTGACACTCTGGGGTCCAAATGACCTTCTTGGGTTGTTTCTTGGAGGTAAGCTCAGTCAGAGGGGCCACTATGGTCCCAAAATTCTGAACAAACCTCCTGTAATACCCAGTCAGGCCAAGAAAGGCCCTGACCTGAGTCTGGGTTTTTGGAGCCTCCCAATCCAGGATAGTCTGGATCTTGGGCTGGAGAGGTTGTACATGGCCTCCACCAACAAGGTGGCCCAGGTACACAACAGAACTTTGCCCTATCTGGCACTTGCTTGCCTTGATAGTCAGGCCTGCTTGAAGCAGGGCCTGAAGCACTTCCTTCAGGTGGACCAGGTGGTCCCTCCAGGTGGAACTAAATACAGCTATATCATCTAGATAAGCTGCACTAAAAGATTCCAACCCAGATAGGACTCTATTCACCAACCGTTGGAAGGTGGCAGGAGCATTTTTCATGCCAAAGGGCATCACCTTGAACTGAAAGTGGCCCTCTGGTGTGGAAAATGCTGACCTCTCCTTAGCTCTTGGACTTAAGGCAATCTGCCAATATCCTGAGGTCAGATCAAATGTGCTCAGGAATTTGGCAGCCCCCAACCTGTCAATGAGCTCATCAGCTCTAGGTATGGGGTGAGCATCAGTCCTAGTGACTGCATTTAGACCTCTGTAGTCCACACAGAATCTTAATTCTTTCTTCCCACCTTGGGGATTAGCTTTGGGCACCAGTACCACTGGACTGGACCAAGGACTATCAGAGGGCTCAATTACCTTCAGGTCCAACATCTTAGCCACTTCAGCTTTGATGTTGGCCTTGACCTGGTCAGACAGCCTGTACAGCTTGTTCTTGACAGGCAAGCTGTCACCAGTGTCAACATCATGGACACACCAATTGGTGAGTCCAGGGGTCAGGGAGAACAGACTAGCAAACTGTCCCAAGACTTGCTTACAGTCTTGTTGTTGCTGATCTGTCAATTTGGGAGAGAGTACCACTCCCTCCACTGACCCATCTTTTGCCTTTGAGGACAGGAGGTCTGGCAGAGGTTCACCCTCCTCCTCCTTCCCTTCATCAGTGACCATCAGCATGGTCATGTCTGCCCTGTCCTGGTGGGGTTTCATCCTGTTTACATGTAGGATCCTGTGAGGATTCCTGGGGGTGCCAAGGTCCACCAAGTAGGTGACCTCACCTTTTTTTCTCTAGGATTGGATAGGGCCCAGTCCATTTGGCCTGTAGTGCCCTAGGAGCCATGGGCTCCAAAACCCACACCAGCTGTCCTGGGTGATACTCAGGCATGGTAGCCTTTTGATCATGCCAGAGCTTCATGAGCTCCTGACTGGCCTCCAGGTTTCTGCTTGCCTTCTTCATATACTCAGCCATGCGAGACCGCAGGCCTAGTACATAATCCAGCACATTCTCCTTGGATTCCTTGAGAGGCTTTTCCCAAGACTCTCTCACCAAGCACAATGGGCCTCTTACAGGGTGCCCAAACAGTAACTCAAAGGGGCTGAATCCAACCCCCTTCTGTGGCACCTCCCTGTAGGCAAACAGCAGGCATGGGAGGAGGACATCCCATCTCCTCCTGAGTTTGTCAGACAAACCCATGATCATGCCCTTCAGGGTCTTATTGAATCTTTCCACCAGACCATTGGTCTGTGGATGGTAGGGTGTGCTGAACTTATAAGTAACACCACACTCCTCCCACATGGCTTTCAGATAGGCTGACATAACGTTTGTGCCCCTATCTGAGACCACCTCCTTTGGGAATCCCACTCTGGTGAACACACCAAGTAGGGCCCTAGCCACTGTGGGAGCAGTAACTGTCCGGAGGGGTATTGCCTCAGGGTACCTGGTGGCATGGTCCACTACCACCACAATGTACCTGTTACCTGAAGCAGTTGGTGGGTCTAGGGGACCAACAATGTCAATCCCCACCCTCTCAAAGGGAGTCCCAACCACTGGCAGTGGACTCAAGGGAGCCTTTGGCTTGCCCCCTGTCTTGCCACTGGCTTGACAGGTGACACAGGAGCTGCAAAACTCCCTGACTTTTTCTGACATTTCAGGCCAATAAAAATGGTTGACCAGCCTGCTCCAGGTCTTGGTCTGTCCCAAATGACCAGCTAAGGGGATATCATGGCTTAAGGTAAGGAGGAATTCTCTATACTTTTGGGGGACCACTACTCTCCTAGTAGCCCCTTCTTTAAGGGCCCTTGCCTCAGTGTAGAGAACTCCATCCTCCCTTTAAACCTTGTGGGTACCACTGGTATCCCCTTGTTCTTGCCTGGCAGCAGTCTGCCTCAGGCCCTCAAGAGTGGGACACGCTCTTTGTCCCTGGCACAAATCTTCCCTGGTGGGCCCACCTGCCCCTTGCAGTTCTGCCAAGTCAGGCAGAGTTTGCAGGGAAGGTGTCCCTCCCTCAGAGTTCAGATCCTCCCCCTCAGGGTTGGATTCTTCCTGACCCTCTGTACTTGTTGGGGCTGGCAAGCCAGACCCAGTGCCTTTTCTCTTTTTCTTGGAGGCTTGGCCCATTGTTCCAGGGTCCAAGTGTCCAGCATTCCCCTGTTGTGCCGCCTGTGACCTGGTCACAGCACACACCCATTCAGGGAGGTCCAGCATCTGTGCATGGACCCTTCTTTCCACTTCTGACCACTCAGATGCTTCAAGATCATTCCCCAGTAGACACTCTACTGGGAGGGCAGGAGCTACAGCTACTTTTTTAGGGCCAGTCACACCTCCCCATTCCAGACTCACCATAGCCATGGGATGGAGTTTGGTTCTGGTATCTGCATAAGTCACCTGGTGGAAGACACCAGGTAAGACCTGCTCTGGAGAAACCAGCTTTTCTGCGACCATTGTCACACTGGCTCCTGTATCTCTCAGAGCTTCCACTTCAGTCCCATTGACTTTAGGCCTCTGCCTATACCTCTCCATGATGGGAGGTAAGGTGGCCATAGTTGCAATGTCCACCCCACCCACGGATACTAAGGTGACCTCAGTGTACCCTGATTCCACCCCTGGGCCAACTTCCACCCCCAACCCTACACTAGCAATCCCCTGGGATTGCCCACCAGTGGGGGGCTTCTTGGTGCAGATAGCATCTCCTCTTTTATGTCCTGGCTGATGACAGTCAAAACACTTGCCGGCCTTAGCAAGCTCCTGAAACTTTCCTGCTTTAGCAGGATCATAATTCTTTCCCTGATACCCTTTCCCTTTAAAAGTGAATTGGCTCGGGGCTCCCCCTCCCTGAGAAGTTTTTGGGGACTCTTGTGAGGACTCTTTGGGTTTTTTGTCATCTTTCCCCTGGTTCTTCCCCTGAGAAGAACCATGTCCTCCCTTTTTCTGATCACCCCCTGGGGGTCTCTGGTTAACCCTAGTTCTTAACCAGTCATCTGCTGCCTCCCCCAGCTCTCTGGGGTTGGTCAACCTAGAGTCTACTAGATACTGGTGGAGCCTCTCTTGGACACAATTAGTTAGAAGGTGCTCCCTCATAATCAAATTGTACAGCCCCTCAAAGGTACTTACCCTGTTGCCCTGTATCCAGCCCTCCAGTGCTTTTACTGAAATGTCCACAAAGTCCACCCAGGACTGGGTGCTTGTCTTTTGGGTGTCCCTAAACTTAAGCCTATACTGCTCTGGGGTTAGACCAAACTTTTTAGTCAAGCAACTCTTCATACTGGGGTAGGAGTCTGCATCCTCCCCACTCATGGTTAGGAGCCTATCCCTCCCAGAGTTGGGAACTAACTCCCAAAGGAGTGAACCCCAGTACTGAAGCTTGACTTTCCTCATCTGGAGGGCCCTCTCAAAGGCCCCCAGCCACTTATCTATGTCATCCCCCTCTATATAGGCAGGAACCACCCCTTTGGGTAATCTGGGGGAAACTCCCCCACCCATGGACACCTCAGCTTCTTTATCGCTGCTTCCATCTCTTTTCTCTTTGTATGCCCACTTTTTCTTTTCTAGGGCCAGCTTCTCGGCTTCCAAAGCTATGTATGCTAGCTGGGCCTCTAGCTCTCTTTCTCTGATGGATGGGTTCTCTCCTCCTGAAGGGACCCCCTTCCTACCACTAGCTTTGGGCCTGCCCCTAGTGACTGTATCTACTGAGGACTGTTCTTCCTCGTCCTCACTTGGGCTCAGATGCCTTCCCTCCCCTGAGAGGTTAGAGTTAGCATCCTCCCCTTTTTCTTCCTCCTCTGGAGCTTCCTCTGTGCCTAGCTCTTGGGCCTCAGCCCATGCTGTCAGGGATTTAATCAGGATTTGCTTCCTGAGATCAGTGGTTGCAGGCAACCCTCTTTCAATACACAACCCCCTAAGTTGGACTACTGTCAGTGTGGGTAGGCTAGCCAGATCAAGCTCCATGGTTCCCTAGTTTTGTGTCAACAAAAACTTTTTGCAAAAATTGGAAACAAGAATTTAGAAAAATTACAAAAATTCAATAATTGAAATTAATCCAAATTAAAAATTAAAAACAATTTTTGCACTAGGACAATTTAAAGGATTTTTAATTTGTTTTACCTAAAACTGTAACGTGATATTGAACACAAGTACAGGATCCCGTCGCTGCTTCCAATTATGTTGGAAAATGGGTTATTGGTAGGGCAGGTAGGTACCTACACCTAGCAACAAGCCACAAACCTCCACATAAGTACAGTTAGGTCTCAGTAAATTAATCCCAGCTCTACCCTTGGTAGCTTGGCATCGAGCGTCAAGGCTTAACTTAGGAGACAAAGGTGGTCATTCTGACCCTGGCGGTCTTTGACCGCCAGGGCGGAGGACCGCGGGAGCACCGCCGACAGGCCGGCGGTGCTCCAATGGGGATTCCGACCGCGGCGGTAAAGCCGCGGTCGGACCGGCACCACTGGCGGGGTCCCGCCAGTGTACCGCCGCCCCATTGAATCCTCCGCGGCGGCGCAGCTTGCTGCACCGCCGCGGGGATTCCGACCCGCCCTACCGCCATCCAGATCCCGGCGGTCGGACCGCCGGGATCCGGATGGCGGTAGGGGGGGTCGCGGGGCCCCTGGGGGCCCCTGCAGTGCCCATGCCACTGGCATGGGCATTGCAGGGGCCCCCGTAAGAGGGCCCCTACATGTATTTCACTGTCTGCTGCGCAGACAGTGAAATACGCGACGGGTGCAACTGCACCCGTCGCACAGCTTCCACTCCGCCGGCTCGATTCCGAGCCGGCTTCATCGTGGAAGCCTCTTTCCCGCTGGGCTGGCGGGCGGTCTGAAGGCGACCGCCCGCCAGCCCAGCGGGAAAGTCAGAATTACCGCCGCGGTCTTTCGACCGCGGAACGGTAATCTGACGGCGGGACTTTGGCGGGCGGCCTCCGCTGCCCGCTAAGGTCAGAATGAGGGCCAAAGTGTAAAGCATTCAAATATCACAAAACAGTAATTAAATAAAACACAGGAAACAGTTTAAAAATCCAAAACCAATTTATAAAAATAGCTTATATTTTTATCTTTAAAATGACACAAAAACGATTAAAATCGGTTCAGGGGAACCGGAGATATGAATTTTTAAAGTATTATTATTTTCTAGCGCTTAGAAACAAAAAGCGCCAATCGGGTCATCTGGTTGCACCAGGACCGGGGCAAAGTCAAACTTTCAGGCCGACCGCGATGGAGCCCTGCTCGGCTACAAGTCGCGGGAGGCCTCGGTTAAAAAGTTACCTTCTGACTTAGTCTCTTTTTTGATGTTTTTCTTCCCCGGGACGAACCTGCCAGTTGGATCCGACCTCCTGGAGCCCTTGTCCGGATACGCGAAGTCAGTTTCCTCGGTGGTGATTTTTACCTTCGGACTTAGTCGTTTTTTCGAGATGAAAATCCTTCGACCGGGGTAAACCTGGATCTTGATCCGACGTCCGTGGAGCCCTTCTCGGATACGATGGCTGGAAGGTCCCGGTCAACTTTTTACGTTCGGACTTAGTCTCTTTTTTGGATGTTTTTCTTTACCGGGACGAACCACGAAGTCAGGCCGGGTCGCGGTTGAGGCAAGCCGGCTAGAATTTCCGCGTCGGGTCGGTCACTTTATGGAGCTTTTTTTCAAAAATTCTCCAATCTTTTCCAAACTTCTGGGGCTTCACCCAGATGTTCTTTTAAGCTTCTTTTGGGGTCCACAGCTCACCCCAAGGGTCCAGAAGTTCTGTGATGGTCCTTGGGAAGTGCGGACTTCAACTCCCAGAATGCACCTGGCGCAAACTCCTTTTTGGCCACTGGACAGTGGTCAGCTGGTCACTTTTTCAGGAGTTGGTGCAGGGGACTCTGGATAGCAATTTTTCACCTGTAGCAAACAGGGAGTCCCTCCTTGAACCAGTGGAAGCCAGGCAAAGTCCTTCTTGTGGTGAAGCCCAACTGTGCAGCTGGTGCAGTCTTTCTGAGTGCAGGGTCCAGGTGCAGGCCAGGGGTCCAGCAGGGCAGTCCTTCTTCTCCTTGTAGTTCCTTCTTCTTGAAATTTGGTGGGGATCTGAGGCGTGGGTGCAGGTCTGCCAGTTTTATCGTTGCTCCTGGGTGAAAAGCAGGGGGGCCCTGGTTCTCCAATCAGGGACAGGGTCGTCCCCCTGTGATGACCACTTCCTGGGAAGTGTGGCAAAAATCCATCCCAGAAGGCAACAGTCTCTAAAAATCCAAAATGGATGAATCTGATTTTTGGGGTAGAGATCTGGCTGAGCCCACCCACTGGTGTGGCTAAAAATCATAAACACACCCCTCTCCTGCCCTCTCCTAATCTAATCAAGGGGGCACCTAGCTGTCTGGGGATGCAGGATGTGGGGGTGTTGCTGGGTGCTCCAGATGTCCTTCTCTGCCTTTGAAGACCAGTTTGGCAGCCCTCCCCCTTCCTGCCTCACCATTTGCTGAGGGGAGATTCTCTCCCCCAAGCACATTCCTTTGTGTGAAGCCAGGCCACTTCACACCTCATTAAAGTAGCCTGGCAGAAGCTGCTGCAGGCTGGCCAATCAGAGCACAGCAGCAAAAACAATGCAGAGCTGAAATTGGCAACTTTTTAGGTAAAGTCTAAACTTTTTACCTGAACTGGTTATATTAAATCCAACAACTGGAAGTTGTGGGATTTATTATAACAATCAATTTGATACCAAATTCTTGGTATGTAACATTTAAGGAGACTTTAAAATTTAAAATAAAGTCTGCCCATTGTAGCCTATGAAGGCCATTTACTTCAATGAGGGAAAAACAAATTTGGCTGTTTTTACCTCACCAGGGCTTATAAATCTATTTTTATAAAGTCCCTGCTTATAGTTACATGGCACCCAGCCCTAGGGGCACATAGGGCACACCTTAGGGGTGACTTATATGTAAAAATAAGGTAGTTTAAGACTTTGGAAGTACCTTTAATTCCAAAGTCGAATTTGCATATAACTTTAATTTAAAAGCAGCCAGCAAGGCAGGCTTGCTTTTAAAATGACACTGGGCACCTCGGCAATGCACCTAGGTGTGCACCACCTATGCTGTGGTCCCTAAACCTACATGCCCTACCATATACTAGGGACTTATAGGTAGGTTAACTTAGCCAATTATAATTAGCCTAATTTGCATATCCATTTTACACAGAGCACTGGCCCTGGGACTGGTAAGCAGTACCCAGGGCACAGCCAAGAGTCAGTAACCACCAGTACCTATCCAGAAAGAGTGGGGGTGATCAGGCAAAAAAAAAGGACTTTCCTACAATAAGGAATATCCCTTTAATGGGTGTTTGCAAGGCAGCCACGTGGAGATCTGTTCTGTGGAATCTCCAATGAAGTCATATGAAATGTGCAGGGACCCAGGAGCACTTTTTCATAATAGATCTTCTTAGGTATGGATGTTCGCCTTTCTTCTGGAAGGCCTGCAGTCACTTGAGAGAAAAATATTATGACCTCTGCATAGGGGATTTGGGGGAGGGGGCAGTTCACACTAACTCATCCCCTACCACACCACCCAATTTATACTTTTTATTGTTTCCATTTGGTTTTCAGGCCATGGGGACTGAGTCCTACAATGGCTGCCACAACATCTTTATTACTGTTGTGGCAGCCAATTAGATCTGTATCTTTGATTTGTCAGGCTCACGGATCCTTTGCAGCGTAATACATACATTGTTAACCTTAATTTCTCAAACTATGGAATGGATTTACATCAAACCACAAGCTTTCTGCCAAATTTAGTGTAGTTCTGTTCAAGCTTTTCGGCTGTATTTAGCACTGTTAAAAAAAATTGCATTGGAAAATGGTGTTTTGGGACCCCCCCTCCCTTTTTCTCAGCCCTCAATTGACTGATATCCCTAAAGCATTGCAAGAG
This sequence comes from Pleurodeles waltl, assembly GCF_031143425.1. Classification (NCBI taxonomy): domain Eukaryota; kingdom Metazoa; phylum Chordata; class Amphibia; order Caudata; family Salamandridae; genus Pleurodeles; species Pleurodeles waltl. The sequence continues at coordinate 343,055,066 of NC_090443.1, read as the reverse complement.
GGGTCAGGTGGTTGAACTTCTTTCTTCAGCCAAATTCATTAAATTGCGCCAAGATTATCAGCAAAACCAAAAATTTAATTTTCCATGGTAATGTGGTCCTAACTAAGTACAAAGAGGCAATTGCCACTGTATAGTGTTTGTGTGGGGTTTTTTTTTTTTTTTTTTTTTTTTTAACTAAAGGTTGAAGTAACATTCTAAGTGTTGAAATGAGAAACACCAACGCTTCGTTATAGTTCAGAGAGCTAGCTAGAGGTTCTGTCCCCACTATCCCTCTCCCCCTGCAACCGGTCCCTTGGGCTGCTTCACATAGGTGTTCAAATTTTTTTTTTACTCTGTCTTCCCCTTCACCCCCAAAAGCAAAATGTTTTAAAGTCAGGGCCCCCTTCAAAAATGTATGGCAAGATGAGGGATGGGATGGGCAGGGCTAAGCGCAGGAGAGAGAGCTCATGAGATCATTCCAGGGGTATTTTTCTGTAGCTCATAATTCTCACTAAATGTGAGATTTATAAAAGTGCAAATACATTTAAACAAATCTGAAATTGACCAGAAAATATCACGCTCCATAATTGGGTTGTTTCGAGCCTGGCTCCCACTGCAACTGCATCTGCTTTACTAATGGTAGCTGCAGCTCTGAGGAGCTGACTTTATCCTCTGCCTCTTTTACCCCTTACTGTCATGCCTGGCCAACACTTCAATCTTGAAACACTGTCTTTCAATAAAAAATGAGCCCCCATGTGTCTATCTCCCCCGCCCCCTCTATGCAGCAAAGATGCCCCTGCTCGAACACTAGCAAGGAAAATAAGCCCCTGTGCCACTTTTGTAAAGGCAGACAGTAAAAATTGTGATGCAGTGATCCCCTGACGGTTCTGGTCCCTGGTCTCACTGCTCCTGCTTCACTAGTGATAGCTACTGCTGCCTTGCAAAGCAGACAGGCTCCTATGTCCTCTAACATGGCCCGCCATATTGCCTCACATCGCTCCTGGCACCTCGCTGAGATCCAACTAAGATATCACCTCTGCTTCAGTTTTCACCTCTGTTGGGCCATGGATTCAAGACCCAAAGCAGCCCTACACAGCAAACGTGTACTGGGCCCGAATACACACAAGGAAGCATAGTACACCCGCCATAACTGGGGTTTAGTTGTCCCTTAACACCCCTGGGCTTTGGTGTCACTGCACCTGCACCACTAATGATACCGCCAGCCCTGTGAAGCAGGCTGTGTTCTCTGCCCACGCCACTGGGCAATCACACCTAGGCCCAAGTCTAAAAGCAGGTTATCTGCCTCAAGCTATTAAAAAATGAAAAAAAAAGAAAAAAAAAAAGGGGGGGAGAAAATCCCATCCCTGCCTCATGTTGCTTTGGCGATGTCCCAGTGCATGAGTGTGACCTTGCCTCTAATGCTAGCAAGGAAGTCTCCGACCCCGTTTTAGTAAGATAACCAAAATTGTGGTGTGGTGACCGCTCAAAGCCCAGGCATCAGTGCCACTTCACTTGCTGCACTGATTCTTTACAAAAAGAAAAAAAACACCAAAAGTTCCCCACCTTCTTCGAAGCATCTCCGAGGAATCTGAATCTGTCATTTGTAAACTAAAAAAGTATCCCCCAATAGAGCGCGTCTTCCTCTGGGCCATCTTTTTGACACTACCCAAGGATCTCACGACTTTCCTTTCTACTGGACCATTAGTCATAGGTCCAGGGAGCCCAGACAGTCGGAGCTCTACGTCTCTGAACGAGACCCTGCTGGTCTACTCCCTCTCACCCCCTCGACTGACCTTGAAGAATACCTGCATGTAAACAGAAAACAAAAGCAATTCCCATACTTTTTTTTATTTATTAAAAAAAAAAAAACCTAAACAATTAATGTGGCCCTTAACCCCGTCGCTGCCAGGCCTTTTCTCTTCCTGTGCTGAGCCATTTTGTGCTATTTAGGGCAGTTCATGCTTAGGCCCTCCATAACATTTTGTTCACATAAGCTATCCACGCCAAATTTGCCTCTTTTTTTTCCAACATCCTAGAGATTCTAGAGGTACCCAGAGATTGTGGGTTCCCCTGGAGGAGACCAAGAAATCAGCCAAAATACAGCAAAAATGTCGTTTGTTAAAAAGAGAAATGGTGAAAAAGGGTTGCAGAAGTCAGCTTGTGGTTTTTCCCTGAAAATTGCATCAACAGAGGGTTTGCAGTGCTAAAATCACCATCTTCCCAGCTTTCAGGAACAGGCAGACTTGAATAAAAATAAAATAAAAAAAATCAACACAATTTTGGCATTTTGCTGGGACATACCCCATTTTTTCTATTTTGTTTCTGCTTTCAGCCTCCGTCCAGTTAGTGTCAGAAATTGGTGTGAAACCAATGATGTATCCCGGAAAGCAAAACATTTCTGAAAAATAGACAACATTCTGAATTCAGCAAGGGGTCATCTGTATAGATCCTACAAGGTTTTCTTTCCTACAGAAAATAACAGGTGAATTTTTTTTTAAAAAAAATTGAAATTGAGGTGAAAAAACAGCCATTTTTCTCCACATTTTACTGCGATGTCAGATTTTTTAATGCAATATCTCGTTACGTCTGCTGGACTCTTCTGGTTGGGATTTATATGCCTTGTAGGTTCATCAAGAACCCTAGGGACCCAGAGCCAATAAAGGAGCTTTACCTTGCAATGGGTTTTCATTCTATACCGGGTATACAGCAATTCATTTGCTGAAATATAAAGAGTGAAAAATAGGTATCAAAAACTTTGTATTTCCAAAATGGGCACAAGGTAAGGTGTTGAGAAGCAGTGGTTATTTGCACATCTCTGAATTCCGGGGTGTCCATACTAGCATGTGAATAACAGGGCATTCCTCAAATGTCGTCTTTTTTACACACTGTCTCACATTTAGAAGGAAAACATTTAGAGAAAGACAAGGGGCAATAACACTTGTTCAGCTATTCTGTGTTCCCCAAGTCTCCCAATAAAAATGCCACCTCACTTGCATGGTTAAGCCTAGTGCCCGTGACAGGAAACGCAACATGGACACATCACATTTTTACATTGAAAACTGACTTGTTTTTTGGAAAGTGCCTAGCTGTGGATTTTGATCTGTAGCTCAGCCGGCACCAAGAAAACCTACCAAACCTGTGCATTTTTTAAAACTAGATGCCTAGGGTAATCCAGGATGGGGTGACTTGTGGGGCTCTCACCAGGTTCTGTTACCCAGAATCCTTTGCAAACCTCAAACTTTGGCTAAAAAAAACCCACTTTTTCCTCATATTTCGGTGACAAAGTTCTGGAATCTGAGTGGAGCCACAAATTTCCTTCCACACAGCATTCCCCCAAGTCTCACGCTAAAAATGGTACCTCACTTGTGTGGGCAGGCCTAGTGCCCGCAAAAGGAAATGCCCCAAAACACTATGTGGACACATCAAAATTATCATACAAAACAGTTTTTTGCCGGTGGCACATACATTTTTGGTCCTGGGCTCAGCAGCCATATAGGGAAACCTACCAAACACAAACATTTCTTTAAACTAGACAACTGAGGGAGTCCAGGGAGATGTGACTTGTGTGGATCCCCCAGTGTTTTCTTACCCAGAATCCTTTGCAAACCTACAAATTTGGCTTTAAAAAAACACTTTTTTCTCACGTTTCGGTGGCAGAAAGTTCTCGAATCTGAGAGGAGCCACAAATTTACTTCCACCCAGCGTTCCCTCCCCCCCCCCCCCCCCCCCCCCAAGTCTCCCGATAAAATTGGTACCTCACTTGTGTGGGTAGGCCTAGTGCACGCGACAGGAAAAGGCCAAAAACTTATAGAGATTGCGGGGATAGCACAGCGAGTTGATAAGCATATATTTTTCTTTTTCTTTTATACATCTTTAGGCTGACTCTGCTTTGGGGGCCCACACAAGTGAGGTATCATTTTACTTGGGAGACTGAGGGGGAACGCTGGGTGATAGGAAATTTCAGAAAAATAGGCCGATCTGCCCCTAAGGGGGTCAGAAATGGCCATAAATAATATGCCCCCCTAAGGGGAGCGACCTTTGCCCAATAGGCCACCCCTATACAATAAACACACATTATCCCTGGTGCGTAAGTGGCTTCTGCCACCCTTGGGGGCCGATGGGTGTAAACAAGATAGGCCGATCTGCCCCCAAGGAGGGCAGAAATGGCCAACGCTTATATGCCCCACCCTCCCCCAAAGGGGAGTGACTCTTGCCTGAGGGGCTGCTCCCTGACACTTATAAAGCAAAAATAACACTTGTAAATAAAATCCCTGGTGTCTAGTGGTCATTCCTGCTCGATCGGGCAGCAGGAATGCTCAGACATCGAGGTAAAGGAAAACCCTTTTCTTTCCCCTGATGCCTCTTTGTGTGCAAAATCAGTCTAAAATCAGTGCATTATATATTTGCTCAATCACTTAAAGCTAAAATCAATCCATATGAGTAAAAATAGTAATTATTTAACCCAATGAATGATAAATTCACATCACTTTAAAATTTCAGTTTCACCTTCCCACGTATGAAACTAGGTGCAAGTAGGTATTTACTTAGGCCATAGACTACATATGGAGTTGTTTCATATTTAAAATTCTTAGTGCTTCTAGAAGTTTCCTAAACCCCATATTTCTGCAGATCGGTCTTTTCCATTTCTTCCTATGCTTATCATGAGCCGTGCAAAAAAAAATTTATGTGCAATATTTTCAGAGCTAACTAAAGTGCAATTAGTATAGTGTCTTCAATATTTTCATACGGCTTCCATTTCGTGGTGGAAGCTTTAACTTTGAGAGTATCGAAGTACAATTTCAGATATATTCTCGTCAGTTGGGGATGGATTGTATCAAGGAACTCTTCAAAGGTTGGGTTCAACTTGATGAGGAATTGTGTTGTGAGCATGCATAATCTGGAGTTTTGATGTAAGGCGTTTGATATACTACCAATATGTTTGTTTTAGTTGGGGCGTTTGAATTTGGTGTCAATGTTTGTGGTTCATTTCAATAAGGAAGTAGGCCAAGCTTGCAAACCAGGTCTGGACATGTCTAAGCCAAAGGAAAGTTGGGAACTATCAAACTCTAGCAGTTTCTCAAGACCTTCTCTATAATGCACCAGTTCTTGCGTTGTCGTCAAACTTATTTGTAATTTTTAAAAGGCATAGGTTTTTATTGGCATTTTGCATTGTAACAGTATCATGACATTACAACAATACATTCTGGTGGGTAGTACCCAGATTCCATATGAAATGCATTGATTTGACAAGTGGGTTATCCACAATCTTATCCAATAGGGCAAGGGTTTCAGAGTTACTAAGTGCTCTATTTGTTTGATGTTTAAATCCTGATGCACAGGTGTTAGTGGTGTTGACTTGGGTAACCCCAATAACTCTTTGTTTTAAATTGACAGGAGCTGTTTTAAGTCACCTGTACCCCATAGCCAGCCCCATATAAGGCTTCAGCTTGAGCTTTGTCTCTGTATACCTCTAGGGCCGGAGTAACCGTTTTAGATTTAGATCTTTGTTTGCAAATAATAGCCATTGAGTTTTGTACAAGCATAGCTTTTGTTTTGCTCATGTGGGGAGCAATGACAACCTAGAATCTAGTTACACCTAGGTAACTGAAGCTGGACAAATGCTCTAATTTTTGCTCTTGGGCTATAATGTTCTTCTTAAAGGTTCTATGGGGTTTAATAGCCATGTACTTTGTTTTACTGGTATTCACTTCTAATCCCTTTGCACCATAATATGTGATACTCACCAAGTAGCTTTTGGAGGCCCATAGGTGACTGACACCAAAATGGTGTCATCTGCCAAAAGCACCACCAGGGGCCCACAGAGCTTCAGAGTTGTGAACGCATTTCTTGAGTTGGCCAACATCATTCATGTAGAGAGAGCAGGGTATGTGCAAGCATGCACCTGTGCCTCATTCCCCTGTTGATGGAAATAGGTTCTGTGAGTTCACCATACATGCCCCATCAAACTTGGGCAAAATTACCTTGGTGCAATCTGATTATCTGATTTAGGTCATCGGGTACACCTTTGCTCTTAAGCATAGCCCATAAAGGGCCTCTTGAACAAGATCAAAGCCCCCCCCCCTTAAGATCTATGAATGCTATGTACATACACCCCCTCCCCCCTATTTTTGTGTATTTCTACAGAATACATAGGAGCCTGAAGACCTAAACTAAAGCCTGCCTGGTAGACCGATCAGATGTTCTCATCCATCCAATCATTTAGATTCCTCAGTACTTGCCTGGCATATATATTTTTTTGTAGTACATCTGAGGCTGATTGGTCTATAGTTACCTGGTTCATGCTTACTCCCTCTTTAGAGTCGAGCCTGCGAGTGCATGCACAAGCGCATGAGTCTTGCTTGCAAGACTGTTGTGTTCAGTAAAGGGCATGAAGCCTGCTTGTCGCTCACCATTTGTTGGTTTGCATGGTACTCTTCATGACAGCCTCCTAATTCGCCAAGGCACGAATGGCTTCAAGGACTAATTGATTCAACTTAATTAGTGCCCGTTCTCTGCTCCCGCAGTGATAGAGGTACTATTTGTTCTTTTTAACTTCTAGTTCCCTGCAAACAGAAGGCTTGACTGGCAAAAACTTGTCCAGCAGGACAAACAAAATTGGAAAGTTTTTTTTAATGTTTTTAAATCTAACTTTTTTTGTTTTGCCAAATCGTCTTTTCTCAGTTTCCATGCATGTTTTCTTTTGATTTTGCTCATGGGTTCTGTTTCCAAAAGATGACATTTAACTTGTTCTAAATAGGCGAGACCTATTGCTTTCAAAATGCTTGTTATAAATTGGGACTATTTCGGTCCTTTTCAATGTGGGAGGAGCTGCAGCTCCAGAGGCCACTACATAACTAATTAAGTTGATATATGGGACCCATAATTATTTAGCATGTTTAAATAGGTCGCCCGGGATTTTATCCAAACCAGGGGCTTTACCTGGCTTGATGGCATCTATAGCCTCCAGCGTCTCATCCATACTGAAATAAGTTTAAGACGCCCTAACATCAACTGTGCTGTTCAAAGCCCATTGGGGATCTTGACTGTGATCGATGGGTTCAGAGTACAGATCAACGAAGTTTTGGATCCAAGTAATGATCAGTACGGGTTACTGTGTCTTTGCTTCCATGGGCAATTATCTTCCACAATGTGATGGTATCTTCATGTTTAGCCGCTTGGAGCAAATTATCCCAGTTCATCTCTTCCCAGTTCCTTTCAGCTTTATTTAATGCTTTTTTATAGCTAGCCCTGGCCTCTTGCACAGCTGTTGCATCTTTGGTCTTTATGATTTTGTAATGACTTCTTAGCCATTTTGCATTCCTGCGAATACCAAGGATTACACAGTCTCTATCCACTTCTTGTCTTTCTTTGCAAACTAAGGGTAGGGTTAAGTGCGTTCCAAGGACATTAACCAGGGATTGGTGGATTTCCAGTATTGATGTATCAGTTGAAGTAGGGTTAACATAAGGGCTCACTACATCAGAAAATGTGATAATGTTAGCCAAGGTATCTAAGTTATTAGGTATGGCACGCCATTTTACCATCCTACGGTTGTTGCCAATGGAAAACTGTATGGATGTTATACCCCTGCTGAGTGATTGTATTTCTGGGAAGCTCCTTGCCATCAGGAGGCATAGCAGGGAGTGGTTGCTGTCTTCTTTACTGTCTATTTTAAAGGTAGTTATCCTATTCAATGAAGTTGTACTCTGTAAAATGTAATCTAACTTAGATTGAGCACTACCCCTTTTGAATGTGTATAAATTGGAATTGTCAAGACTAATCATACCATTACATGCTACCAGGCCGCGTTCTAATGTGAAATGTACCAATTACATTGCTACTACTGTGCATGGTACCAATGGACCTGCTCTTTGTTGAGGAATACCTCTTGTCATGTTCTCATCCTCGCTAATAGATCCTAGGCCAATTATTGTCTCATACATACAATTAGTCACCCTCTATGATAATTGTAGCTTTATGAACTATGATTTTAAGGGTGTTATCAAATGGTTCCTCATTCCTTGACTCCTGGTTGTGCCTCCACTGCCTTACGTACACATTAAGCGGATGTAATAAAGTCTTACTATGTGTGGTTAATTTTACTCCCAAAATGTCAGGTGAATCTATAGGATACACAGTAACTCATACCAGAAGTGTTTCTTTTCTTTTTCCATCTGATTTCTGTGATTAATTTGTATAGATTAGTGAAGAATTTTGCAGAAAGTTGTATAGTAGGATTGACAGGATAAAGTTGATTTGTGGTGCAATCATGATTTTGATGCGTTCTAGACGTCCCCACCATTTCATGAATTTTGGTGAGCAGTTTCAAAGCAGATCTTTAATTTTTTGGAATATGTCTTCTGTTGATTTCTTAGTATCATCTAGATTAGTTTTGAAAGAGATGCCTAGGTATTTGATCTTTGTGGGCTGCCAGTATAGTTTGGTATTATGTAATATAGAGGCAAACGTTATGTTGTTGAGGGGGACGACGTCAGTCTTGTCAAAATGTAAAGAGTAGCCTGATCCTTTAGCATAGGATGATATCAATTTTAAAAAGGCGGACCTGGCTCTTTCAGGATTGAAAGTAAAGAGTATAAAGTCAGTGTAAGCGGTGACCTTTTATGTAGTGTCAAAGGGAATGCCTGGTGGTATTGTTTCAGTTCTGATTATTGATCAGAGTGGTTCTATTGCCAGTAGGTATAGTAGGGGAGAGAGGAGACAGGCTTGCCTAGTTCCTTGTGCTAGGTGGATTTTATCTGAGAGGAATCCATTAGTTCTAATGCAGCAGATGGATTAAAGTAGAACTCAAAAACTTGTCCAATGAAGATCTCACCCAGGTTAAATTTTTGTTTTGCACTGTAGCTCAATCAAAAGTCCATGAGACTTTATCAGAGGCCGTCTCTGCATCTAAGGCGTTGCAATTGTGGTGGTGGTTAGTGGTTTAGCTTTATCAATTATATGGCAAAAACAGTCTTATGTTGTCCGCTTTGTAACTGCCTTTAGTAAACCCAGTTTGTGATTGATGTGTGAGAGAAGGGAGAACTTTTTCTAGTTTGCTTGCCAGGATTTTTTCATAAATTTACAATCCAGGTTCAGGAGGTAGATGGGCCTATGATCTTTGACTTTAAGGGTTTTTTGTTTCTTTATGTATCATAATGATAATGTCCCCAGAGGCAGACCCTGACTTGTGCCAGTCCTATTGAATTGGTGAAAGAGGGATTCCAGGTGAGGGGCAAGATCATTTCGGAACGTTTTATAAAAATTGGCAGCTAGACCGTCTGGGCCCTGTAGCCTTGCCTGGCTCTAAGGACCTGATCGCTTTTAGGATTTCCGGTTGTGTAATGGGTTGACTGAGTTCTATACAATCTAAATTCAAAGTTTCAGAGAACTGGAGTGTTTCTAAATAATCATTGCACTCCTTGTGTGTAGGCTAATGTCTAGGGTTATATAAATTGTGATAACATTTGTTGAAGGTATTTGCGATTTCCAAAGGTTCTGAGGTAATTGATCCTAGTATGTTTCTGATCGAGGGAATGTGGTTGAGGTTATTTTTTTTACATTTTAAATAGTTTGCCAGTGTTCTGCCAGCTTTGTTGGAATCTGAGTTTTCATTTTGTTGTTTTGTACCCTTCTATGTGCTCTTACTCAGTATTTTAGGGCTTTCAGTTGTAGTAAGGTTTCTTGATACTTTAGTCCAAAGAATTTCTTTACTAGTATTTTGATGGAGTATTCTAATTCGTTAAGGGATTTTAACTCCCCTCCCTCCCCCCCCCCCCCCCCCCCCCCCCCGGGTCTCCCACTCAGTGAAGGCACTGCATTGATGTGATAAGTTTTATGCCCCAGCTTGTGTGGTGGGTCCATTAGCCAAGTTTCAGGGAAAAGGCAGAGATGGAATGGGTCAACATACTTGTGCCAATCAGGGTCCATTAACTTAATTTTTAATCCTGCCACATTCCAAGAGACTAGGACTGTGAGTTCTAGATCAGATGTTATTAGGGTGTTTGGTTCAGCCTCATGTTTTATGTCTGTGCTGTTGCTGTATACACGCTTCCCTCTTCCTCCCCTCTGCTATGTGGTCCTGTCTGAAAACGTTTAAAGACCAGTTTAGGTCCTGATCACACAGAAATTCCGTACTGCCTGTTGCATCTGGTGCAATATACCTTAGTCCAGTCCACTGGCTCAAGATTTCTCATATGTTGATAGTGCCTTAGTTGGCTGGTCGGACATAGTGATTCCTAGATGAAATTCCTTCCAAGATGAATGGGTTATGTAGCTTAAATCGTATTGTAGTTTTTAGAAGTGGACTAGATCTTAAATCCAAGGTGATCAGGCTGTCTACTATTGTATCACAAACAATGAGGGCAACCAGGTCATTACTTCTATTCCCGCTGACTAGCCATTCTGCTATCACGATATCCTAGTGCACAACCGACAAACATTGGTGCATGTGCCTAATCCAGTGGATGACTGTTTTTAAGAGTCTCTATTCTCCCAGCTATCTTGGCCTAATTTTGGAACGTTTGTTCCCTGATTTGTGTTTTGAGCGCTCATTAAAATATTGCAATTTTTTAAAATTAACATTTTGTCCCCACCTGTGCTTGACCCTTCTTTGTGAGTGTTGCATATTTATGTTCCCCATTTGTTGTGTAAATGGGATTTGATGTGGTGAAACCTTAGAGGGAGTGCTTGATGCACAATGGCCCTCCTTATCTGATAATCTAATCTATAGCATACTAGCTCTATTTGGGGGAATAACACACCTTGTCGTGGTTCCACTGCCAAGGCCTTTAATCTAGTTGAGGTGTGATGTTTCTGATCTGGGGCAAGCCATGGTTTGCAATGTATATTTGCCAGACACTGAGTCTGTGGTTGAGATGGTTTAGACCAAGTGGCACTTACTTGTGTCCACCTACTCTGGAGCAATCCATCTTAGCCCTTTAGTTGCACCATTAGAGTTTTAACAAGATGTTTTGAATTGGCAACCTCACTTGTTGGCAGGGGCGGCTCCTCCATTAGGGCGGAGTAGCGTCACCAGGCCAGCAGTGGCAGCTGCAAAACCTTTAAAAGAAAAGGATAATAAACGTTATTATCCTTTTCTTTTAAAGGGGTGGGGCCACAGGGGTAAAGAGCAGCAAGGGGGAGTGCTCAGCACTCCTTCCCTCATTGCGCATGTATGTTTGGCCAGCCGTCTTGGGTCGGCCTAACACATGAGCAGTAGGCTGTCTCAAGCCTTGTAACTTAGTTGCTTGGCTTGAGAGGGGCCGGCACAGGCTCCCAGTCTGCCTGGAAGCGCCCTGACTGGGCACTCCCAGCCAATCATGACGCTGCTTTGAGCAGTGTCATGATTGGCCACAGGGCAGGCTGGGAGCCTGTGCCTGCAGCAGCGACGAGGGACAGAGGAGCAGTACACGGCACGCGGAGGAGGTAAGTATTTATTTTTATTTTTGCTTTAATTTTTATTTACACCCCTTCGTGCCCCCGAGCCCCTTCCTGTTGTCGCAGGCCGCGACTGCTTGTTGGGGTATCAGTTAGTTCCCTCACTTCTTCATGAGTAGGTCTTCAGCCTAACATTTTTAAAGACTGGTTTAACTCCCCTCCCTCCTGGAGCTCCTCTCATTAGGGGAATTTGGGGTGTCGAGCTAAGACCTTTGAGTTTAACTCACTAGCGCGGATTGACTAGTTTCCAAAGGTGTATATCTGTTTGAACAAGTAATGCCAAAGGTCAAATTCCCTCCCCATCTTTATCTAGTTCTGATGGTATTGGGCTCTCTTGGGTCGTGACATAGGGAATTTATTGGCACAATTGCAGCTTTGTCAGTGGCTACTGTTGTCAAGTTGGGGTCCCTCCTGCTCCACACCATGGTTTAGTTTTCTGCTGCACCCCCTGCCCCCCGTGTAAATGGCAGTTATTTTCGAGGTGGATGTCTTGGCCAGCTTAGCCTCTTCACTTAACATAGACTGACCTCTTCTATTGGGTCACCTATTTCTGCCATTGCACAGTTCTCCCCTGCGTTTTCCATTATTTTGGGGGGCTTTCCCTGGTCTAGTGGTGCCTCAGTCTCTGCCTCAGTTACTTTCCGCTTCCTCATTCTTCTACTCCGCTTCCACACTATTCTTCACTTCCGAGAGAAAGTGCGAAAATCCAATGAAGCGGATTGTCACTACACTGTTCCCAAGATGGTCGTCTAAAGGGCCAAAATGACGGGACCAGTGTTATATCAAGGGAGTCCTTTGGTACTACAAACCACACTGCAAAAGAAGAAAAAGAAAGGAGGAGGAAGAACAAACAAAATCTGAAGAAGTAACACATCACCCAAACAATGTGGAGCATCTCTATTGATTTCCATGTGTTGTGTTCCACTTAACCTTCCTGGAGTGAATCTCCCTCCTCCTTCCATTGTTAGTTCCTGGGGTAGGATCGCTAAGATTCATACAGTCAGGCTTTCAATTACACCAGTATAGTTTCTTACCCATGTCTGAGCAGGAGTCAGCACTCTGAGGGATCAGTCGGGCGCAATAAATGAAAGCAGGATCCCGCCCCTTGTTCCACTGTAACTTCTAAAGCAGCCTTCATGGGTAGGGAGAGCACGGCACAAATATTTGCCTATAAGCACAACCACAGTACCTGAAAGGTCCAAGAACACCATTTTGAAATCTGGGGCCCATAGTCCAGGACCTGATAGAGTATCCCTCGCTGCGGGGAGGAGGAGTCTGATTTATGCGTCTGGCATGCTCAAACTGCTGACAACAGGCGGCTTCTGCGGCTTTGCAATCTGGGGCCCATAGTCCAGGGCCAGCTAGAGTATCTCCAGTCCAGGGCCAGATACAAAATTCACTTTAAGTTAACTGCATAAAAAATGCAGAATCCTTAGATGAAAAATAAATGCAAGTTAAGATAACCAGTTGGAAATACTTTATTTTACATTATGAAATTTCCCATGTATTTCTAAGCACTTCAAGCGCTGCATGGAAATTAAAACAGCCTGAAAAAGTGCAAAGTAAACAAAGTCGTCCTTTCATGGCATCTTAATTCACAAGTACTCGCATTTGCACCCCCCTGGGAATGCAGTCACGGACCCCCAAGGGGGCGCACCCAAGACCCCTGGCTTAGGACCTCACATATTACATTACTCATGACGTTATTGACATCATCGAGGACATCACTAACGACATTCAATGAATGCGACAGATTGCTATATGCTTTTCATACATGAAGATCTGAGCAAGCATAAGGTGACCATCTGTCCTTGATTTACACAGACGTCCGTGAATTAAATCAATGTCCGTTGTCTGTGATCGATTTCAACAGATGTCATTTGCCAATCATTTTAGAATTTCTGCTAAAAGACAAATGTTAATTTTAACTGTTGAAAAGACTTAAGTGGAAGGGTGCAACATCTGCTGTGATCCCAAGGGAGGGGAAGACAGCTAAACAAGAAGCCAACCTTTTTGCCAGGGTGCCTGCTATCAAAACGTAGTGTAGATACGTGCAGTTGGTTAATCTGCAAATGTGAAGGCAGCTTGGGGAACCAGTGTAGGCGTTAAATGATGGAGTACAGTTTAAGCTTCCTGAAGACAAATATTTATTCTTTTTGAGAGGTATTGTAAGAGTGTTTCAAGCTGAGCTGTGGAGAGTGCTCTTTTAATGGACAGTTATACAACTGTTCGTAGTAGTACAATCTACATATTACTAACATATTTTCACTTTCAAAACACTGTTTTTAACCTAAACTTTGCTCTACATTTTGTGGCAGCCTATCTTGTACTGTGTGCAATGCAACTTTAAAATGACTTACACATTCGCAGTGCATTCTGTGATGGGCAGGGACCTCCTACCGTTAAAAGCGCACAAGTCTCTGGTCTAAGCTGTACCAAACAGGATTCAATTCTGTGCGCCTCTGGTTGCACACAGATACATACTCATTGATCATATTAACCAACAGAGGTTTCATAACATAAAATAGTGTATTTACCAATGATTAGTTTAACATGGATTTGTTTTTAATTTAAGTTGTAGGCTATTTTATATGCAGTTTCTTAACTGTGAAAGATTAACCAAATAGTCACAGAATATTTTGTTCTCTTTAGCCACGCCTTTGACGCCACCTCTATCCTCAATGACCCTGTCCCTATTGCACTCAGGATCATAGTAGTTTGTTTTTTCTCACATATCAAAGTAACCTGTGATCTGTATTTACTTAACACAGTGAGCTAGCACCTGACAGAATTGTACAAAATTCTGTCCCCTTCTGCTAAAGGCAATTGAGAAAAAGAAATTAATCTGGTCAGTGGCTTAATTGCACTGTGACCAGAAACATGGGTTCAAATCCCGGCATACCCGCATGACTAAATTGTGTGATTTCAGTCAAATCATGTGTCCAATTTACTTGATGGTGACATTTGAGAGCACTTTCAAGTACTTCCGTTCAACATGGACATTGTACAAAAACCTCAATTGCATATGCTTTAGAGCTCTGTAATATTCCACCAGCCGTTAAAAAAAATATCGGCTATTAGGTAAAGGACACCAGAAAATTGGTTCACTTTTTTCATGCATAGGTTTGTCAGGAGGGAGGGTTAATAAATGTTTTAAAGTTCATGTTTAAAAAATCCTTCTTAAAATAAATGTCAATGCAACATTGGGATCAATGTATTAATTTGAAACATGTTAAAGAAGTACTTTCTGCTTTATAAAGTATTTTGTTATATTTTTTGTAATTTGCATCCCAAATATTTAGAAGGTTCTGCATGTTCTTTGGCATTTAGGGATGAGCTAGACTACTAGTTCAGATTTGACTAAATAGCACTTTTAAAACCTGGCAAGAAAAGGCAATTGCAATTAACCAGGGCCCAACCTTCCAATGGGACTGGCACTGCCCCTCCATAAGCACTACAACGGACCATCGAACCAGCAGAGTTTGCCAAGGTGGGTGGATGCTGATTCATCTACTGGACAGTGCCTCTTCTGTTTCTGGCCTCTCTACTGAGACTACTCTTCAGCTTCCAAGTATGCAGTACTTTCCGACACTCATGAAGAACCCATCTTGTCTGATAATAGGAATTGTTCTACATTGTTCCTCTCTTCCTTAGTTGTCTTGTACCTAGCAATGGCCCTTTGAATCACTTGCTGCAGATATCCATCTGCTCTTGACTTCATCCTGCTCTTCAGCTTTCTGTCTGGTGTTCCTGCCTCCTAGTTCTGAGAGAAATGTAGAGTTCCTGACACGCTCTAAGGAAGCAGTTGGGTATTCGTGGTGGAGGGTTACTATAGGACAGTTGTGGGTAAATCCCATCCAACACTGGGTGTGACACTTTGCCCACACTATTTGCTCTGCATCAGTATTTTTAGGCTGGTCTTCCCTGTCTTTTTTTGTTGTTCAACTTGTGTGAACTAGCAAAAGGTGAAGAAGTCACTTATCTTGGAGAAGTGGAGAAGTGTGGCTCAATGGTTAGAGCGGCAGACCCTGAAGCAGAGATCTGGCTCAAGACCAGGGTTCAAGTCCCGCTTCGGCAGGTCTTGGGCTCAATTCCCCTTGACCAGATAATTCTCGCCTCGGTGCCTAATCTAATTCATGGGTCCCACTCTGCAACTCTGGGCAATAGCTTGCTTAATCTCCACAACGGCCCCAACAGCGCTTGGATGCCTGGCTTCACCCTGGGGGTGCTCAGGAGTGGGCGCCTCACAGGGAAAAGCCAGGAGGGGTTCCATAGCGGTATGAGTACAGGGCCTTGAGACCCTAACGGGTGAGTAGTGCGCTATACAAGTGCTAATTTACATTTTTTTTTACATCTTAATATTTCTCAAACTGTTTGCCATGGGTATTAGAATGTTTAGAAACAACAAAGTTTGCTGTTACTTTTTATTGAAGAAAGATTGGTTAGATTTGGGTATGGGGGATTCCCTTGACACTTTGCTCAATTTACTGTTGAATAAGGACTTAATGCATGTTCTGAATGTAGCACACCTAGAGGCAGTCTCATGCAGAGCATATTGAATAGATGCAATATAAAAAGTAATAAATTCATTGGTATAGCGGGGTGTGGCCGTTCATCGATGTCTGTAAAACTGACCTTTTGGTCCAGAATTTTTTTTTGTCTTACATTTTGACCCTTTGTCCTGAATTTTTATAGTCCTGCCCTGAATTTGCCTCAAAGCCTAAGGGAGCTCCACCTAGACCCAGTTGACTACCATCTCTGTAATGCTAATGGGCCTAACTTTTTGCAACATACAGGACATAAAGCGTACATGTGAAAGCACCCATTTAATAGGGATTATGCTCCCTTTTTTTTTTTTACTGGTATTTAGGTGCATAAGAAATGTAATGTCCCCGTAGACATTGATGCAGTCAATCATTTTACACATTGTTCAGTCATTTAGTTTTTTACCTCAATTAGAAATAGATGGTAAATAGCTAGTTTAACCTAGAATTTTAAGTCAACTGCTTCACATGTATGCATAGCCACTGATAAGGCATATTTGTAAAAGTACCTTACACACATTCTTGAAAGAAGCAGCATGGCATACACCATTACAAGGCTAGCAATCATTCTGCAACTAGAACAGTTTGTGAATCCCACATTGAATATACATTGTTCAACAATGTATACAGCCTCAGAATTTTCATTGAACCTCTGGAAATAGATACCTGGATCTTATACATCTCCAGTATGTCTAGAAATTGTTGCTGGCACCACATGACAATTCTTTAATGTATGAATGTGCTCAGGAATCCACAGCTAAATAATGTGTTGTAGGCATATGGTTTAGTTTTTCTCACATTTTGGCAACAGGGCTTTGATTTGAGCCACAACCTATTCATAATGAATGCCGGCAACTCTCACTAGTTGTTCTAACCCTGTGCAGGGTTGATTTTTCTCATAGAAATTGATCAGTGCTCTAGAAAGCTAACATGAGGACACGTTTTGAGTTCTCAAACAGTGACAAAGAGCTTTTAGTTTTTTATCCAGTTGATCGCTTGATTATTTGTTGCGTGAATTACTTAAGCATTTTGTAAACTACTACAATTGGGCTATAGTTGGGTTACTTTTGGACACCCTCCCATTGGTGGCCATTTTTGGAGTCTTGTTTATTTTTTTATCAGTCTCCCTCATATCTTCAATTAGTACAGTATCCTCTGTAGGAAGTGCTTTCAATTTTTCAGCTTTGATTCCATCATGATGGTATTAAGGTGGGGCACACTTGTCATAAATACAGAATATTAGTACTTTAGTTGCTCATTAGAACACTGGTAACGCTGCAGTTGATCACAATGGAGTTAACTGGCTGCCTGCTGCTGGTGTTTTAGGTACATGTTTGTCTGCATGCCACAATGTTTTACTAAAAGGAATAAGGAAACTTTTAAGAATTTACTGAAAACGTAAATGTTTCTTTCACCTGCTCTAGCCATTATTTCTAGGACAAACCCGTTTTTTTACTTATTTGTTTTTATTATGGCAGTTTTTTAAGTTTTACACCTTTGCTTCAGTCAAAGGGGCTTGAGGTGTACCACTTATTGATGAACAAGAGCAAGGAGGATTGTGTAAAGCGACAGACAATATTCTCATTTTAGTTCTGGGGACCTTCCATAACCTATATAAGAAAATCATGAGAGAATACATGGTTCATCAAATTCCACCGGAAGACTTGTATTTTACCCATGGTAAAATTGCCTTAGACTGCACCATAATTCTTAAAATTAGTATGGTACCACCCACAAAATATATTATTTGACTCAAATCTGTTACCCATTATATATGCTGTTTTTGTGACCCTCAAAAAGTCTTTCCTAATAAAACGTTTCATTAAAGACCATGTCCTAGAGACCTGTTGTGGGCAACTAATCAAGTGAGGGGGGGGGGGGGGGGGTGTCGGGGGACTGCATACATGCCCAATGGGGTTAGGATCTGCTCACCTTGCCCCATTGATTTTCTGCATGAAGTGTTTGTGTGATACATGGGGCATGTCCCAGAGTCCTGTAATGGCTGCCTCAACATATTATTCAAGTTGTGACCAACCAATCCGGATTGGCTAGTGCCCCCTCCCTTTTTTTCTTTTTTTAAAAGCAGGCAATTGGAGTACATCTGTAGACAAACAATCCATATGTCACTATAATTTGACTGCAAATTTCTTGACTGCTGAATAAATGTACACCATATCACAAAAAGCCTGCTTTTTGAATAAAGTTCTTGCTTTCTGACAAATTTGATGTAATTGTGTTCATCTGTTTTTTTCTATATTTGAGAGCACATTTTCCTATGTGAGTTAAACAAAGAAATTGCACTTTTAGTACACCCCTTTTTTTTTTCTTGACCTCCACTTGACTGATCAGTGAGAAACTGTCCACGAAAGAGCCGAGGTGGATGAACCTTTGCCTGTCGGGTTTTGTCAAATGGCCCCAAACTTATTTGCAAAACAAACGCACTTCCTACAGAAACATAGCTAACTATATTTAGGTTGTATTAAGCTTGTTTGCCCCGCAGGATTTAAAGTCCAGTGACTAAAAGAAAGGGTCCTGATTGGCCAGGTGAGGTTTTTTTCTCTTGGGCCTTTTCAGAACTGTGATACTGATTCAGGTACCACAGTATCAAGGAATCGGAGTTTGCATGTTGCAGTCAACCAAAGTCCTGAAAAATAACATTGGAAATAGCCCATAACAGATGCTGTGGTCAACCGGCATTGTGCAGGATAGAGGTCCATGCAGTAGCCAGCTGGCACTGTGCAGAATAGAGGCCGCTCGCAGTTGTGAGATTGTAATATGTGAGGCCGGAAGCAGTGCATGGCAGGGGTGCAAACTATAGTTAACACTGCTAACTATAAGTGATGAATTCTTGTGTGTTTTTTCTAGTTCAAAACGTTAATGTCACTGACACATTAACCTAAACATAAATTTGCTTCAACCTTTGTTGTTCCGTGTATGTGTGTGTATGTATGTGTATATGTGTGTATATATGTATGTATGTGTGTGTGTGTATATATATATATATATATATGTATATGTATATGTTCGATGGCATGTGTAGCTGCAGATACACATGCTGTGCACTGTTCCTGCCATTTAGTGTTGGACTCTGAGTGTTACAAGTTGTTTTTCTTAGAAGAAGTCTTTTCGAGCCACGGGACCGAGTGACTCCTCCCTTTCGGCTTTTCAGCTCCATTGCGCATGGGCGTCGGCTCCATCTTAGATTGTTTTCTTTCCGCCATTGGGTTCGGACTTGTTCCTCTTCGCTCCGGGTATTTGATTCGGAAAAAGACTAAATTTACCGAAAATCATCGGAATTGTTTTCGATCGCGAAACATCTTACATTGACACCGGCGAAACACCTTCGGTGGCCCTTCGGGGCTCCCGCGCCCAGGCAGGGCCTGGTCGGCCCGACCGCAGAAAACATCGAAGCCTAATGGACCGGACCCCATTCCGATTCTGCCAACAGTGCCACGCCAAGTATCCCTACACGGACCAACACCAGGTCTGTAAACTGTGTTTGTCACCGGACCACCAAGAGGATACTTGTGAGGCCTGTAGGTCCTTTCGATCGAATAAGACCTTGAGGGGTCGAAGAGCGAGGCGACTACAAATGGCGTCAGAGTTCTGAGCACCTCGACGTGGAGGAAGAGGAGATGGCCATCTCCAGCCAAGGTTCCGATTCGGGCGACTCCGATGCAGACCGACCACACACAGCAGGCCATCACGTGAGTACGCCTGCCCCGACCCAAGTCCAGAGTCAGTCCAAAACAAAAGTAAAGGCCTCGGGGACGCCACTGCCGGAAGGCCATGGCTCGACCCACAACAAATCAAACGGTGACCAAGCAACACCTTTGACACCGAAAAAGGCCAAACCCGTGCCGAAATCTTCAGACTCGAGCTATGAAACTGTGTCTGAGAAACCACAACATCAACTCAAGTCAAAGCCTCGAAAGAGTCTTTCGGAGCCGAGGCCTACTGTTAGCATGGGCATTTCGGTGCCGAAAAAAACGGCTTTGGAGCCAAAAATATCCTCGTACACCGAGGAACATGAACTCTCAAAACAACTAAGACACAGATTTGAGGAGGAACTTCACCAAATGGATGAGTTTGATGAAACACAGGCAAGGATACAGATCCATAAGGATACTGGGAAGATCCAAATGGCACCTCCTCTCCAGTTCAAAAGGAAATTGGCTTTCCAAGGACGGTCAGACACTGAGCAGCCAAAGGCTAAAGTGAAGTGCCCATAGAAAAATCTGTCACGCCATTTTTCCCCAGAACATTCTCCTCCGCATTCTCCACAAAGAACAATTTCACCTGTTGCCACACCCATTGCACAGTCACACACACTCACTGTGCAATCGCAAGAAGATACAGACCTCTGGGACCTCTACAATCCCCCTGTGTCGGACAATAGCCCGGAGTGCTATCCTTCGAAACCCTCTCCACCCAAGGATAGCACCTCATTCACTCAAGTCTTGGCCAGGGCTGCCGCATTCCACAATGTGAGCATGGCCACAGAGCCATTGGAGGACGACTTTCTCTTTAATACTTTGTCCACTACGGATGCTTCCTATCAAAGTCTTCCTATGCTCCCAGGCATGCTTAAACATGCCCAACAAATTTTTCAGGAGTCTGTGAAAGGAAGACCCATTACACCACGAGTGGAAAAGAAATACAAGCCACCACCGTCAGACCCACTGTTAATCACACAGCAGCTGCCCCCAGACTCAGTAGTGGTTGGAGCTGCGAGGAAAAGAGCCAACTCGCAGTCATCTGGAGATGCACCACCTCCAGATAAGGAGAGTAAGAAGTTTGACGCAGCAGGAAAGAGAGTAGCGTCACAAGCTGCCAATCAGTGGCGCATAGCAAACTCTCAAGCCCTTCTCTCACGATGTGACCGAGCTCATTGGGATGAGATGAGCGATATCATCCAACATCTCCCCAGGGAATACCAGAAAAGAGCTCAGCAAGTAGTAGAGTAAGGACAAGCAATATTTAATAACCAAATCTGATCCGCATTAGATTCTTCCGACACTGCCGCAAGAACAGTGAACACTGCTGTGACAATTAGACGCCATGCTTGGCTGAGATCCTCAGGTTTCAAACCGGAGATTCAACAGGCTGTCCTCAACATGCCATTCAATCAGCAACAGCTATTTGGCACACAAGTGGACACGGCCATTGAAAAAGGACACGGATTCGGCCAAAGCAATGGGAGTGCTCTACTCGTCCCAATACAGATGGACATTAAAAAAAAAAACGCAGTATAGGGGAGGTTTTAGACCAGTCATCAGAAACATCCACCTCTCAACCAAAACCCACCTACCAATCACAATATCAGAGAGGGGGGTTTCGCGGGTCCTTCAGGGGAAAATTCCAAAGCACAAAGCAGGCCACTAATACCAAGCAGTGACTTGCCCATCACCCTTCCCCAACACACATCACCGGTGGGAGGAAGACTGGGAATGTTCCACAATCAATGGTCAAACATAACAGACATCTGGGTTCTATCAATTATCCAACACGATTGCTGCATAGAATTCACACATTTTCCTCCAGATATTCCACCAAGAGCGCACAAACTGTCGTCGCAACATCTAACACTGTTACAAACAAAGGTGCAGGCACTATTGACAAAACAAGCCATAGAACTAGTGCCTCATCAACAAAAAGGAACCGGGATCTATTCCCTGTACTTCCTTATTCCCAAAAAGGACAAAACACTAAGACCAATTGTAGATCCCAGGACTCAACCTATTCATCAAATCAGAATACTTTCACATGGTGACAATACAAGATGTAGTCCCATTACTAAAACATGGAGAATACATGTCAACACTGGATTTAAAAGATGCTTATTTTCATATACCCATCCATCCATCTCACAGAAAATACCTCAGATTTTTATACAAGGAAAACATTACGAATTCAAGGTATTACCCTTCGGGATAACAACAGCCCCCAGAGTATTTACAAAATGCCTTGCCGTGGTAGCAGCATACATAAGGATAGCTCGACGATTGGCTAATAAAGGCCAACACTCAACAGCAGTGTCAAAACCACACACATTACGTAATAGATACCCTACACACACACTAGGGTTTTCTATAAATTACCAAAAGTCACACTTGCAACCATCCCAAATTCAACATTACTTGGGAGCTACACTCAAAAAACTATTGCAAGTCCAAGCCCACAAAGGGTACAATCATTCCACACCATGGTACCAAAAATACAACCAAATCAGCATTACACAGTCAGATTTGTGATAAAACTCCTAGGCATGATGGCATCCTGCATCGCAATTGTCCCAAACGCAAGGTTACACATGCAGCCCTTGCAGCAGTGCCTTGCAAAACAATGGTCGCAGGCACAGGGTCCACTCCAAGATCTAGTGTTGATAGACCGCCAAACACACTATTCGCTTCAGTGGTGGAACCCTGTAAATTTAAACAAAGGGTGACCTTTTCAAGACCCTGTGTCTCACGCCATTCTCACAACAGACGCATCAATGATTGGGTGAGGAGCACACCTCCACAATCACAATATACAAGGACAGTGGGACAACCAGAAAAAACAGCTACACATAAATCACTTAGAGCTGCTAGCAGTCTTTCTAGCACTAAGTGTTTCAACCTCTTCTAGCTCGCAAACACATTCTTGTCAAAACAGGCAATATGACAACAATGTACTACTTAAACCGGGAGACACACTCCTCACAACTCTGCCTCCTAGCACAAAAAATTTGGCATTGGGCAATTCACAACAATATTTGCCTAATAGCGCAATAAATCCCAGGCATTCACAATCAATTAGCAGACCATCTCAGTCGATCACCAACAAACTCACGAGTGGGAAATACACCCCCAGATACTACAAAAATACTTTTGCCAGTGGGGGACACCAGACATGGATCTGTTCGCCAGAAATCATAATGCAAAATGCCAAGACTTCGCGCCCAGATACCCACACCCTCAGTCCAAGGGCAATGCTCTATGGATCAATTGGTCAGGGATATTTGCTTACGCTTTTCCCCCCTCTCCCACTCATTCCTTTTCTAGTCAACAAACTACATCAAAACAAACTCAAACTAATACTCATAGCACCAACGTGGGCACGCCAACCGTGGTACACCACACTGTTAGACCTCTCAGTAGTACCTCACATCAAACTTCCGACCAGACGAGTTAACACAAACAGATCAGACACCCCAATCCAGCAATGCTCAATCTGGCTCCTGAAGTCTTAGAGTTTGGATATCTAAATCTTCCAAACAAGTGTATGGAAGTCATTAAACAGGCAAGAAAACCTACCACTAGGCATTGCTATGCTAATAAATGGAAAAGATTTGTTTTCACCTGCCAAGCAAAACACATCATACTGTTAGATGCGTCCATACAGGACATCGTAAGCTATTTACTTCACTTACAAAAAGCAAATCTTGCCTTTTCATCCATCAAAATACCCCTCACTGCAATTTCGGCTTACTTGCAAATTAAACACACTAAATCACTATTTAGAATACCAGTCATTAAAGCCTTCATGGAAGGACTAAAGCGGATCATACCTCCAAGAACTCCACTGGTACCCTCATGGAATCCTAATATCGTACTTACACGGCTCACGGGGTCCACCATTTGAACCCATGCATTCTTGTCAAATCCAATTCTTAGCTACGAGAAATGCCACTTTCCAAGTTATCACTTCACTACGAAGAGTTAGTGAAATACAGGATTTCACTATTGAGGAACCCTTTATACAAGTGCACAAACATAAAGTGGTTCTCCGCACAAATCCAAAATTTCTACCAAGTCATTTCACCGTTTCATTTAAACCAAACAGTGGACCTCCCAGTCTTCTTCCCACAGCCAGACTCAGTAGCAGAAAGAGCACTGCATACATTAGACATAAAAAGAGCTCTAATGTACTATATAGACAGAACAAAAACATTTCGTAAAACTAAACAATTGTTCGCATTCCAGAAACCCCATGCTGGTAACCCTATATCCAAACAAGGCTTAGCCAGATGGATAGTTAAATGCATACAAACGTGTTACCTAAAAGCTAAAAGAGAACTACTCATTAGACCAAAGGCTCACTCCACTAGAAAGAAAGGAGCAACAATGGCCTTTCTGGGTAACATACCAATGGCAGAGATTTGTAAGGCAGCCACTTGGTCCACACCTCATACTTTTACCAAACACTACTGTGTGGATGCGTTAGCAACACAACAAGCCGCTGTAGGACAGGCTGTACTAAGAACATTATTTCAAACAACTTCAACTCCTACAGGCTGACCACCGCTTTTGGGAGGATTACTGCTTTGTAGTCTATGCATAGCATGTGTATCTGCAGTTACACATGCCATCGAACGGAAAATGTCACTTACCCAGTGTACATCTGTTTGTGGCATGTTCCGCTGCAGATTCACATGCGCCCTCCCACCTCCCCGGGAGCCTGTGGCCGTTTAAGTTGTAATTTGAAATTGTATATATATGTAAATAAACATTCCTTTAGCGAAAGCTATGTACATACATATCTATTCCATTGCATGAACATCTTTACTATTCTCATTCTACCACTCCTACCTTACCCTCTGCGGAAAAACCATCTAAGATGGAGTCGATGCCCATGCGCAATGGAGCCAAAAGGGAGGAGTTACTTGGTCCCGTGACTCGAAAAGACTTCTTCGAAGAAAAACAACTTGTAACACTCCGAGCACAACGCTAGATGATAAGAACAGTGCACAGCATATGAATCTGCAGCGGAACATGCCACGAACAGATGTACACTGGGTAAGTGACATTTTCCATATGGTGTGTGTGTATATATCTGTGTGTTTGTATATATCTGTGTGTTTGTATATATCTGTGTGTGTGTGTATATATCTGTGTGTGTGTATATATCTGTGTGTGTATGTATGTGTGTGTGTGTGTATATATATATATATATATATATATATATATATATATATATATATATATATATATATATATATATATATATCCTTTCAGATTTTGCCCTCGAAGCGAAAACGCACTCAGACAGGTAATTATTATTTATTTCAGCTTAAATCCGACTTGTAACAAAGGGAGCATTCTGTCTCTTCCTGACGCGTTTCAGGCCATCACAGCCCTTGTTCACAGGATCACAAGTGTGAAATCTGCACCTTCGTTGTTCTGAAACTAAAACCTCATGCAAATTACGATTCATTGTGTGATGGCCTGAAACGCGTCAGGAAGAGACAGAATGCTCCCTTTGTTACAAGTCGGATTTAAGCTGAAATAAATAATAATTACCTGTCTGTGAGTGCGTTTTCGCTTTGAGGGCAAAATCTGAAAGGATATATTCTGGCAGCCCAGCCAGGAAGACTGCACCGCCATAGTGATGTGATTTATGGGCCTGCTCGGTTTTGGAAGTTGAGAAAAACCGGATTGCAGGACAACAGGTACAGCAATGAAAAAATTTATTGCATCTGACTTTTAAAATTGGGAAACCCATGGCAGGGTTTTAACTGTGTGTAAATTAAGTGTGACCTAGGCACACCCACTAGAGGGAAAGGACTAACGTTGCTGAACTTGGAATCCCAGCATGCATATCCAATGACTCATTGTGAGGCTCACCTAATCGTAATTTGCATGAGGTTTTAGTTTCAGAACAACGAAGGTGCAGATTTCACACTTGTGATCCTGTGAACAAGGGCTGTGATGGCCTGAAACGCGTCAGGAAGAGACAGAATGCTCCCTTTGTTACAAGTCGGATTTAAGCTGAAATAAATAATAATTACCTGTCTGTGAGTGCGTTTTCGCTTCGAGGGCAAAATCTGAAAGGATATATTCTGGCAGCCCAGCCAGGAAGACTGCACCGCCATAGTGATGTGATTTATGGGCCTGCTCGGTTTTGGAAGTTGAGAAAAACCGGATTGCAGGACAACAGGTACAGCAATGAAAAAATGTATTGCATCTGACTTTTAAAATTGGGAAACCCATGGCAGGGTTTTAACTGTGTGTAAATTAAGTGTGACCTAGGCACACCCACTAGAGGGAAAGGACTAACGTTGCTGAACTTGGAATCCCAGCATGCATATCCAATGACTCATTGTGAGGCTCACCGGAGAGCAATAATCGTAATTTGCATGAGGTTTTAGTTTCAGAACAACGAAGGTGCAGATTTCACACTTGTGATCCTGTGAACAAGGGCTGTGATGGCCTGAAACGCGTCAGGAAGAGACAGAATGCTCCCTTTGTTACAAGTCGGATTTAAGCTGAAATAAATAATAATTACCTGTCTGTGAGTGCGTTTTCGCTTCGAGGGCAAAATCTGAAAGGATATATTCTGGCAGCCCAGCCAGGAAGACTGCACCGCCATAGTGATGTGATTTATGGGCCTGCTCGGTTTTGGAAGTTGAGAAAAGCGGATTGCAGGACAACAGGTACAGCAATGAAAAAATGTATTGCATCTGACTTTTAAAATTGGGAAACCCATGGCAGGGTTTTAACTGTGTGTAAATTAAGAGTGACCTAGGCACACCCACTAGAGGGAAAGGACTAACGTTGCTGAACTTGGAATCCCAGCATGCATATCCAATGACTCATTGTGAGGCTCACCGGAGAGCAATAATCGTAATTTGCATGAGGTTTTAGTTTCAGAACAACGAAGGTGCAGATTTCACACTTGTGATCCTGTGAACAAGGGCTGTGATGGCCTGAAACGCGTCAGGAAGAGACAGAATGCTCCCTTTGTTACAAGTCGGATTTAAGTTGAAATAAATAATAATTACCTGTCTGTGAGTGCGTTTTCGCTTCGAGGGCAAAATCTGAAAGGATATATATATATATATATATATATATATATATATATATATATATATATATATATATATATATATATATATATATATATATATATATATATATATATATATATATATATATATAATAGATTTCCCCCTTCCAACCCAAAAAAAGGTGAGTGACGTTATGGTTGGCTATCTTAATAAGATCTCACCTTTATTAAAAAATTGTAAGGAAAAAAAACTGAAGTTAAAGAAAAGTTATAGTTAGGTAATGGAATAAGGTATAGTTTAGTCAACAAACTATAACTCCCTCGTGCACTGCTTATGGCCTCGCATATTAAATCGCTCATTACATGACTAAATTATTTTATTGCTGTTTTTATTAGGTAAACACTTTAAAGCCATCTGTAATATATTTTAATTCATGGCATGCGAGGTAAGGGTGTTATCAACTCATACTTTTTATGTCAAACCAGTTGGGTGGCTTAGGGGTTCGAAGTATACACACATCCGTTCATTTACCCACAAACCAGCCTTCAGTGGTTTTAAACTAATCTCACCCCACAGTCTGAGGTGCAGATTGGAATTCACATTCACACTGTGCCATTTAAGCTTAATATTTCAGAGAAAAGTGAAATTATTTCAGGAACTGTTCTCGTTGGGGAAGGCTAACACAGCAGTGGAAGGGTTGGTGGACTTCTTCCTAGTAAGGAGATCGTAGTTTGCACAAGAGGCTCTTAACATCTTAGTTTTCCTTATCGGAAAACTGTTTCTCTTTCAAGAGGGGGAATGGCCAGACACATCAGTATCAGTCTTGTTAAGCTGAATCTTTTGTGGGCTGAGTAAGAGCGAGGATTAAGGTTGTCTTGTGATAAATTGACACATTACCTGAATTCAGTGCAGTCTACCTCCTTAGCTCAAAGCAATGTCAGACATTTCTGCAGTCTGTCCTTGACTTTCGTACGTTGCATTGAAAGCCTGGCCTCCCAGCCATTTGGGTCTTCGGATGCGCTTAAATTTGAATGGACTCAACCAAAATCATGTGAATCCTCCTTTGTTCATACTTTAGTAGCCTAGTACCTTAGCTTCCTCAGTGTAATAGTACATTTTGGCAATGGTCCAAGTTCTTTATTTGCTTCTTGCTTGCATCTAAATATTTTGTTCAATAGTTTGTGAACCATTTGCCTGATTGCCATTCATTATGTGCTGCTTGCAACTTTTTGGTCCCTTCCTTTGTTTTTGACTACTTGTGTGACACATAGATAATGATGATGCGCACAAGTTTCAGACAGTGAAATGTATTTAATCCCTTACTATACAAATGTACCTACATAACCCATTCACTGTTTCCCCTGCAGGCAAAACTCAAGGGGTTGCTCTGTCCTCTGAAGCAAGAGATTGAATATAAATGCCAAGAACAACATCAGCATAAAACCATGATGGTGAGTAATAGTCACGATTGTCGCAGAGTTCCTGGTTCACAGCAAATTGTAGAGTGAAAGTATGCCTTTGCTGAATCCTCAACCAGCACCATGGGCTGAAGAATCTAGTAAGAAACCTTAGCAGCTGTGGGGATAACTTAACTCACCCTTTTAATTTCTGCAAATAATTTGATTGATGTAAGTTATTTGTAGGGATTACTTGCAGCACACCATGCTAGGTACTTGGTCAACCCATTGTGTTCAAACTCCTTGAGTCAACTTTAAGTTGAGATAACTTCAACAATTACAGAATCCATATCTTTTTATAGAAATCCACTTTCATAGACTTTTTAGATAAAGTTGAGGAAAAAGAAGGACCAGATAAACTAAAGAGCAGGCTAAACAGAGAGCCACCCATTTGAAAGGGAGATTTAGGCTACCGGTTAGTAGTAATTGTGGTGCGCAAGGGTGCTCTAGTAGCACAGCATGTCTCTTAAGCAAATGAGCAGAGAAAATGCAACCAAGACTGGCGAGAATAGTGATGAGATGCATAAGGAAGACCTCAGAAGTGCCACTCTGACCCATCAATGCTACTATTGGACATCATATATGAACTAGCAACCACCAGATCAAACAAATTAGAGTCCTAGATCACTGTAGCCTGCATAGTAGGGGGCTGCTTTCAAAGAATACGGTCTCCAGGCCATTCCATTCTTGACGTAGAAGGCAATTACCAGTAATATACAAAATACGTAAGGGTCCAACAATACTGAACTGCAGTCATTCAAACTCTTACACTTGTCATACATGTTTGTGAGTAGCCGAAAGCCAGTAAACTGGCTTATAAAAACTTTACTATCCATGACCAATCACAGGCTACAAAACGAAAAGGAGAAATTAGTCTGAAGGGAGAGTGCTACCCTCTGTGGGAGAAATAAATTTTGGGACGAAATTTGAACATCCTTTGAGACCCCTGGAAGGGAAGTTGATGGTTTCACATGCAAAATACCCTAAAGAAGAATGGAAGATATGCGGGTAGCTTCACAGAAAAAATTAACACCTATTGTGGGAGGTGGCAGAAAGAATGACTGAAGAAAAAAAAAAGAACATGTTACATAAATGGAAAAATTGACCATGTGAAGGATAATACACTCGTAAGTGTCTGTGAATGGTCAAAAATGACTGATCAAGGTGATTGTGTGGTTCCAGATTCACACTTTCAATGTTATATTAAATGTTCTGGTGCGTGGTAATTGCCTATTGGGCGAAAAGAGAATATGTAAAATGGCAAAGATTTTTTATGTACATCTGAAGTTGTTTTTACTGAATGAAAACTTTAACAGTTGCAGTACTGTGACAAAGGTATGTCGTAATCTTTTGTCAGTATTTGCAAAGTACAAATCTGCTGCTGGTACGACTTCAGGATCCTATGGCAAACTTTGTACTTGTATTTTAAGACTGTTGTTGAGTGCCCGCTGAGACCAGAGGCTCTGCTTCCAATTTCAGTGGTATTGTGGCAACCTCTAAAAGAGAAATACAAATACAGTTTGCTAGGGAAATGATGTCCCCTCCTAAAACTACAGGTGTCGAACGATGCTGCGATTGATGAAAACAGATGTCTGTCTCTGACCTGCATGTTGTGTAGCTTTGTAATTTGGGCTTGGGAGGTGACTTGAAAGGTCTCAGAAGTGAAGCAGTATGTTGCTGAACACAAGTAGTCAGTGGCCTCATGTAAGTCCGTTCTAAGTCGAGGGCACCTACTCTCTCCCGCTTCTGGAAGAGGTCAACTTCGCAGTCCATGCTCCAGAAAGTCAAAATCAAAGTTCAAGGCAAGCACAAAAGAACAAAGCAGGACTTGGCCCCATTCTGCCCCACAATATTCAAAGAGAAGGCATGAGGGCTTCATGTTGTGAGTCGATCTACCAGATGCCTGCAGAACTGATTCCACAGTTGAACTTGGTGTGACCTGAATTTCTCAGGCTAACAGCAATGCCCCAGCAAATTGATTACTTTAAGGGGGCCATGCTGCAGTTATTTGATGATCTTCAGGCTCAGTCTACTGTGGTTTCCAGCCCCAAGGATTCGTAAGGACCCATAGTCCGATTACAATTGGTGGATCTGTCCTCTGTGCAGTCTTACCTGATTGGACCTGCAACGTGCTCCATACTCACTCTAGTGTAGGCTTCTATCCCAGGGCTATGACCTACCTCTGTCCTTCCCTTATTTATGCACGTGCGCTGGCACTGCAGGAGAATCTAGTACAGGTTCTGCTGTCTGATCCCAAACTGACTTCAGCCTGATGCCGACTGATGCCTACTAAAAAATTGACCAAATGGTCACCGTACATCCTCACTCTGATTCAATGCCTTCATTAGGGTGGATACACTGTTGAAGGCTTAATTGTTTCCGGTACCGGATCTAGCCAAAGCTTCCCACCACCCAGAGATGCTGATGGAAATGATTTACCCCCTCATTGTGATAATTTTTGGATGGACTTTCAAGAGGCCAGTGGGTTTGATTTCCTGATACAGGGTTAAACTCGCCTTTTGTGGTCCAGTGTGTTAACTGCATGTATTAAAGGGCAGTAAACCATGCATATCATTGGACATTGTAGGATTCAATACTGACGTATACTTATCGCTAAGTAAAGGCATTAGATGGCCTAATTGGAGCATTATTGGTAATCACTCACTTTTACATCATTTCATAGCATAAACCTGAATCCACAAAGCTTTGATAATCTGAAATTTAGTATTATAATGCCATTTCTTAGTTTCCTATCGGAGAGTGGGTCAAATAATAGAATAGTGGCATTAGTTAGTACTTCTCTTAGTGAATGTAGTTGATGATGCTTTTCAGCAATAAATTCTAATGGGCCAAAGGGCCATTATGCAAGTTGTGACTCCTAAAGGACAATGTCCCAATAGCAAATAAAGACAATCTTCGAAGGACAATATTCAAAGTCAAAACAATAAGGGTTTAATAAAAATTCAGAATTATTTCAGAAATCAAAATGGATAGTTCATCCTGAAATTCAGTAATTCATAATATGCAAGAAAAAAAACTCCAGGTATTGGTGCCAAATGACAATCCGACATGGAATTCAGAAAGCTCTGGCACACACCCCAGTAGTGGCACCTTTTTATAGGTTCTGCAGAGTAGAGAATCATGCCCTCGACACAACTTGAGGTGGTAGCATAGGGCTGAACTAAGTTACCTTAACAGCGCAAAAATTGTTACATAAAATAAGCTACTCTTAAAACCACCCAAATTATGAATAAGAATTATTCTCTTTACCGTACATAGAAGGGGAAATCACATTGTGTGATGAAACAAACCATTTAAAAATCAATACTCAATGCAGTTGTGGCTGCAGGCAGTTTTGGTAACCTATCAGAAAACCTCTGGCAAGCTACCTCTCTACAGCACATTAGTTGGAAAATTGCTAATAAACAACACCACGCAAAGTTTAAGTTGAAGAAATGGTCAGAGAAGGCTACAAATAGTTTTAATAGTAGGGGGTTAATATTCTTTTTAACTACCCACCACCCAATCACCAAACCATTTACCATTTTTTGCAATTTATTTTCCAGTTGTACTAAACCATAAACCAGTCCTTTTCCATACAACCTCCCCAAATTATAGTTTCATTTAAAATATTAGTTAATTAATATCAGTAATTAGCATGCTTGTATCGGGCACAGATGTGCAACATTACTGGACCTTTATTACATGGCACACACCACCTTGTTTTGCGAGTAAACTTTACAATACCATGCATTTTTGAATAACCATTGCATAATCATTTCTTAATTTTGGTTAATGAACCTGCATTATTAGCCAACTGATTCACTAAGGTAGACCACTTCCTAATCTTAACATTATTCAAACCCACACAAATAGGAGAAGTTAACACCAAAATGATAAGCACTTGTCCGAATCCACATTTCACTCTTTTGACTCACTTCACTTGCATGATCGCATTTGAAAAACTAATGCCTAAATAGCAAGAACATGTCCATTTATTTGTAATGCTAAAATAAGCTGTTACCACAGATGTGACAAATGCCCCTAAATATGGGCCATCACCAGCATATAATCTTTACCTATCATACATTAGGAACTACACTCACTCACTCCAGTATCCTCTGAAGAATCATTTTTCTCTCTCATCAGACTCCTTTTCTTCTCCTGACTATTTCTAAGTCTAGGATGCATCTTTGAATTTCTAAATCTCTCTTCAACCTCTTCCTGCAAATTAACTTCTGCAATCTTTTCTAATTTTCAAAAGAGAAACTTATAATGAAAAGTTGATTATAAGGTAACTTTGCATTTTAATTCTCTCCAATTTAAAAACATTGAGAAACATCATTGTGTTTTCTTCCTCCAATACTGATTTGTCAAAGACTTTTAAGTGTTAAATACCTTATTGCTTCAA
The DNA here is from genome assembly GCF_031143425.1 of Pleurodeles waltl. Taxonomy (NCBI): domain Eukaryota; kingdom Metazoa; phylum Chordata; class Amphibia; order Caudata; family Salamandridae; genus Pleurodeles; species Pleurodeles waltl. The sequence goes on along the minus strand of NC_090443.1, from coordinate 343,022,468 downwards.
TTCTTCACCTCTGTGCCCTGGGTTATAAATCTGAATCCAGCACTGCTTCTGATCAGGACTGCTATCTGCAGCCTGATGATAACAATGTAAAATAAACACAGCCTTACCTTAACTTTAAAAGAAAAAATGTGACCCTGTGCTTATTTAAAAATGAACTCCAGACTGTGAGCTACTCTGAAGGCGTCTGGGAGCTACTGGTAGCTCGCAATTGACTAGTTGGAGACACCTGGTTTAGACTCACTAATATGCCTATCAACTTCGAAAACTAAACAAGATACAAAAATTTCAAAAGCGTTATACAGCCTTTTCTAGAATTTGTTGTGCAGGCAGAATAACAAATGTAGATAAAAGTAAAGCACAAGTTTCGTCTATAAGATTCAATGCAGACACAACTATCTTCAGTTGGATAGTAAAGGTACAATACTAATCTTCAAAAGTAAGCATTATCTATTAATGCAGGCATCAGATAACTTCTTGTAATTCAGTTCTAACTTAAGAGTTCCGAGACAGAAATCAATAGTCTGTGAGATCAATATCTTTCTTCAGTGGTTCAATGTTTATCAAATACGTCCATTCAGGAGCTGTGCAATTCCTGTGACTGAATCAGTCATTCAGATCTTCCTGTTACAGATCATTTTTCTCAATTTCTTTGAACTGTCAATTTTTACAACTCTTCTTACACCTTTAGACCAACTGTCTTGTATCAAGGTTCCATCTTCAATTAGATTTGTTTTTCTTGCCTCATTTTCATTTGTTTCTTGACTTACACAACTTGCAACTGGAATACCTTGAACTGCTCTTGGGGTTTTCAATGTTTTTAAAGTTTGTTCTTTTTGATGATCTTGTTCTTCTTGAACTTGTTGTTTTTTCCCCTCTGGATCAATGTAACGAACTTGACCTTCTGCTTTGTCAGTGCTTCTTGATGTTCAGTCGTCACTCATTGCATGAAATGCTTGTATCCAATGAAGCAGTCCTCCACACTTATGAGCAGTATTTCTCCCCACAATCACTTGAAAGGGTCTTTACAACATAGTTACAAACATGTTTTTCTCACATGCTTCTTTGCCACAACCTAGTCACTAGACTCTACAATATTTAGCATGCCTTATAATTGCAATCAGTTCTGCCACTTTTGTTGAAGGTACATTGCACCAGTATGATGCTTCCATAATATATGCTTTTGTGCAAACTGCATTTGCTGTTTGAAGAATTCCATGATGGTCTTGCAGACAAGAACCATCCAGAAATAAAATCAAACCATCTGATTTGCGTTAGATTTTGAGTAACCAATGTTGGTTGGTGCACAATTCTGTCACATCAATAGTGTTGGCCCTTTTCATCTATTTTATTGTTTAGTTCCTTACTTGGCAGTGACAGGTGTTGCAGAATCAGAGTACTGTGATTTGAACTGAAATATTCTCTGCTACAAGAATAGTTTGCTAATATTTAGTTGGGCGATTGCTGATTTGGACACATAGGTGGTCATTCTGACCCTGGCGGTCTTTGACCGCCAGGGCGGAGGACCGCGGGAGCACCGCCGACAGGCCGGCGGTGCTCCAATGGGGATTCCGACCGCGGCGGTAAAGCCGCGGTCGGACCGGCACCACTGGCGGGGTCCCGCCAGTGTACCGCGGCCCCATTGAATCCTCCGCGGCGGCGCAGCTTGCTGCACCGCCGCGGGGATTCCGACCCCCCCCCTACCGCCATCCAGATCCCGGCGGTCGGACCGCCGAGATCCGGATGGCGGTAGGGGGGGTCGCGGGGCCCCTGGGGGCCCCTGCAGTGCCCATGCCACTGGCATGGGCATTGCAGGGGCCCCCGTAAGAGGGCCCCTACATGTATTTCACTGTCTGCTGCGCAGACAGTGAAATACGCGACGGGTGCAACTGCACCCGTCGCACAGCTTCCACTCCGCCGGCTCGATTCCGAGCCGGCTTCATCGTGGAAGCCTCTTTCCCGCTGGGCTGGCTGGCGGTCTGAAGGCGACCGCCCGCCAGCCCAGCGGGAAAGTCAGAATTACCGCCGCGGTCTTTCGACCGCGGAACGGTAACCTGACGGCGGGACTTTGGCGGGCGGCCTCCGCCGCCCGCCAAGGTCAGAATGAGGGCCATAGTCAGCATCTTACAGTGTCTCAATTAAATGTGGGACCAAGACAATAAGGGTATATCCCACAACAATTAATTCATTCTGTACAAAATAAAAACAGCTAATAAAGTATTACTGGCAACGCTTTTCAGGCACCCAGGGAGCACAGAGGCCACCACATCTAGTGTAGCAGAAAAATATGCAATGTCCTGCTTTGCCTCCTGCAGTATGACCGAAAGTGCACACCTTTCTCTTTCATGACAGAATAAGTAAAAATCGTTTTCATAAGTTGACACACCTAGAGTGAGGGTGCTACAAAACCTGTCTGAACTCCCGGAAGGCTTGCATACATTAATTATACCAAGGTAGTGGGGCACTATTCAGTCACATAAGCTTCATTCTTTCAAAAAGACAACCATCAAAGCATAAAATCACAACAATCCAAGATATACACACACAATAAATACAAAGATATAAAAGTTTAAGAAGTGTCACTAATAAAGTGCATTTTTAAAAAGCGATATCGTATATGCCATGCGTCCACAAGGAACTTGCTAACCGCACAAATTAAAACAAGGGAGGTATCGCTACGTAATATCCTTAAGGCAGCTTTACATTGTCTTATGCCCATACTCCTACAGACGGGATGTATCAATTTTTGACAAACGGAGGCATAAGCTGGACAAAAAAAACATAAAATGTACTACAGATTCGGTTACACAATTACAACTAGGACACAAATCAAGTGTTAATGATGATCGCCAGCTACAAGTAAATGACTAACAGTAGACACCCAAATCTAAAACGAGCATACAAGCTCTTACCTAATAAATCAGGAATTAAGTCCAAATAAAATTCAAACTGGGAATGCCATTTAAAAGCAAGAAATTGTGTTGTCAACCGGCTGTATGATGTACGTAAAAGATAATCATTCCTGACGTAAGACCAGTAGACAGATTTCAAAAGTTGTTTCGGGACCCTCCCCAAATTGTACCGGTTCTTCCAAAAATACCAAAGTCCCAACATGTAAAACCACTCGGAAACATGCTATAAAGACAGCATTAGGTCTATCTAAAATATCTTGAAGGGAGTCCCTGTAAACGATGAGCTCAGGAGTGGTCCAAATTCGTACCCAGAATAGAAAGGGTCGTATGCCTATCATATCGGAAATGCGATGAAATCAAAGGTCCAAGCAAACGGGATCAATGGTGTACTGTGAGGACATGCAAGAAGAGCTCTTGCAAAATTTTCACCCACGGTCAGTTTGTTGATGTTGGAAGGACCCCATACCTCAGACATAAATCGCTGCACCCTTTGCCAGATACATTTTAATAGCCGGAGAGACAGCTTCTGCAATGTTGGTATTATAAAAGCGCAGAATGGCACCTGACCTATGCTGAAGAAGTGAGGCACTCTTACCGATCTGATCCTCCCACTGCATATCATTTGTAATTCTTACTCCCAGGTAATCTATAGAGCATAGTTTACCTAAGGGAGCCTCATCTAAGGTGATAGTGCATCTCCTAGCAGGGCCCGTGCTTAATATCATTAATTTGGTTTTGCTGGCATTAAGTTCCAAACCATGGTCCGCACAAAAAGCGTTGAACCTATCAACCAAAATCTGCAGGCCCATGGGGGTTTTGGAAATTAAGTCATCCGCAAATAACAAAATAGGAATTTTTTGCGCATTCAGCGAGGGGGCATCATTTGGACAAGAAGACACAGCGTGCACTAACCTCATAGTGCACCAGTCTCTGTAAAGGCTTTGCAGTTGGGGATAAGTGTGGCATCCACTGTTGACAACAGCCAACCAACCATAAAATCCTTACTTCTCTCTGTTATGTTGGCAAGTTAATTTTTGGAATCGCATAAATGTGTTCTTTGAACAACTTTCTTACTCCCTTCTGAGTATGGTATCCCAAATATATCCCCTCTTCCTTCCTTCATAGTACCTTAATTTTCCATGTTATACTCTATGCTCATTTTCAGCCAAGTGGTTTAGCAAGACAATTGTCAACTCTGCAGCTCACTTGTTTAATCTGTGACCAACAGGCCATCTATGTATTGCACTAGCACCGAGTCACAGGGTAAATTTATACTTCACAGATATTTTTCAGGAATTGGGAGAACATTTAAGAGCTTTCTGTAAGGCAACAAGATATTCACTGTCCTCATGAAGATGGATTGAGGAAACAATGTTTGAATCAAATCTATTACTGTAAACTACTGGGCTTCTGCGGGAAATCTAGAATACTACTGCAGGATTCAGTACCAAGGGATAACGAGGAATTACTACATCATTAATTATGTGCAGTACCTGTTCTGTTGTCCATTTTCCGCTAGGCTCTTTCATTCCCTTGATTGTACAGTTACATGGGAACCCTATCACTTCTTTTAGAATGCCTTGCTCAATCATTTCAACAATAACTGGTACGGTTCCCTCCTCTGCTTTACAAGTAAACTTGTATTGAGGAGTGTGGGGATACAGGTATACACTGTATTTAGTTAAGGCGGAATTTGCACTGGCTCTGCACTTTTGATCAATCCAACTTTGTTCCCTGAAAAAATCTAAACTACCTTGTCACTGTAGGGCTTAAATCTGGAGGTATGTCTTCTGTAAAAACTGGGAACTTTTTATCTCTTGACCCTTCTGACTTTTACTATAAATTCAGTCATCATCATGTGTCTGAATGCCAACACATAGTGTACAGTAAATTGCACACGTAAACTTGCAGAGAAGGTCATGTCCTAACAGATTAATTGAACTTCCACTAATTAGGAATCAATGGTTATTTGTGATTTCACCAGTTTTTACCAGGGTGTTAGCTGAAAATGTATTATTCACTTGTTATTGGTAATGCCTACTGCTTGGATGACTTTTCTGAAGTGGTGTAGGTTGGAAATCTCCACCACGTCTAACAGTGGAGTTGGTAGCACCTGTATCAATCAAATTATGCAGAATAGCCATTTCCATCTCCTTCCACAAAAGGGCCATTCTGGTCTATCTCTAAGGCTGCTGTAATCATGGAATCTTCTCCACGCTGCCCCAGCCCTGCCATTACTCCTTCTCCCCCCCCCCCTCACCCAAACCAACCACTGGCATCTGCATTGTGCTTGACTTGGTCCTGTAGGAACTCCAGGTATAAAAAAAAAAAAAAATCATTAATCAACGATAGTGTTTGCTGAAACGACAAACTGTGTTGGAAGCCCAGTATATAGTATTTTGCATATTCAAATAAATTTTGCACTAAAATTTGACCAAAATTTGCTCCGATTTACCTACATTCTGCACCAAAATTTTGCACCAATAAATTTTAATGGGCCAGTACACAAGATTGGGCTTTGTGCATCCTGAAGAACGATGGTCCAAGGGCAAGTAAAGAAAATGCTCACAGGAAAATATTCAAAGTCAAAACTATGAGTTTATTCAAAATTCAGAATAAATTACAGAAAGCAAAAACGATGGTGAGGCAAATCAATAATTCATGTTAAGCCAGAGAAAAATCTAAGTATAGGGTCAAATGAGAATCTGAAAAAGGGAGCCTGCCTCTAGAGAGTAGGCAAGAAGATATAGAGCAATTCCCAGAAAAGACCAGTCAAAATACTTTATTCGGTTAATGTTAATAAAAACCATACAAGTAGGTAACATACAAAAATGAAAAATAAAATACAATAAGTACATTAAATTATCAAATCCATAAAAACAGTTGTGCTGGAATTCAAAGCAAAATGCAAGGACAACTTCAGCATTTCAAGCGCCTTTTCTTGTTTCTAATGGCACCTGACCAAGCTAGTCACATGAAAACAGGCTAGAATACGCAACCGCAAAAAGAATAGTTGATAGACGGAATGTAGAACAAATCAAACATTCACCCCCAGTCACAGATCTGGGTTTAATCCATCAGTTTTTTTGCTCACCATGCCATTCCAGGTTGGACCCAGTCATATGCAAATCAGTCTTGACCCTGTTCCCCATGAGTTGATAAGTGACAGGAGTCAATCAATGTTGTACAAAGTATAGTTGTGGCTGAAGGCAGCAACCACCTTACTTTTTTTTAAATAATATATAAAAACATTTCGACAGACTTCATCCAAAGCACATTAGTTGATACAGTGCTAATAAATAACGTATTTAAAAAGATCCCTTTTCAACTATTTTATAAACCAGGGAAAACGCTAAAAAGAGAAATCCTGCATGCAGTGTATCTTTTAAACGTTTCATAGCCATCAGTATAACTAGACCAAATTAGGATCTTCAAACCTTGAGCCCTACAGAAATACTGCAAATAAAGTTGTTCTACACAGAGTTGAAATGCACTAGAATGAGAGCGTAACATAAATACTAAAATCTATGTAATACAAAATGCCTCCATGCACTTGTAGCGATCAGAGTAGAATTTTGGTTGTGTTTGCACTTTGCTGATATTTAGCATAAAATTCTTGCAAACATCACAATTGGGAAGAGAGATAGGGGAGGTTCCCCATGGCTCCCAAAAGCTTAAAAAGCAATTGACATGCAGCTGAAAACTGCACCATCAAAGAAATTGATCCCCTCAGTGAAGAGGTTGAATCATTTATCAATGATGGCAAGATGGCTACAAAAAATCTAAATCTACAATAACCCCATCAGCCTTTCAGAAAAGGTCACGCAAAAGGGAGAGGTCAAGTAAAAAAGGAACATCAAAGGAACCTAGAAAGTCCTTAACACCTTCGCTGCCAGGCCTTTTCCGCCTCAGGTGCCAGGCCTTTTTTTTTTTGTTTTTTTGGGGCAGTTCCCGCTTAGCCCCTCAACTTTTTGTCCCCATAAGCTACCCATGCCAAATTTGCGTACTTTTTTTCTTACCATCCTAGGGATTCTAGAGTACCCAGAGTTTGTGGGTTTCCTGGAGGAGATTAAGAAATTAGCCAAAATACAGCAAAAATTTCGTTATTTTCCATAAAATGGGACAAAAGGGCTGCAGAAGAAAGCTTGTGTGTTTTTTTTTTTTTCCTGAAAATTGCATCAGCAAATGGTTTCAAATCACCATCTTCCCAGCTTTCAGGAACAGAGACTTGAATCAGAAAATCATTTTTCAACACAATTTTGGCATTTTACAGGGACATACCCCACTTTTACTATTTATTTGTGCTTTCAGCCTCCTTCCAGTTAGTGACAAATGGGTGTGAAACCAATGCTGGGTCCCAGACAGCTAAACATTTCTGGAAAGTAGACAAAATTCTGAATTCATCAAGGGGTCATTTATGTAAATCATTCAAGGTTTTCCTACAGAAAGTAACCGCTAAAGTAAAAATAAAATTAAATTGAGGTGAAAAAACAGCCATTTCTGTCCTCGTTTTCTCCTATACGTTTTTACAGCTATGGCAGATTTTTGAAAGCAATATACCATTAGGCCTGCTGGACTCTTCTGGTTGCGAGGATATATAGGGCTTGTAGGCTCATCAAGAGGCCTAGGTACCCAGAGCCAATACATTTTCTGAAATATGAAGACAGAAAAATAGGTATCAAGGAAACCTTTGTATTTCCAAAATGGGCACAAGATAAGGTGTTGAGAAGCAGAGGTTATTTGCACATCTCTGAATTCTGGGGTCCCCATACTAGCATGTGAATTACAGGGCATTACTCAAATCGACGTTTGTTTACACACGGTCTTACATTTGGAAGGAAAAAGTGTAGAGAGAGACCAGGGGAAATAACACTTGTTATTCTATTGTGTTTCCCCCTAGTCTCCTGATAAAAATGTACCTCACTTGTGTGGGTAGGCCTAATGCCCGCGACAGGAAACTCAACATGGACACTGCACATTTCTTCATTGAAATCTGGCTTTTTTTGGGAAAGTGCCTAGCTCTGGTAAGTTTCCCTAGGTGCCGGCTGAGCAGGAGGCCAAAATCCAATCATATACATTTTTGAAAACTAGACACCTTTGGGAATTCAGAATGGGGTGACTTGAGGAGCTCTCATCCGGTTCTGTTACCCAGAATCCTTTGCAAACCTCAATTTGGCAAACATTTTACACACATTTCTAGAATCTGAGAGGAGCCACAATTTTCCTCCCACCCAGCATTCCCCCAAGTCTCCCGTTAAAAATGGTACCTCACTTTTGTGGGTAGGCCTAGTGCCTGTGACAGAGAATGCCCCAAAACACTATGTTGACACATCAAAATGATCACACAAAACGACCTGTTTTTGCAGGGGGTGGGGGGGGCACCTGCGTTTTTCATCCTGGGCTCAGCAGCAATCTAGGTAAACCTACTAAACTGACATTTCTGAAAATTAGACACCCGAGGGACTCCAGGGAGGTGTGACTTGCGTGGATCCGCCAGTGTTTTCCTACCCAGAATCCTCAGCAAACCTCAAATTTAGCTAAAAAACATTGTTCCCACATTTCTGTGTGGGATCACCGCACTGGCACAAATTTCCTACAACTCAACGTTCCCCTCAGTCTCCAGATAAAAATGATACCTCACTTGTATAGGTGGGCCAAGTGCCTGTGACAGGGAAGAGCCAAAAACATGTTGAAAATGAGTGAGAACCAAAGCAAGTCCAAAAGGGCAGTTTGGAAAAAAAGCTTTTTTTAGGCTGACAAGTGGGGCAGAATTTTTATCGGTATAGATGCGACAATGCTGGGTGGTAGAAAAGTGCAGCCCTCACAATTCCAAGTGGGATGATTTTGAGAGTTAGACAAGCTCTCATGACCCAAATGTAAAACCGAAACCCAAATAATCAAATACCATCTTGCATGCCGTTGGGATAAGATCTTTCAGTATGCGGGAGAAGAGCCAAAAGACTGTTAGCCCCTTTAGTTAGGGTGAGGGCATAACCATGCCCATACTATTTGGTATCCGCCAGCCCACTTTTTTTTTTTTTCCTCTCCTCTCCTCCAGCCCCCGGGGAGTGGATAGGGGTAATTGCCCCATCTGACCACCGGTGGGCAGAACAACATAGTCCCCATTTATTTGGGGTGGAGGGATGGCCATATCCCCACTTTTTTTTTTTTTTAAACAAAACCTTCCAGAGTCTCTGCTCCCCTGTCCCCGTCCCCCCCCCCCCCCCCCTTCTTGGGGGCAGATGGGCCTTACAAAAAGGGGGCAGAAATGGCCAACAGTAATGTGCCCCCATGAGGAGTTACCCTTGACCAAGGGGCCGCACCCCCAAACAAAACATATACACCAATCTGTGGTGCCTAAGTCGTTTCTGCCCCCCCCCCCCCCCCCCAAGTGGCAGATCGGCCTAATAGAAATAGGCAGAAATGGCCTAAAATAAATTTTAGGCCAGGGGAGCAACTCTCGTCTGAGGGGTCGCTCCCCATCTGTAAAAATATATATATATATATTTTTTAAAATCTCTGGTGCCTAGTGGTTTCAGATAGGTCTAATTAAAAAAGGCCGATCTGCCCCCAAGGGGGGCAGATATGGCCTAAAATAAATTTGCCCCCTCAGGGGAGCGACCCTTGCGTGTAACTGGCATAAAAAATAAATCCCTGGGGTCTAGTGGTTTCTGTCTCCCTTTGGGTCAGATTGGACTAATAAAAATAGGCCATTCTGCCCCAAGTAAGGGGCAGAAAAGTATTTTGTTTTTAAATACCCCCCAGGTGTGCAACCCTTGCTCAAGGGGGTCGCTCCCTTTTATTGCTTATATATTAAAATAACAAACTCCCTGGTGTCTAGCGGGCATTTCTGCTGCCCGATTGCGTCACGATCGGGCTGCAGACATGCTCAGAAAGACATCAAACAAAAGGCCTTTCTTTTCCTTTGATGCCTCTCTGCCTGCCCCAGCCCCTGATCTGAAGACTGTAAGCTGAGCTTCTAGCGTGATGGGCGGCGACCTCTGAGGTCAGCGTGCGATCGTTGGCTGATGTCACCGAGGAGGGGGAGGGGGTAATTCTGGGTGGAAGGGAAAGCGATTCCCCTTCCAGCCCAGCTCAGGGGAGGGGGGTGGTAGGCCCACAGAGGGAGAGCTCCCCCTGTGGGCTAGGTGCAAGACGAGCTGGTCTCGTCCTCAGCACATGGCAACCGTAGCAGAAGGCGAAGCCAGCTCGTCCCAGACACTCGAGGGGTTAAAGAAGACTCGAATACAAAAACAATTGGGTCTCACGGGTGTGCACCCTCAAAGTAACATATAAAAAGGAATTTCCCTTTGTTAAGGACAGTTCTCCTCAACCACCCAAAAGTGGTAGCCCTCATCACTGGGATTCTCCTCACACCATGACAACTAGTCAAAGTGTGGGCTACTACTCCACTAACGAGGAGGAGCTCAGCTGATGTTTTCAGACATGCAGTTTCCATCCCAACACACTTGGGGATAATCCCACTTTTGGCCAGTTTTTGTGCATCGGGTGCAATTGTTCCGAGGGCCAGAAGTTTAAAGAACACACAGTCATGTTGTCTACTCAACTTTTAGACCAACAATATCCCACTCCATTGATGCGTACAGCAGCCAAAAAAGCCTGGAACAATAATCTAGAGCCTTTGCTGGACATAAGGCCTCTGAAACAGTCCTCTGATAAGCCTGTATGTGTGCATACTTTCTGTAGCCTCAAGTACAGTCAAATCGATATGTAGAAATTGCCATGTTATGAACAAAGGGGACAAGTCTATCCCTAGGCCATTGTTTGCTTTGACTCAGTCAAAATCTCAAGGAGAAGCTGGTGCATACCAGACCCCGTGTGCAGAATGCCAACAATTACAGTACTGTTAGCGCGTCTGACCTTATTTGGCTTTTTACCTTTAATTTTTAAGGGGACACGTTAGCGGTTCGATGGACCTTTTGAAAGCGCTTAGAGTAAGTTCCACCATAAGTTTTGATTTCAATACAAATCAGCAATATCAATAATCTTTGGAGTCTGTAATCTCACGCACCATGACACCATTGGCCATGAATAAACACACCTTTATGTAAAAGTTAGGTTTATTTCCCTATATTAACAATGCTAATATCACATAACTTAGTCTCAAAATCAAATGGTATACATACAAAAACACTGGTTGACCAAACCTAAAGAATCTCAATTTAGCGAATGCATGGATTACTATGCACTCAGGAGTTACAGTAAAAATCAATAGCAAGAACAGCTGCGCAAAAGAAATAGCAAACATCTAGAGTCGGCAACTGAGCAACATCAATTATTTATTAATAGGAACTTATTAACATTCAGTGTTTACTAACTTCTGATTAGAATAGCATGTTTGAGCTTCATGCAAATCTATTTGTCAACATAAATTTGGAAAAATATCCAGCTAGGGCTCTATCAAAATAGCAGTTTGAACCTAGAAACAAAAGACAAAATTACAACAAGAACAATAGCATTTTGTTATACCTCGCCTCAGTATGGATCACCAAGTTGCTATTATCTTTGCAGTTAGACATCTGTTTGGTCAGCATCAGCAACGGACCATGAAAGGGGAATGGTTCAGATATGGGGACTCTAAGCTATCCGAACCATTGGAGAATAATGTCTAAGGGATCAGCATTCAGCATCAGAAGGTTAAGAAATAAAGTTAAAGATAGAATAGAATGAGCACGCAAATGAGAAAGATCAAAAAGTGGTTGCTTCTCCCCTGTGCAGTCGGGCTAAGTTAAAATAGTCTAGAAGACTTCCCTCGTTGCCATTGGTCACAGAATCGTATGTTTACATTTTAGTCTAATGAGGATTCTTACTAAATCTAAGATCTAACTAGACTCTCTTTCACATGTCGATGATTGGCTCCTCTTCTCCTGTTACCATTATCAGTCTCATCAGGTAACCTTTTTGTATCCATCTGTACTCCAGTCACTGCATCAATTGTTAGCTCCTGGGAACAACGCTTTGTCACACACTAAACTATACAATGTAACAATAGCTAGTACAAAACAGTCTATCAAGCCGTTCTCTTGAGAAAGTCAGACCTCTGCTAGCGTTGGTCAACTCAGTGAAAAACAATACGTATTAATTTCTTCAACCATACATTCAGGGGTGGCTTCTCCATCAGGGCGGAGGAGTGTTGCCCCCCCCCCCCCCCCCAACCCCTCCACCCGCCAGCAGCAGCAGCTACAATGCCTTTACAAGGAAACAATAAGTGTTTGTTGTTTCCTTGTAAAGGGGTGGGGCCTTGGGATGACAAGTGTGATGGAGTGCTCACTCCCCTTCAGAGCCAAGTCTCTAGCCGGTCAAACACACATGCGCTGTGGGCTCTCTTCAGCCCAGCAATAGTTGCAGGGCTGGAGAGAGCCTGCACAGGCTCCCAGTCTGCCTGGGAGCGCCCTGGCTGGGTGCTCCCAGCCAATCCTGTGTCAGGATTGGCCGCAGGGCACACTGAAAGCCTGTGCCTGCCTCCAGCCAGCAGAGGAGTGGAGCACGGTGATGCACAGAGTAAAAGTACGTTTATTTTTGTAAAAATTTTATTAATAGTTTCTTCTGCGCTGCCCCCACCCCTTTTTACACCCGCAATGACACAGAAAATCAAGACTCACGTCCGTGAACACAAAAGGACAATCTGATTTAAGACGCAAGCAATCCAGTTGACCAATCTTTCATTAAGAGAGATCATGCACCAGAGGTTTGACATTGGACAGTGCTTGATAAACCTTTGGTACCAACATCAGTCCCCAATATCTCTCAATTTCTCTTTATCAAGGAACTAAAACAGAGTCCAACAATTAGTGGAAAAAAATACTAACGTACTGTCGGGAATAAGGCCAGACGCGATCCAGGTCTCGCCTGAAATTCCGCTGCGTGACTCTGCGGCTCTTTATGCGCACCACTTGTCATCCCCATCTTGTTCCAAAGGTGACCATCAGCGTTGTCTGCCCTGTGGCAAAGCTCATAGAGCTGCAGGTTCAGGACATTGGTGGACAAGATGCACTTATCAGTGCTGTTCTATGAAGGGACTACAATTCCCATGGTTTTAGAGGCAGCAGCCATCTAGGGGTGTGGCAGGCCTATAAAGCACAGCCACACCTAAGCACGTTGCTCACTATTTTGAAGACTTCGATGCAGCCAGACCTGGTTGTGGTTTCTCTGGAGAAGAGCAGAGTTCCTGTATGGCAGAGTCGTCTAACCAAAGTCCATGGTGCATTCAAAAACGAGTAGGTCGTACTCGTAGCGGTAAGGCCTTGCTGAATCCAGGTTTGGAGGAAGTTATTACTTCCAAAAGGTAAAGCGCTGTTTTGCACAGTAATTTAAAGCATTTCAGTTCACAGATGTAAAGCGCTTTTGTGCACAGCAATTCAGGCGCTTCAGTTCTTAGATGTAAAGCGCTCTTGGCATGATAATTCAGGCGCTTCAGTTCACAGATGTAAAAGGTTCTTGGCATAACAATCTAAGTGATTCAGGCTACTTGAGTAAAAGCGCTTCCTGATATTATTTAGTAAAACGCTAGAAGTTCAATGAGTAAAACCTTTTGGCATTTATTGTTGCAAATTAGAAAGTATTTCTGGAGATAAGCAAATCATAGTTTTCATTGTTCTTTGAAAAGCTAAAGATGTGAAAAGCATATTTAATTCTTTGAGATTTTGTAAGTCATGATCAAAGGTTTGTTGGGAATACATAGATGTTACAGGATTGATATTCTGTGTATATAGTTCAAAGGCCTTGCCATCTCTTGATTCTGAGGTCGTGTTTTACTTTTGTTCCATGTTTCAAAGAAGGGGCTTTGCCCTAGTTTCAGAAGAGGTCTCCACCTGATATCTCAGAGACGCATTTAGTCGAGTCTATAAATGAGTTGCGTTTCTATGAATGAGTAAATGCATATTTGTTCTAAACTTTACTTTTCAGATCTCTCTACCTGCTGTTCCCTTCCCCCTCGACTGGCTTCATCATAACTCTGTGCTATAATAGCTTTCTGAGTTGGTGACGCCGGGAGGTGGGCCTTTTGTCCAGTGACGTGCAGATCCCAAGGAAAGGACCCTGTGACAGAATAGTGAGCCCACGAGTTTTATACTTTCCTCTTAGTCTGTACGGGAGCTGCGCAAAATGGCCACCCTAGATACTCTTATGCAAGTAGTAACTCAGATGCAAAGGGATTTGACAGACTCTAAAAATGTTACAGCTGATTTAGTGAATAAAGTAACTCAATTACAGTGTAATTGTAATTGTATTTATATAGCGCTTACTACCCCTGACGAGGCGTCGAAGCGCTTTTCGATGAGTAGCACGCTACTCCGGTACCCAACAAGAATTAGTGATGGATTAGTATAATTTAATAAGGAGTACAGTTTTAGTATTATTAGGAGTTAATTTGAGTTGCGGATATGAGAGTTTGTTAGTTAGATTGACTGGAGTAATGGAGGGGTGGAGGAGGAAAGAAATCCAGAAGTGTTAATTGGGAGTTTATCCTTCATTTGCTCAATCCAAAGGCTTGAGATGAATAAAAGGGGGGCGGAGGGGAAAGAGGATGTGGAAGGGTTAGGGAGAGCATAGTAGCAGGGTGAGATGAATGCAGGAGAATTTAGTAGGGTTGTGTGGGAGGTCACAGAGGTAGAGTGAGGTTTGGTGAGTTAGATGTGGGGGTGGAGGGATGAGCTTAGGCAGAGATATTTAGGAGATGGAAGTGGTCGAAGGGATTTGGGATGAGTCCGAGTGAGAATGGAGGATAGTTTGATAGAGACATGACATAAGAGCGATGAGTAGATAAGTGTGATAAAAAGAGAGCAGAAATTCATAGAAACATGCCAGGCACAGAAACAACATATACACATAGATATATATATTTATACACACACACACACATGACTATACACACACATCTGCACATACAATACATAATTAGAAACATGGGTAAAAATACTTAGTCGTCCATCCATCATCCTGGTAAAAAAGGCGGGAACTCCCCCACCTACCTCGAGGGTGGACGGGGCGTGGCCCAGCGGGCGGAGCCCACAGGTGCTCCACAAAGGGAGAAACCCTCCACTCTGTCTCCAGCAGAGGAAGACAGAAACCGCGCGTCCCAGTCAGACACAGACCACGCTCCAGCACATCATCAGCTCACCTCCAGGAAGGATTCCAGATCCCCTCCGCCATGGGATCTTTGAGCGCACAGCCCCGCCCCGCCCCATCCCTGCTAAGCCCAAGAGCCAGGGTGGGCCGTCCTTTCCAGAAGGTGAGCTTCAACCGCGGCATCTGCCGCGTCCACATTGTACACTAGGGTACGTGATGGGCCACGGGGGCAAAACGTCTTCAGCAACCTTGTGTGCCCCCGGCAATGTCATTGCCACTAGTGCGTCCCCGCGGAGATGTCCTCGCGCCCCTGCGCATCAACAACGCACCACGCGAGTCGGCGGCAAACGCAGTGGGGTCGCCTTGGAAAGCTGTCCATCATTCTGGCAAGAGGCGGGAATTCCCCTACCTACTTCGAGGGTTGACGGGGCGTGGCTCAGCGGGCGGAGCTTACAGGTGCTTCATAAAGGGAGAACCTTCTACTCTGTGTCTCCAGGAGAGGAAGATAGAAACCGCGCGTCACAGTCAGATACAGATTACGCTCCAGTACATCATCAGTTCACCTCCAGGAAGGATTCTGGATCTTCCTCTGCTATGGGATCTCTGAGCGCACAGCCTTGCTTTATCTTTGCCAAGCCCGAGAGTTAGGGTGGCTTGTCCTTTCCAGAAGCTGAGCTTCAGCTGGGGCACCTGCTACGTTTATATTGGTAAGTGTTTCCTGTTGAGGTTTAGTTTCTGTAAAAATGAGCATCGAGACCGAACCAACCGGAGTATTTTCTACCAGTATGTCAGTAAGCGTTACCTAGCATGTTTTATACGCCCCGTTTATATTGTACACTAGGGGTACCTGATGGGCCACGGGCTAAACGTCTCCAGCAACCTTGTGTGCCTTTGGCAATGTTATTGTTACTAGTGTCTCTCTGTGGAGATGTCCTCGTGCTTCTGTGCATCAACAACGCACCACCGGAATCGGCGGTAAACGCAGTGGGGTCGTTTTGGAAAGCTGTCCGTCATCCTGGCAAGAGGCGGGAATTCCTTACCTACTTAGAGGGTGGACGGGGCGTGGCTCAGCGGGCGGAGCTTACAGGTGCTTCATAAAGGGAGAACCTTCTACTCTGTGTTTCCAGGAGAGGAAGATAGAACTCGCGCGTCACAGTCAGACACAGACCACGCTCCAGCACACCATCAGTTCACCTCCAGGAAGGACTCCAGATCTTCCTCTGCTATGGGATCTCTGAGCGCACAGCCGTGCTACATCCTTGCCAAGCCCAAGAGCCAGGGTGGCTTGTCCTTTCCAGAAGCTGAGCTTCGACTGTGGCACCTGCTACGTTTATATTGGTAAGTGTTTCCTGTTGAGGTTTAGTTTCTGTAAAAATGAGCATCGTGACCGAACCAACCGGAGTATTTTCTACCAGTATGTCAGTAAGCGTTACCTAGCATGTTTTATACGCCCCGTTTATATTGTACACTAGGGGTACGTGATGGGCCACGGGGTAAAACGTCTCCAGCAACCTTGTGTGCCTTTGGCAATGTTATTGTTACTAGTGCGTCTTTGTGGAGGTGTCCTCGTGCTTCTGCGCATCAACAAACGCACCACCGGAAACGGCGGTAAACGCAGTGGGGTCGTTTTGGAAAGCTGTCCATCATCCTGGTAAAAGGCGGGAATTCCTTTACCTACTTCGAGGGTGGACGGGGCGTGGCTCAGCGGGCAGAGCTTACAGGTGCTTCATAAAGGGAGAACCTTCTACTCTGTGCCTCCAGGAGAGGAAGATAGAACCCGCGCGTGTCAGTCAGATACAGATTACGCTCTAGTACATCATCAGTTCACCTCCAGGAAGGATTCTGGATCTTTTTTTGCTATGGGATCTCTGAGCGCACAGCCTTGCTTTATCTTTGCCAAGCCCGAGAGTTAGGGTGGCTTGTCCTTTCCAGAAGCTGAGCTTCAACTGGGGCACCTGCTACGTTTATATTGGTAAGTGTTTCCTGTTGAGGTTTAGTTTCTGTAAAAATGAGCATCGTGACCGAACCAACCGGAGTATTTTCTACGAGTATGTCAGTAAGCGTTACCTAGCATGTTTTATACGCCCCGTTTATATTGTACACTAGGGGTACCTGATGGGCCACGGGGTAAACGTCTCAATAACATTGCCAAAGGCACACAAGGTTGCTGGTTACTAGTGTGTCTCTGTGGAGATGTCCTCGTGCTTCTGTGCATCAACAACGCACCACCGGAATCGGCGGTAAACGCAGTGGGGTCGTTTTGGAAAGCTGTCCGTCATCCTGGTAAGAGGCGGGAATTCCTTTACCTACTTCGAGGGTGGACAGGCGTGGCTCAGCGGGCGGAGCTTACAGGTGCTTCATAAAGGGAGAACCTTCTACTCTGTGCCTCTAGGGGAGGAAGATAGAACCCGCGCGTCACAGTCAGATACTGATTACGCTCCAGTACACCATCAGTTCACCTCCAGGAAGGATTCTAGATCTTTTCTGCTATGGGATCTCTGAGTGCAGAGCCTTCCTTCATCTTTGCCCAGCCGAAGAGTTACGGTGGCTTGTCCTTTCCAGAAGCTGAGCTTCAACTGCGGCACCTGCTACGTTTATATTTGGAAGTGCTTCTTTTGAGGTTTAGTTTCTGTAAAAAATGCGCATCGTCGCCTACCCAACCGGGGTATTTTCTACGAGTATGTCAGTAAGCGTTACCTAGCATGTTTTATACGCCCCGTTTATATTGTACACTAAGGTTACGTGATGGGCCACGGGGTAAACGTCTCCAGCAATCTTGTGTGCCTTTGGCAATGTGATTGTTACTAGTGCGTCTTTGTGGAGATGTCCTCGTGCTTCTGCGCATCTACAACGCACCACCGGAATCGGCGGTAAACGCAGTGGGGTCGTTTTGGGAAAGCTGTCCATCATCCTGGTAAGAGGCGGGAATTCCTATACCTACTTCGAGGGTGGACGGGGCGTGGTTCTGCGGGCGGATATTATAGGTGCTTTATGAAGGGAGAACCTTCTACTCTGTGTCTCCAGGAGAGGAAGATAGAACCCGCGCGTCACAGTCAGATACTGATTACGCTCCAGTACATCATCAGTTCACCTCCAGGAAGGATTCTAGATCATTTCTGTTATGGGATCTCTGAGCGCACAGCCGTGCTTTATCTTTGCCAAGCCCAAGAGTTAGGGTGGCTTGTCCTTTCCTGAAGCTGAGCTTCAACTGCGGCACCTGCTACGATTATAATTGCAAGTGCTTCCTTTGAGGTTTAGCCTCTGTAAAAAGAGCATTGTGGCCTACCCAGCCAGAGTATTTTCTACGAGTATGTTAGTAAGCGTAACCTAGCATGTTTTATACGCCCAGTTTATATTGTACACTAAGGGTACGTGATGGGCCACGGGGAAAAACGTCTCCATCAACCTTGTGTTCCTTTGGCAATGTGATTGTTACTAGTGCGTCTTTGTGGAGATGTCCTCGTGCTTCTGAGCATTAACAACGCACCACCGGAAACGGCGGTAAACGCATTGGGGTCGTTTTGGAAAGCTGTCCATCATGCTGGTAAAAGGCGGGAAATTCCTTTACCTACTTCGAGGGTGGACGGGCGTGGCTCAGCGGGCGGAGCTTACAGGTGCTTTATAAAGGGAGAACCTTCTACTCTGTCTCCAGGAGAGGGAGATAGAACCTGCGCGTCACAGTCAGATACAGATTACGCTCTAGTACATCATCAGTTCACCTCCAGGAAGGATTCTAGATCTTTTTCTGCTATGGGATCTCTGGGCGCACAGCCTTGCTTTAGTTTCCAAAGAAACTATAAATCAATAGAAATATACATATAATCTGAAAAAAATAATTATCCCCATAGGCATATGCAGTTCATAGTTGTTTGAAAAAGGTGGTTATGAAGGAAAGAGCCAACTCTTGAGTAGTTTCCTGAAAACAAGAAAGTTATCTGTGGCTCTTATAGTTGGGGGTAATGAATTCCATAGTTTGGCTGCTTGGACGGAGAAGGATGTACCACCTACAGTCTTTCTTGTATGGTGGTGTTCTAAGGCGGGGTGCCAGTCTTGAGCGGAGGGTTCTTTGTTGGATGTATTTGGTAATTTTCTTTCTGATGAAAAGCGGTCCTGTTCCATGTATAGCTTTGTGGGTGATACAAAGCAGCTTGAAAGTGCATCTTCTGGCAACGGGTAGCCAGTGTAGTGCTCTCAAGGCAGGGGAGATGTGGGCTTGCGGCTTTATATGTAGTAGTAGCCTGGCTGCGGAATTCTGGATACGTTGTAGTTTTTTCATAACAGATAGAGATGATCCATGGTAGAGGCTATTGGCATAATCCAGTTTGGATAATACAAGTGAGATAGTAGCTTGCACCTTGTGTGGAAATCCGAGGTGAGGGAAAATGCGTCGTAAAGTCTTTAAGGTGATGAAGCTTGTGCGTGCTAATTTGTCTACTTGGGCATTCATAGTTAGTTTGGAATCCATGGTGATTCCTAGGTTTTTCACTTCCTTGGATAATTGAGGAGGTGGTCCGAGATCGTCAGGCCAGCCGCACAGAGGGTCATAATGTTTCCAGTCACCACATGTGAGTATTTCAGTTTTGGAGGTATTTAGTTTGAGATGGCTCCAGGTCATCCACTGATCAACGGCTCTGAGGCAACTGAAGATTTGAGAGTTTTCAATGTTTTTGGGGTCTTCTAATTGAAGTAGTATTTGTGTGTCATCTGCATAGTTGTAGCATGTGAGATGGAAATCATTGATCAGTTCTGGTAAAGATATCATGTAGATGTTAAAAAGCAAAGGTGAGAGGATTGACCCTTGGGGGACCCCTGTTTTTGTGAGGTAGGGTTCGGATGAGAAGGGGGGTGAGTGGATGATATTTGCTCTTTTTTGGAGATAGGAAGTAATCCAGTTGAGCGCAATCCCTTGTATGCCGGCTTCGTGGAGTCTTTGAGTTAGGGTGTCATGGTCAACTGTATCAAAGGCAGCTGAGAGGTCCAAGAGAAGTAGTGCAGCAACTCCATTTCGGTCAACTGTGTTTTTAAGATCGTCCCAGATTGCCATGAGTGCCAATTCAGTGCTTCTTCCTGGGCGGAATCCAGTTTGGAAGTCTGAAAGTATAGAGTTGTCTTCAATGAATTGTGACATCTGGGCGAATGCTGCTCTTTCTATCAATTTGCCCAGGAAAGGTCCATTTGTGATAGGTCTGTAGTTGTTTGGGTCTTGCGGGTCTAGATTTGTTTTCTTTAATAATGGTCGTATGTATGCCTTTTTCAGGTCTGTAGGAAAAGTTCCTGAAGTTAAAGAGTTGTTGATGATTCTTCTTACAGGTGTGGCAGCGGAAGTAGATAGCAGGATGTTCTTGAAGATCTGTGGTGGGCAAGGGTCAGAAGGGCAACCAGAAGGTCTGCTTGCTTTGACCAAATCCATAAATTCATCCTGGGATATTTGTTTGAAGGACTGTAGAGGTTGGGATGGTTTATTCTTAAAGGGTATTTTAGTAAAGGGGTTGGTGCTGATGGTTTTCTTCTGTTTTAAATAGGAGTCCAGTGTGTCTGCCTTGGTTGTGTAGTGAGTTGCCAATTTGTTTGTGAAATCTTGAGTGGTGGGATGACTTCCTTCCATGCATGTGGGTTTTCGAAATTCATTGAGAATTTTGTAAAATTCCTTGGTTGTAGATTGAGCATTTTTAATTCTGTCTGAGTAGTATCTTTTTTTAGCTTTTTTGATTGATGATTTGTATATCCTGTTAAGTTTGTGTAGCTGCAGTTTGTCTTGACTGTTGTTTGTTTTGAGCCAGGTCCGCTGCAACTTTCTGATTTCTTTTTTAATCTTTTTAAGTTCTGTGTTTCTCCAAGGTGTTGGTTTTCTTTTGTCATGTTTAGTTTTTCTGAGTGGTATTAGGACATCAAAAGCTTCCTGTAGCCACTCAAAGTTTAGGTACAGAATTGATTGTATCTAGATCTGTGTTTGCTGTTAGTTGTGTTTCTAAGTGATCCAAATTGAGTTTTCTCCATGGTCGATAGGTGTATGTATGTAGGTGGTTGTGGGGTGTGTTGATTTGTGGAGTTGTCTGTCGGAAAGTTATCAGATGGTGGTCTGACCAGGTGGTTGGTGTGATGCTATGAATTGTAACAAGTTCAGGCTTAGCAAAAATGACATCTAGGATGTGACCAGCGATGTGTGTGGGATTGTGTACAATATGATGTAGATTCAATGCGAGTAGGCCAGTGGTGATAGCTTTTGGATGGGGCATATTGGGTTTGTCAAACCAAATGTTTAGATCCCCAAGAATGCATAGATTGGAGTATAATGTAATAAGGTTTGAGACTATGTCAAGAAAGGCATCTGGGAAAGTGGAGTTGTTAGGTGGAGGTCTGTAAAGGAGGAGAAAGTTACAGGTGGAAGTTGGAGTAGGGTGGCATCTGGTAAGGAGGGCTTCACAACCTTGTATGGAGATGTTGTCTGTTTTACTGAGGTTTATTGCCTGTTTGAATATAATAGCTAGTCCACCTCCTCTCTTGCCTATACGGTTTTGTGTGATGGTTTGATAGCCTGGAGGAAGGGCTTCGTGCAATACTGGTGCCATGTCATCTCCCAACCAGGTTTCCGTAATGAATAGTAAGTCAGGTTGTGTGTCTGTGAGCAGGTCGTAGATATGGTGCTTGTTTTTTGAGAGTGATCGAGCATTTATGAGCTGGCAGTTTAGATAGGGTGTGTTAGTGGTAGTGTTGTTTTGTTTAGTAGAAGGGTAAGTAGTATAATGTGAGCTTGAAGCAGGAGTGTTGCTAGTTGTGTTGACTGTTTGAGGCTCACAATAGTCTTGCTTTTCAACATAGTGTTCCTCTTCCAGCAGGTTAAGGAGGCATTTTGTTGGGTCTGTGTGTGTGGGTGGTGAACTTGGTGGCTGAGAGAGCCATGAGGAGTGTAGTGTTTTTTGTAGGGTAGTTTTATTATGAAACAAACAAGGGGATGCGAGGTTGCTATGAGTGGCATGTTTTTTATTATGTTTGCGTTTGTTTAGTGTGGAAGGAGTATGGGTTAGGGGTGGGGGAGGAGCATGTGGATCATGATGTAAGGCTCTAAATTGTGCAATGGAGGAGAGGCGACTGAATGAAGGTTGCTGGGATGGGGTGCTTGTGGTAGGTGTTTGTGAAGAGTGGGGGGGGTAGGGGTGGAGATAGGGTGGAATTTGTATCCTGTGTGTAGTCTTGGGGGTGAGAGTGGGTATGATGAAGAGTGTAATGTAAGTTTGTGTTGCTTTGATGTGCTGATGTTTGTGGTTGGTATTGTTTTTGTGGAATAATGAGGGGTTATTGGTGTAGTTGTTTTTGGTGATCAAAAACGAACTCCACAGCTCCATAACGGCTACACTGAATACTCTGAAGTTTGGTATCAAACTTCTCAGAATAATAAACCCACAGTGATGGATTTATTAAAAAAATGCACACAGAAGGCATCTTAGAGATGCCCCCTGTATTTTACCCAAATGTTCAGTGCAGGACTGACTGGCCTGTGCCGGCCTGCTGCTGAGAGATGAGTTTCTGACCCCATGTGGTGAGGGCCTTTGTGCTCTGAGAACAAACAAAAGCCTGCTCTGGGTGGAGGTGCTTCACACCTCCCCCTGCAGGAACTAACACCTAGCAGTGAGCCTCAAAGGCTCAGGCTTCCTGTTACAATGCCCCAGGGCACTCCGGCTAGTGAGATGCCTGCCCCCTGGACACAGCCCCCACTTTTGGCAGCAAGTCCAGGGGAGATCATTAGAAAAACAAGGAGACAGCCACCAGTCAGGACAGCCCCTAAGGCAGAGGTCTCCAAACTTTTTAATGCCGCGCCCCCCCAGTTGAAAAATAAAAATCATTGGGCCCCCCCTCAGAATTTTATACAATTATTTTATAAACATGGCAGTGTTTAAATATGTCTAAACCTATTTAAACATTGCAGTTCGGTATTGTTACCTTTTTTTAAACTGCAATAATATGCTTCTGCTTAAAACAAAGGCCTGTTATCTGTATAATATTTATTTTGGCCAGAGTCTGGGGCCCCCCCTGGGATCACTTGAGGCCCCCCTAGGGAGGCCCGCCCCCCAGTTTGAAGACCTCTGCCCTATGGTGTCCTGAGCTGAGGTGACCCCTGCCTTTAGAAATCGGGATGTGCCCCCCTCCCTTCAGGGAGGAGGCACAAAGAGGGTGTAGCCACCCTCAAGGACAGTAGCTATTGGCTACTGCCCTCCCAGACCTAAACACACCTAGGAAACTAAATTCCTGCAACCTAAAGGACTGCTGACCTGAATCCCTGCAGTGAAGACGGAGACGACAACTGATTTGGCCCCAGCCCCACCGGCCTGTCTCCCCACTTCGAAGAAAACTGCAACAGTGACGCATCCAACGGGGTCCAGCAACCTCTGAAGCCTCAGAGGACTACCCTGCATCTAAAGGACCAAGAAGCTCCAGAGAACAACGGCCCTGTTCAAGAAACTGCAACTTTTTTTAAACAAAGAAGCAACTTTTGAAGACCACACGTTTCCTGACTGAAGCATGAGACTTTCCACTCTGCACCAGACACCCCTGGCTCGACCTGCGGAAAACTAACACTACAGGGAGGACTCCCTGGCTACTGCGAGCCCGTGAGTAGCCAGAGTTGACCCACCCTGAGCTCCACCTGACCGCGACTGCCTGTAACAAGGACCCTGACGTCTGGAACCAGCACTGTACCTGCAGCCCCCAGGACCAGAAGGAACCGAACTCCAGTGCAGGAGCGACCCCCAGGCGACCCTCTGCTGAGCCCAGGTGGTGGCTACCCCGAGGAACCCCCCATTGATTCCTATCTGAAAACAGACGCCTGATTGCACTCTGCACCCGGCCGCTTAGGATTTACTTTGTGCCTGCTTGTGTACCCCCAGTGCTCTACAAAACCCCCCTGGTCTGCCCTCCGAGGACGTGGGTACTTACCTGCTGGCAGACTGGAACCAGGGCACCCCTATTTCCATTGAAGCCTATGAGTTTTGGGCACCACATTGCACCTGACCGGCACTGAGCTGC
The DNA here is from genome assembly GCF_031143425.1 of Pleurodeles waltl. Taxonomy (NCBI): domain Eukaryota; kingdom Metazoa; phylum Chordata; class Amphibia; order Caudata; family Salamandridae; genus Pleurodeles; species Pleurodeles waltl. The sequence continues at coordinate 342,998,451 of NC_090443.1, read as the reverse complement.
TGGTGTGGTAACTTTGGGGTTGCCTTGAACCCCCAAAGTGGGCTACCTTGGACCCAACCTTGAACCCTGTAAGTGTTTTACTTACCTGTAAAACTAACAAATACTTAACTCCCCCAGGAACTGTTGATTTTTGCACTATGTCCATTTTCAAAATAGCTTATTGCCATTTTTGCCAAAACTGTACATGCTGTGGTGATGATTCAAAGTTCCTAAGATACCAGAGTGAAATACCTTTCATTTAAAGTATTGCTTGTAAATCTTGAACCTGTGGTTCTTAAAATAAACTAGGAAAATACATTTTTATATATAAGGACCTATTGGCCTGGAATTGGCAGTGTGTGTTCCTCATTTATTGCCTGTGGGTGTACAACAAATGCTTAACACTACCCTCTGATAAGCCTACTGCTCGACCACACTACCACAAAATAGAGCATTAGTATTCTCTTTTTGCCACTAGCTTACCTCTAAGGTGAACCCTTGGACTCTGTGCATGCTATTTCTTACTTTGGAATAGTACATACAGAGCCAACTTCCTACACACTGCACCCGGCCGCCCCTGTGCCGCTGAGGGTGTGTTGTGTGCCTACTTGTGCCCCCCCGTGCTCTACAAAACCCCCCTCGTCGGCCCCTTGAGGATGCAGGTACTTACCTGCTGGCAGACTGGAACCGGAGCACCCCTGTTCTCTAATAGGTGCCTATGTGTTTTGGGCACCTCTGAACCTGACCGGCCCTGAGCTGCTGATGCGGTGACTTTGGGGTTGCTTTGAACACCCCCCCCCATGGTGGGCTGCCTATATCCCAGGACTTAGACTTGTGTTTTACTTACCCCCTAATCTAACCTTTACTTACCTCCCCTAGGAACTGTTGATTTTTGCACTTTGTCCACTTTGGAAATAGCTTATTGGGATTTTTATGAAGACTGTACATGATCTTGTTTTCATTCAAAGTTCCTAAAGTATCTAAGTGAAGTACCTTGCATTTAAAGTATTAACTGTAAATCTTGAACCCGGGGTTCTTAAAATAAACTAAGAAAATATATTTTTAAATATAAAAACCTATTGGCCTGGAGTAAGTCTTGGTGTGTGTTCCTCATTTATTGCCTCTGTGTGTACAACAAATGCTTAACACTACCCTCTGATAAGCCTACTGCTCGGCCACACTACCACAAAATAGAGCATTAGAATTATCTACTTTTGCCACTATCTTACCTCTAAGGGGAACCCTTGGACTACGTGCACACTATTTCTTACTTTGAAATAGTATATAAAGAGCCAACTTTCTACTAGTGCTCTCAAGGCAGGGGAGATGTGGACTTGTGGCTTTACACGTAATAGTATGTTCTAGAAATAAAGAAAATAATTTTGCAATCTAAAAACCATTAGTCTGGAGTCAAGTCATTGAGTATGTGCTTCTATTGTCTGTGTGTACAACAAATGCTTTGCACTACCCTGATTAGCCTAACTGCTTGACCACACTTACACAAAAGAGCATAAGTATTATCTACCTTAACCTTTGTTAAGCCTCTGGGGAACTGTGCACACTATCATTTTGATATAGTATATACAGAGCCCCGCTTCCAACATTTGGTAATTTATTAAGAGCCAGCTTTGTACATGAGCCAGTGGGCTGACAACCTTTAGGGTGACTACACCTTTATGACCACTTCCTAACCATAGTGGCTAAATTGCTTCCAAAGATGAAAGCATTTAAAAGGTGTCCACTTCAGCTCCCCATGGTCATTTTCTTAGTCTGTCAAGGTAGATCAAATAAATATTTGTTCACTGTTTTTTCCTTTACGTCCACTTAGCGATGTACAGTTCACCTGATAAAGTTTTAGCAAATTTTTTCGGCAAATTTTTAAAGTTCTTCCCTGAGTTGGAGACTTATCTACAAAAACATCCAGACCCAAGAGTGGAAAAAAAATATTTGAAGATGGTGAACTAATGTGAGACCATCTGGAGGAAGTACTTCAATGGTCACAAGGAGACGCCAAAAGTTGGTCTGTCAAAGCCCACCCAAATAAAAAAAAGTAGAATAAGACACTACAAATTGGGTGAAATAGAAAGTTACACACCCAAACAGTAGATGGTCAAATGCACATCATGTGCATCCAGAGAAGATTCACGCTGCAAAATGGTAGGGAAGGCCCATTCACCCTTTCTCCTTATTGCCTGCATACAGAAAGTGAAAGCTATTTTCAATGAAAAGGTGGCAGTTACACCTTATGAGTATTAACTGCTCACCTGCATCCTGTTGTGCAATGATGAACAGAGATAAAATACAGAATTCAGTCTTGTGTATGCAGCACTTCATATCAAGGATCTTACCATAACAGACATCCACAAAAACAAAAGACTACATCACAGGTCATCAAGGCAATCGCATGGTCAATAATAAAAAAGCAAAGAAACACATACCTTGGCTTTTGCATGGTCTAGTCTAGGACCCACAGTTCTCATTATCTGACAGAGACACTCCAAATCCTCTCCCATATCCTTAAGTTGAACTCTCTTCTTCTTTTCCAAAAGTGTTTTGATGCACTTAGATGCAAGGTAGATGGTTCTGATTCTCGTCCTACGCCTCCCGCATCTACTAACATAGCTGTGAATGTGCTGACACAGATTCCTTTAGCTGCACCAGAGGTTTTCTGTGGACCCCAATAAGGTTCAAATTTTTTTGACACGGGTGGAATTACATTTTACATGTCGGCATAGTGTTTTTCCTGATGCACAATCTAGAATTGCATTCCTTATATCATATCTGATATCAATCACTGACTGCAGACAGAGTTACTAGAATTACGTCAAGGAAATAAAGACCTGATAACACTTCAACCGGTTAGTGGTGGAAACCGCTTGGCCTGAGGTAAAAGTCAGCAGTATTTTATTAAGGGCTAAAAGACTAACTAAAAGATGTATTGGCCCAAGTTGAACCACAACCAGAAACTTGTACTGATTTAATTAATCTAACCCTACCCTACGGATAGATCACATACTTTCTGAAAGAAAAGGAGCAAGGAAAAAACAAATTGGCGAATGGAAAGATCCAGACACTTTCAATTGTCTTCAGATTCTATGATAGAACCGATGGATATCGGAACTGTTCGCCCACCACTGACCAAAGAGGAGAAAGACATGCGACGAAAAAATGGTCAGTGTCTGTATTGTGGGTAAAAGGGTCATTTTATAAGAGTGCCAAAAGAAACCCAAAGGCAAGATGGATCCAACAGTTTTAACAAAGAAAAAGATAGCGGTTGCTTTGGAAAATTAACAGGAAAACTAAAGTGCCCAAGAAAAAAAGAAGGGGATCTCTTGGGCAAATTGATGATCCCTTCAGTGTGCTCTTGCACAAATCGTTATGTCAAACATTTCCAAATTTTTGTACAAATGACTGTGCGGGGAAAAAGACATAATGTTCAAGTCCTAATTGATTCAGGGGCAGCAGGAAATTTTGTGGACCAACAAACTGCACTAGACCTGCATATACCCAGTGTCAAGAAAGGTTCCAGAAGTAGTTTATGCAGTTGATGGAAGTGAGTTGGCAGGAGGCCCCATTACTAACCAAACCTCACGAATACAAATGATTTGTAAAGATGAGGAGAATCAGAGCCACTATGAGATAATTTGCTTTGATAAAATCCAAGCACCTCAATATGGTTTTATCTTAGGAATGCCGTGGTTAATGTTACATAATCCATGCATAGACTGGCGCAACCAGGTTTTGCGTTTTTCTTCTTGTGCAAAGAAATGTTTTCAATCAAGACGACACAAAGAAGAAAATCTTCAACACTCCATAGCTACTGCAGTTGAGAAGGAAATTGATTTACCATCACAGTATTCTGAATGTCGATGTTTTCGGTGAAAAGAAAGCAAGCTCATTACCATGTCACAGGCCGTACGATTGTCATATCGATTTTGTACCTGGCGCCAACATACCAATTTGTAGGATCTATGCACTATCAGAGAAAGAAAATCAAGTCCTACGAGAATACCTTGATCAATGTTTAGCCAACAAGCTAATTCGGCCATCACGATCTCCAGCGGCTTCTCCACTATCTTTCGTACCTAAAGCAAATGGCCACTTGAGACCTTGTATTGACTTTAGAGCAATAAATAAGATCACAGTTACGAATAAATACCCACTGCCTCTCATAACAGTCTTGTTAGACCAGGTAAAATCTGCTGTCATCTATACTAAACTTGACTTACTAGGTGCTTATCACCTAGTTCGAATTCGAGAGGGAGATGAGTGGAAAACGGCTTTTAAGACTCGATCTGGCCTCTGAGTATTTAGTGATGCCGTTTGGTCTGTGTAATGCCCCAGCAGCCTTTCAATATTTCCTAAACTATGTTCTGAGAGAATATCTAGACATCTTTGTCATCGTTTACATTGATATTTTGATTTATTCAAACTCTGAAGATATACATGAAGAACATGTTAAAGTGTTACTCTACAAAAACATAATTTGTTTTGTAAACTAAGTAAATGTGAATTCCATACCAAAGAAGTTGAATTTCTAGGAGTCATTCTAACACCTGACGACATGCAAATGACTGAAAGAAAAATTCAAGCTGTATCCGAATGGCATATACCAAAATCAGTGCGTGATATTCAATGTTTTTGGGGTTTCGTGAATTTTTATCGACGCTTCATCACTTCTCTCAAAAGGTGGCCCCAGTCACCAAGTTGCTAAGAAAAAAGGCCATCTTCAACTGGTCCCTAGAGACAGAAAAAGCATTTCAAGATTTAAAAAAGGCTTTTACTACCGCTCCCATTCTAGCTCACCCTAATGTGGAATAACCATTCATCGTGGAAGCTGATGCATCTGATGTTGCCGTTGGGGCCATCCTGTCTCAGCGTCATCGAGAAACTGGACAATTGCACCCCATAGCATATGCATCAAGAAATTGAATGAAGCAGAACAGAATTGCACCATAGCAGAAAAAGAATTACTAGCAATTCGTAATGCCTTTAAAGAATGGAGACATTATCTGTTGGGAGCGAAACACACCATAACTATATACTCTGATCATAGAAATGTACAATTTTTGAGTTCTGCCAGGCTACTAACCCCAAGACAACTAAGATGGATGCTCTTCTTTGAAGAATTTGATTTCGTAGTGACTTTTAGACCAGGAATAGATAATTGTAAGGCCGGTGCATTATCTAGACAAGATTCTTCAATCACACCTACTGAACAAAAATCCATGCCTATTATAACGCCTTCAAAAGTGTTGTTTAGTAGCTGCTGAGATCTTTCGATCTCATTCGTAATCATTTTCACATCACTAAGCGGCAAGAGTGGTTACAACAAGACACCAAGAGGTCTATTCAACAAGTCTTACCTCTACATGAATCTCGAGTATTCCTGCCTACTGTAGAATGAAGAGACACAGCTTTTCATTGGTTGCACAAGCATCCTCTGGAAGGTCACTCCGGTCCTCAAAAACAATAGAACTCATGAAAAGGTATTTTTAGTGGCCTACATTCGTTCACGACCTTAAGCAACTGCTACAATCATGTGAAGTATGCGCAAGATGCAAAAGCAAACATAGCAAACCCAAAGGTCTGTTGATACCTCTACCTGTTCCCAGTCATCCATGGGAACATATCTCTATGGATTTTATTACTGGTCTTCCGCAAATAAAACAATTTACAACCATTCTAGTGGTAACAGACAGTCTTACCAAATATGCCCATTTTATTGCCTGTAAAGGACTCCAAACTTCTGTCACCTTAGCGACTATCATCTTTAAAAATATAGTTAGGCTTCACGGACTTCCAAGAATTATCCTCTCCGATAGAGGAACACAATTTTCTGCACGTTTTTGGCAACAATGGTGCAAGGCTGTACAAATTGATTTGACTTTATCTACTAGTTATCATCCACAAACGGATGGTCAAACAGACTAAACCAAACTCTAAAACAATATTTCATCCAAAATTAATAGGGCCCTATGAAGTAATACGACAAGACATATAAGCTAAAATTACCATTGCCTTTGAAAATTCATCCAGTGTTTCTCACTTCGCTTAAACCAGCTCCACCCTCAAGCGTCACACAACCTGCTCCTCTATTAGTTCAGGGACATTGAGAGTATGAGGTGCGATCTATTCTAGACTCTAAATATAGGGGGGTCTTCCCTTTGGTACTTGGTGTCCTGGAAAGGATACGGACCAGAAGATGACTCTTGGGAACCTGCAAGACATGTCCATGCACCACGTTTGTGACGATTTCACCTCCTCCATCCTGATAAACCAGGCCCTGGACTGCGCTTGGAAGAGGGGTGTAATGTCAGGAATAAGGCCAGGCGCGGTCCAGGTCTCGCCCGGAATTCTGCTGCGCGACTCTGCGGCGCTTTATGCACACCACTTGTCATCCCCTCTTGTTCCAAAGGTGACCATCAGCGTCATCTGCCCTGTGGCAAAGCTCATAGAGCTGCAGGTTCAGGACATTGGTGGACAAGAAGCACTTATCAGTGCTATTCTATGAAGGGACTACAATTCCCATGTTTTTAGAGGCAGCAGCCATCTTGGGGTGTGGCAGGCCTATAAAGCCCAGCCACACCCAAGCACGTTGCTCACTATTTTGAAGACTTCGATGCAGCCAGACCTTGTGGGGGTTTCTCTGGAGAAGAGCAGAGTTCCTGTATGGCAGAGTGTCGTCTAACCAAAGTCCATGGTACATTCAAAAACGAGTAGGTCGTACTCGTAGCGGTAAGGCCTTGCTGAATCCAAGTTTGGAGGAAGTTATTACTTGCAAAAGGTAAAGCACTCTTTTGCACAGTAATTTAAAGCGTTTCAGTTCACAGATGTAAAACGCTTTTGTGCACAGCAATTCAAGGTGTTTCCGTTCACAGATGCAAAGCGCTCCCTTGGCACAGTAATTCAAAGCGTTTCAGTTAACAGATGTAAAGCGCTTTTGTGCACAGCAATTCAAAGCGTTTCCATTCACAGATGTAAAGCGCTTTTGTGCACAACAATTCAAGGTGTTTCCGTTCACAGATGTAAAACACTCTTTGCACGACAATTCAGGCGCTTCAGTTCTTAAATGTAAAGCGCTCTTGGCATGATAATTCTGGCGCTTCAGTTCACAGATGTAAAAGGTTTTTGGCATAACAATCAATGGTTCAGGCTACTTGAGTAAAACCGCTTCCTGATATTAAGTAAAGCGCTATAAATTCATTGAGTAAAACCTTTTGCCATTTATTGTTGCAAATGTGAAAGTATTTCTGGAGATAAGCAAATCATAGTTTTCATTGTTCTTTGAAAAGCTTAAGATGTGAAAAGCATATTTAATTCTTTAAGATTTTCTAGGTCATGATCAAAGGTTTATGTTGTGAATACATAGATGTTACAGGATTGATATTCTGTGTATAATCATAGTTCAAAGGTCTTGCCACCTCTTGATTCTGAGGTTGTGTTTTAGTTTTGTTCCATGTTTCATAGAAGGGACTTTGCCCTCATTTCAGAAGAGGTCTCCACTTGATATCTCGGAGACGTATTTAGTCAAGAGTCCATAAATGAGTTACGTTTCTATGAATGAGTAAATGCATATTTGTTCTAACCTTTACTTTTCAGATCTCTCTCCCTGCTGTTCGCTACCCTAATTCCCTTCCCCACCGACTGGCTTCATCATAACTCTGTGCTATAATAGCTTTCTGAGTTGGTGACGCCGGGAGGAAGGCCCAGCGACATGCAGATCCCGAGGAAAGGACCCTGTGACACGTACTGTCTCAATATTTGTCACCAGATGAACTGAAGACTGCAAGTACCCATACCAAAGCAGATTTTCATATAATCGATGACCAAGGAATGTCCTCATTGAGCCCATTATTACAGCTCCGAAGTCTATAAAAATCAGTTTTTGTTCCTTGATAACAATTGGGTTATTGGGGACTGACGTTGCTAATGTAGGACCCCCGGCGTCTCAGCTTAATGTAGTGTATTTAATTAAAACACCATTTGAGCCACTACTCAGAGGGTCTCAAATTTGTCATGGAAAGTAGCATTACTGTTAGCCATGACATCAACCAGATGGGTTAGTGAGCTACAAGACAAGTCTTTACAATACAAGAGCCTTTCTTATGTTTTACTGATGACTCTGTGACGCTCAGAACTAATCCGAAGTTTATCCCCAAAGTCCCTTTGGATTTTCATTTGAATAAGCCTGTGATACCAAGGACTTTCTTTCCAAACCCTCAGTAGCCAGCAGAAAGATCTCTGCATACGTGGATGTCAAAAGAATTCTGAAATTGTATTTTCATTGTACCAAACACTTTGTGTAGATAGACCAACTTCTGGTGATTAATGGGAGTAATTGCAAAGGTTGCCTCAGTCACAAAGGCAAGCATCGCTCCACAGTTCTCAGCAGCTATCCAGTTCGGCCACTCCAAGGCTGGCAGACCTTTGGCAACTAAAGTCGAGATGCATCCCACTAGAGCTCTGTCTACATCAAGGGCACAGTTAGCTGTAGCTCCTCTCCTGAAGATATATAGAGTTGCGACATGGAAGAACGCATATAAATTCATGCAGCATTATTGCTTGGAACATGAACAGAGCAGTGATGCGGCTGGTGAACAGGCGATGTTGCATCATTTATTTCAATATGGTGAGCCTTATTTAGTTACATATGTATGTTTAATATTTATATATTCTTGTGTTTATAATGATTTGCAGATATTGTAACTGCTAGCTGTCCTGATTAAAGTATGTGACTCTATGAACGATCCAATATTGCAGAAGACAATGTTACTTACCTGTAACTATAGTTTTCCAGTATCTGCATCTTTCTTTGGTTTACTTGAACCCACCTTCCTCCCCTTAGAGTAACCAACCTGTGTATTCTAGAGTGAGCTGTTGCCTTATTTTCTGGGGTTGGGTTCTTTTAAAATTACATGGCTTAGTTATGAAAGTGAATGTTTCATAGCCATTTTATCCTCTAGTAATGTCATGTACTGCTTTTTTATGATACAGTGGGACCCCGTCAGGGAATGATTCAGGGAAGTGAATCTATGAAATATGCCAAAACTGGAGACCTATAGTTACAAGTAACTTATTTTCTTTTTAATCAACCATAAAAATATCAACTACTTCATTCAGCCATTCTACCCAGACCTCTGCTCCTATTCTCTTATTGATGCTGAGGGTGTTACTCATAACAAAGACCTTAACACCTACATGGAAAATGAACCACTCAAACAACTTTTCACCTGTAGTAACAGGTTTGTGGTGCTTGAAAAGTGACATATAGTCAAACCACTAACATCTAGAGACTTTATTCACACTGTCCAATCAATCACAAAGAGATGCCTCTTATAAAAACATTCAAGCTATGAGAAACTCAGATGAGATTGAACAGTCAACTTCTGTAGTATTGCAACTAACCCAGAAAGTACCAGATCTCTTAACAAGGGTCCTGTGCATGGGTTGAGCCAAGGTAATGTGGGATCACTTGTTGAACAGTCTACTATGACTGATTTTCCTTTAGTGCCTCTAATTAGCAATCCTACAAACCAGGCAATCCCACTGGGTGTATCTTCGGTTCCACAAACCAGTTTTCATACAGGTTGAAAAGAATCACATCACCTCACACACTTTAGAACTTCTATTAGTACTAGCTCTAGACCTGGAGATTTGTCGTTATGTAGCCCCCTTCAATTTCTTCTTCTGTTGCCCTACTCTTTCACCATGAGACTAACCCAGTGAGTCAGACTGCACTCAGAACATCTCCCGGGTTTGATAATATAGAAAGGTTGAAAAATGTTCGCCCTCTTACTGCGCCCCCTCGCAACTCCATTGTCACCAGAAGAGTGGGCTCCGCTGTTTATATGGTGAACATCCCCAAATTGAGGGAATAGGTGAGAGAGACTACTGAAATTCTCTCTGTGTCCTAACCCAGCGTGTAACCTTATTGATCAGTGTCTTTTATCCATTCTGATAGTCTCTTCGCTCAACGCATAACAAGGTCCAATTCTACTGATTATATCAAACTTGAGTTGGCCAATTACATCCTGGTTGAGAGTTTAGAGAACTTGGATGCAAGATTAGTTCCTCCTTCAGATTCCTCTGTTCAGTTCAAGGTTCAAGCATAATATTTCTAAATATATTTCTTCAGATCATTTCCAAGCTGCCTGTCTGCCTCCTGTGTTGGGCCACTTATGCGCACCCTTAAGATCTTTTTATCCGCAACCTGTCACTTTTCCTGATTGCCAACAATGAGTTATTGCCCAATCTGCAGAGAGACCTATGGCTGTCAGTCATTCCCTACAGGTCTCCAGTTTCATTTGACTAGACCCTTAACACCTTGACTGGCTGCAGCTTTACGGAGTCCCTGGTGCTACAAAAGCACCTTTTCTTAGCGACTTGCCAACAAGTATGCCAGTCTTTTCCCCCAATGATTTCTCACTTGATTAATTTTTACCTTGATTTGAATTGTCCCTACCTCTGATCCTAACATTTGTTTTCATTGTGGAAATCTACTGGTGTGTACTCTAAGGTTGTTGATCCCTACTGGAGTACTTTTATGGATACTTTCCACATGGTATTAAGGAGTCTTGGGCCACAGCCCGACTGCATAGAGTAGGCAATGTCTCCTATTGCATCAAGGCCGCACCCTGCACCATTGGTAGGCCTTTTGGCAGGCTAATCATTTTGGTTATGATCCCTTTACACTGCTCTGTAGAAGGGTTAAAAACAAATACATTCCATCTGTAGACATATTGGGGAGGAGTATTGGGTCCCCAAAAGGGATTGATAATATTTTTAACATCTATAACCTCTCTGTACCCAAAAACAGAGCCCCCAGCTTTATCCATTCTTAGTTTATCTTTCCACTTCTAAGAATCCTCTCACCATGATTTTGGCTGGTGATAAAACATGCTACCTATGAACCACTCGCTTGTACATTTAGCATAACTCAGTGAGAAGATGAGATCTTGGGTATTCCCCTTTTGGAGGTTGAGCCAATCAGAAATTTGAATTCTGCAGCTCTACAACTTGCATCATTAACCTTGACGTATGGTCTTGAAGCTTGAAACACGAGGTCTAAATCTGACGGCGCAGGGTCTTCACATTTGAAGACGGCAAACAGAAAAGTCTTATTGACTACAGTTGGCTATGGGGTGGGGTGAGGAAGGGGGGGGGGCTCTATGACTTTAAGGTGCTCCAAAGATAGGATAGCGATCACAAAGCCTTGGAACTCACTCTGTGCTGACATGCTTGAAGCTCAATCTGCTTTGAAAGGTATATCCAAAGTTTACCAATCCCATCTAATATTAGAAGAGCTATAAAATGGTCCACCTTAGCAGGTAACTGATTTATTAGCTAAAATCTAGGACACATTTTCTTTTGGCCCTTTTTGAGATTCATCTCACAACCATCCGCTGATGCCAGATATGCTTATGAAGTTATTTACTTCTAGAAAGGATCTTATTACTAGGCTTACCAGGTAAACCAATACAGACAAACCTTCCCCATGGTTTGAGTTAGAGTGCCGTTGAGCCAAATCAAATCATCTTATGGCCGTCAAATCTGATAACCCCGCAGCTGTTGGAGATTGCAGATTGACCTAAAAATGTTTTTTAGCACAAAAAAAAGGAACTGGGACAGTGCCAATTGGCAGGATTTTCATCAGCCGCCCCAAAATAGGGATTATGTGGCGTTCTGGCAAATCATAGTCTAGGGCTATCTAGGTGCTACTACTCAAACCGACCTCTTTGTGCCACAGCATGCTTGGGTAAAGCACTTTTCAGTGCTATATTCTGATAATGTAGCTCCTGTCCCTTTAGCAGATAACAATTTAAATGCTCTGTTTGATAATACTTATGAAGACTACCAGCTAGATATTTTCCTCTGAGGATATAAGAAAGGCTATAGAATCTCTCAGACTCAGGGAAGGCCCCAGGACCTGATGCAATCCCAGGGTATCTTCATAAATCAGAAATTGCTATGTTGACCCCCTACATCAATTGCTTATCAAATGACATATTGAATGGAGCCAAGCTACCTGGGCTGGAACTTAGATTATCCCTATCTATCAGAAAGGTGATAGGAATGATCCAAGGAATTATAGACACACTAGTCTTCTTGATAACCTCCAAACGTTTTTATTCCCACCTGCTTTACAATGTGCAGTATTGGATGGAGGATGGTGAAAGCTCAGTACCGTTGATCAAATTTTTTGATTCTCCTTGATCACCTGGAAAAATGACCCATCAGTAAGATCACCTGTATGTGGTTTTTGTGGATGTAAGGCTAGCCTTTTATCTGGTATCAAGGAACATCCTTTAGGAGGTTCTTAGATCAATGGCAGTTCCTTCCTATATCTTAAATAATATTGTCAGGTTTCACCAATCCACTAGTGCCCAAGTCAGATGGGTTAGATTCGGAGAATTGACTGATCCAATACAGATCTATAGAGGAGTTCAGCAAGGGTGTGTTCTGGCACCAACACTATTCTCATTAGATTCTAATGGGGTTATTAATTATTTTAACAGCGGCAATATTTATGTGCAGAAATTGAACAGTCAAAAGATCCCAGGTCCTATTAATTCGGACAATATGCTACTCCTCTTTAAGACCCCTTTGGGCTTCAGTATCTTTTGATAAATTCTTTAGTTATAGAGGGTTGGAAATCAATATACAGAAGACAAGTAAATGGCTTAGACTGCATTAAAATAAACTGAGTAAACACTGCCTGGGAGGTGAATATCTTGAAGCAATTTAAACCTTTGACTACCTAGGCTTAAGGGTTGCCAACTCACTCACTTGGTCTCAAAAGATAGTAAAAAGCTCCCTGTCAATCCAGCATAGAGCATCTGGCATCTTTAAAATGCATAAATCCTTAGTCTAAAGTGGTTTCCCCACCCTTACCAGTGTATAGGGCCAAAGCGCAATCAGCCACCTTGTATGGGGCTGAAATGTGTTGTGTTGAAAATGTTAGCACTTTGGTGGCAATGGAGATCAGATTTCCTGAATAATTATTTAATCTTCACTGTAGCTCATCTAATTGCCTCATAGTTTTTGACACCGGTTTGAAAGGCATGTACCGCCTAGCTGCCCTTAAGCCTCTTCTGTACTGGCCAGACTTTGGTCCCATCATGAACTAGGTTGTTATAAATTTGAATTACATGAAGTCAGAAAACTAGATATCAGTCCTAGAATCAAGTTTTTCTCCCATGGTTTGCTAAATTGGGACTATTGACACTTTACATCAATTCGACTTCTATCTCACAACAAACTGAGGGGTATTTTAATTAATGCACACTGGAACTTCGTAGTGACCGAATGGCACCTCATCACTAGCACTGGGTCACTTTCTGATCAATTTTTATGTTTTAAGTTATTTCCAAAATGTGAACTGTTTTTAGATGTAATTTTTCCACCTTTAGCGAAGTCACTTTTTTAAAGGTTTAGCTCAGGCACATTACCTCCATGAACATCAATTCACAAAAATGCCAGGGGTAGCGGAAATGATGTTACGTAACCACTTTGACGTTTAATTCCACTCACACACACACTGGTACACATGCACGCATTCACGCTTACACTCACTCGCCCATCTAAACACACTCGCCCATCTAAACACGCACACAACATTTAACATTTAAAAGCAGGTTTTTTGTTTACTTCAGCTGTGAGGGAGAATGTAATCTAGCTAATTGTACTCCATTCTTTTATTACACTAATAGTGAATAATTATACATTATACAGTGTAATAATAAAAATGAGAAAACCAAGAGAAAGGAACTCAAACCACTGTCCATAACATGGTACTGCCACTGCGTTTCTGGCACTTTTGCCACCTCTGAAGCCAGGGGTCGCAAAGACAACGCCAGATGACGCAAGGGGCAGGCCAGGGGTCGCAGAAGCGACTCCTAATTGAGGCCCATGCTTGCCTCTAAACAGTTTTACTGCCAAATGAACTATTGCATTGGACAGTTCCCTGTATTGCAAATATTGCTTGAATCAGATTTAGAATATTGAACATTTAAAAAATTTTTAAAAAAATTTAAAAAAATCCCGAACTATAATAAACCTAGACACAAATGGATTCGCCCTTTAGGATATATTTCTGGCCTTATAGACTGTCCAACAGCTCTTTGGCTATTCGCGTCTGATACTACCAGGAGTGCTGTGTTAGCAAATATCTACTCTCTGCCTGGTTTGTTAGAAATAGATCTTCCTGATTGTTTAATTTGAATAGACCCATCTCTTTAGTATTTGTATCAAGTATTCTAACTCCTTACTACTGGTTTTGGTTTGTCATTTGTGAATCAATTGGTAGAAACCAAATTGTACTGTTATACTTGTACTGCAGTCTTAACTAGACCAGTACGATTTTACTCTATATGTAATAGATGTATTGCTCCTTTGTACCCACATGAATAATCTTGACAAATTGTGAAATCAGTGGTTGGCACTTCATTGTGAAGCTATACACCAAATTTTTCAGTTTGTCTGTTTTACACTCATCTTGGTAAGTTTTTTTTTTTTTTTTTTAATATCTAACTTCAAATCTTTATTTCTGATGTGCTATTGTGTACTTGTATGGTCTATTGACTGAAATAAAGTAAATCATTGGTTGATAATCTTCTGTTTGTGACTCTTCTCAGCTGTGCTGCGACTTTCAATTCCATACTAGCATATTTCTCAATGCCCTTCTCATGATTCCCTCAATGGGAAGTCACTTCAGGCACGTCTCTCACCTTGGCAAAATATCTTTGGGGCTTGCACTTCCACTGCATTCTATTTTATAGATCTAAATCTGAACAAAATGCATGCTTGGTTTTGCATGATCATTGTTTGTTGCAGTCTTTTCTTCTTGACAGCTTGAGTGGAAGGGATGAGGCATTTGAGGGGGAAATCTCGTAAGTGGTTCCTACACCATGGGCGCAGACTTAAGCTACATATCACAACCCAGCATTAGAGAATATCTCATGGGTCACCTTTTTAGTCATATGTCAAGTTATGTCTTAAACCACAATAACCTGAGAATCTTTGTGTCCCTGATGTAATTACCCTACCCAAGAAAGCTATGAAAGTGTTACTGGTGGAAAGTCATGTGTCCATGTTTCATCCTTTGCGAGCTAGAGTGGCACAGAGTGCTGGAGGTTGTAGGAGTCTCCACAGCCTCAGACACATCATTAGTTATGGATAAGATGCAGTTCGTTCCAAGCCTACCTCTGATGGTGACTAATCTAGAATTTACACCAGGAGAGGACAGCCAAATAGCATAGATTAAACCATTGCCACAGAATTCATGGCTTTTAGTGAGATGCCGATGAGGGCTTCTGCACTGTGACCTAATGAAACTTTTAAGGAACTTGGTGCGGCTGAAGTGGCTACAGCATGATGAATACTCTGGAACCGGAAGGTAAGTTAATTTCTTCTTTATTCAAGAAACGAAGTGTGGCCAACATGGCGACCGGAGCAGCAGCTTAAACTGCAGCTCCGATCCAGGCCCTTTCAAACATCCTGAATACGGCGCCTGCCGCCTTCTCCACGACTGGCTTCGCTCACCCAACTGCCGAGGGCCTTTCACTGAAGCCGCGGCTGCTCCCCGGATGCCGCTGCTGCCTCCCACACTGTGGCCGAGCGAACGCGTTGCTGGGCCCTCGAACGTAGCTGCGACCGGCTTGGACGCTGCCTGGCGCCGCGAGC
This sequence comes from Pleurodeles waltl, assembly GCF_031143425.1. Classification (NCBI taxonomy): domain Eukaryota; kingdom Metazoa; phylum Chordata; class Amphibia; order Caudata; family Salamandridae; genus Pleurodeles; species Pleurodeles waltl. The sequence continues at coordinate 342,982,788 of NC_090443.1, read as the reverse complement.
CGACCCCGCCTACATCCCTCCAAGGCTCGGCACCGACCGTTGGAGCTGCGATTTGCTCAGTGGCGGCGAAGATGGGGGACCCGAACCCCGGAGACCGCGCTGGAGGTGAGTGCTTTGAAATATATTTTCTCCTGGGCCGGCGGTGTCGCTGTGCGGCTGGGCCCGACATCACGCTGCGCCCCGCCAGGCACGGCGGGTCTCCACCTCCTGCGGCCCCCACACTACGGTGCTGCCCCTTCCCGGCTGAGCTTCAACTCCCCTCACAAAAGGGGACGGCTTCTCCAGCATTTTCTTGAGCCCCGTGGCACAGAGGCGCTGTGCCCCGTCTGAGGGCTGTCCGGTGCAAGGACTTGCATTAGCTACAGAAGGCCTGACGACAAGAATTAAGGTGCTGCTAGCGCCGCATCTTAGACCAGCTACCTTACTTGGAGGCCTTTCTGCCTGACTCCAGGTGCCCACATAGCCCAGTGCTGCAAAAGAAGGTGAGCCCCTTGGCGACGCAAATAGTTGCGACGCGGATGCAGGACACTGCCCTCCCCCCAGGATAGCTTACGCGGAGCAGCCTACGGTACTAATAAGGCGCAAGTTGCACCGCCACTGACCCACCAGCCCCTACACTCATTCCATCATATGGGCAAATCAACTTCAAGCCGAGCAAGAAATCTGGAATCAGCACTACACCTGGCCCTCACCTACCTTCCTGTACTGGCCAGCTGCTGCCCGACTGGCATTTGCGCCCACGACAAACTGAGCTTCTGTATTGGAGCGACCCCTAACTCGGCTGCACATGACACTCCCCGCACTCCTTTCGTATCGGCACCCCGTTTGACGCTGATTCAGCAATACAATACCTTCGACACCCCCCCACCCCCCCCCCCCCTCTTCTGCTGGTAAGTGCCGGACACCTCCACCCCCCCCCCCCCAAATCAGAACAGCAGTTAGCTGAAATTTTATCATTAGTTCCCCAAAACCAACACATAATTGACAACGCTGACACACTAGATGGTCCCATTACTATTGATGAGCTACGCCTCGCTCGTTCACAAATGGCACGCAGCAAAACCCCTGGCTCAGGCGGCTTACCGGTAGAATATTTTAACTCCCATGCTACTCACCTACTACAACCACTTATAGAGGTGTTCAATGAAGCGCGTAATAAGCTACAGTTGCCTGACTCTATGCGCGAAGCCCTGATAGTTGTCCTCCCAAAGGCGGGCCGCGATCCTCTCGATGTTAAATCATACAGGCCGCTCTACCTACTAAACTCTGACTGCCAACTACTAGGAAAAATCCTGGCAAATAGGTTACTCCTCTACCTACCAAACTTAATACATCCTGATCAGTCTGGCTTTATCCCGGGGAGAAGTACTTTTTTAAATATCAGAAGGTTAATCCACATAATGCATAACGTCACAGAGACAGATGCAGTGGCCCTCTCCCTAGACATTGAAAAAGCGTATGATACGCTAAGCTGGGACTTCCTCATGCGCACACTTAATGCGCTTGGTTTCGGTTACGGCTTCATCAGATGGATCAAAATGCTTTACTCCAAACCCATAGCTCTGGTCAAAACTGGACAAGTTATCTCCGAAGCATTCCCTATAGGCAGAGGCACCAGACAAGGTTGCCCACTATCCCCCTTACTATTTGCAATAGCCATGGAACCATTAGCAGTCAAGCTTCATAGCTATGCCCACATATGGGGCATCACAGAATTTAACACACATCATATTAAATCCTGATATGCAGACGATGCCCTGATATACCTGCGTAACCATAACACTCCCATATCCCCTATGGGTCAGGTAGCCATAGCCAAAATGCTCATCCTTCCTAGGTTTCTATATTATTTTACCGCTCTCCCGATATGCCTGCCACGCTCGTTCTTTTGCAAATTGCACTCTCTATTAACCGACCTGCTCTGGGGCAAAGACAGACGCAGAGTAGCACTAACTATAACACAATACCCGCAAGAAGCAGGCGGACTGGGCATGCCTAACTTTGAATTATACTACGCTGCGGCTCAGCTGTTATGGCTAACCACATGGCTAAGTGAACCTCCACCCCAGAAAGCAAAACGCTAAGTGCATACACAGCTCCACAAATGTTACTGACCTCACTATTGTCTGGTCCTAACCGCTCACCGATTAAACCCATACTGTTGGAAGCGACCAGATTCTGCTGGCGCAGATATGTCCAAGGCAAGGCCCCCCTCGCCTCCTTACTCCCCGTTGTTACCGCTGATTCAATTACCGGGTGCCCAAACACTCTCACTACACCATGATACGCGCGACATAAGTACATTGAACGTGGGTGATTATTACTCAAGCCCCACAATGCGCACCTTCGAAGAACTAGTGGCCGCAGGGGTCATGCACACTGGGGCCTTCCTGACATACAGCGCCGCTAGACGACTGCTGAATAGCCAATGGAGACTCTGCAGCATTGAACCACGTGAATCTCATCTGCTTACCACTATCCTTACTATAGGAAACACAAAAGGCATCATAACTACACTATACAAAGTGCTCCTAGCTGAGGTCTGCTCGGACCGGTCGCATGTTAAAGCATGTTGGGATACCGCCCTCTCTACTCCATTACCACAAAAAGCATGGGTCGCAGCTCTCACAATGATCAAGACAGTATCCCGCAATACCAGATTTAATTATATTCATCAATCATACTTATCCCCGACCCGTATCCAAAGAATATACCCGAACACAAACCTGGTATGCCCTAGATGCGCTATTCCAGCAGCAGACTTTCACCACATGGTCTGGAGCTGCCATTCAATAAACCTGGCCTGGCAACAAATCACTGATATTACAGCAGACGTCGCAGCCCACACTCTTGTACCCACCCCAGAATTCTGTCTACTCTGCATACGCCACCGAGCCAAAGGCGACAAACATCTTCACAGATTTATAGACCTGGCGTTTGTTGTCTTCAAGTGCCTGATCGCTACGCACTGGAAGGCCCCTCACGCTCCCTCACACGCTGCCTGCCTCCGTGACTTGCTTAGTCGCTCACAAGCCGAGGCGCAGACATTACGGGGTCATAGACCGCCAGGATCGCGGATGACGGAAGCACCGTCAACAGGCTGGCGGTGCTTCATAGCCCATTCTGAAAACCGGGGTGGGCGGTTTCCCGCCGGTTTTGCCCCGGCTGGGCGAATCCGCCATGGGGATTCTGACCCCCTTACCGCCAGCCTGTTTCTGGCGGTTGTCACCGCCAGGAAGAGGCTGGCGGTAATGGGTGTCTTGGGGCCCCTGGGGGCCCCTGCACCGCCCATGCCACTGGCATGGGCAGTGCAGGGGCCCCCTAACAGGGCCCCATTAAGCTTTTCACTGTCTGCCTAGCAGACAGTGAAAAGCGCGACGGGTGCAACTGCACCCGTCACACGGCCGCAACACCGCCGGCTCCATTCGGAGCCAGCTCCAGTGTTGCGGCCCCCATTCCCGCTGGGCCGGCGGGCACTAACATGGTTAGCGCCCGCCGGCCCAGCGGGAATGTCTGAATGGGGGCAGCGCTATTTTGGCCGCATAGCGGCCAAATGGCGGTTCCCGCCAGAGTCAGTATCAGGGCCTACGTCAGTTACAACACAACACAAAGGCCTAATACAGGACGGTGCTGAAATCTGGGATATTTTTGTGACTGGCATAGAAGCTAGGGACGACACACATACCCCCTGAGCTAACAGGTGCACATGTGCTTTCTCCCTGCTCAATCTCTACACTATGCATCTCCTTGCTGCCCTCCAATCACTCAGCCTCGACACCCCCACAGCCCACCTCAGCGTAACAATGTAATGCCTCAGGGTGCTTCTCCCATAACCGAGACCCCACACAACTTTCACCTTAAAAAAAAAAAAAAAAAAAAAAAAAATTGTCTCGCTCATTACACCACTGGCTCTAAGCGCCTCTCCGTCCCACTATCTCGATTCCAGCTTCACAGCTTACATATGCAGCAGATGTGCCTCTCCCCTCCGGCAGGTGCAGCCCACACTACCTCTGACATCAGCATACACTATTTGGTATTCCTACGTGACTAATTATTAGTTGCACAGTTTTAAGTTGTATTTCAGCACATCACTATGCAATCGCTCTGTACATGATTATAAATGTGTGTAGTCAGATCGTAAAATCTTTAATAGCAAAATGTACTGTTTATGCATAACGTTCAATAAACAGATTTAAAAAGAAAAAAAATAATCAAGAAACGAAGTACAAGGAACAGGTCCGTCCAGGAACACACAGAGGCTCCACTGTCTCAGTTAGGTTCCACACTACATAGACTTAATAGAACCCACTCGGGTCACCAGCCTCAACATTCCACCCAAGCATAAGCACACACAACACCCCCCCCCCCTCATCCTAAATAAAAACAAATAATATTGATGGAAACCACACACAATACATGTACAAACCACCCCCCCACTAGGTATCCTGAATACCTGCTATGTATCCCAACACAAAATCTTTCAACCAACATGGTGGTATCACCTTCCTCTTTCCTTCACGCAACACACCATCTGAAGGCTCCATCTCAGGATCCGATACTTGCCTCATCTCCTGTACAGCCTTCACACTCATTAATACCAGCCTCATGTTCATCAACACTTGCCCGATCAAGATTAGAAGAACAATCCTCACCTGACACACGATGTCCTCCCACCTCATCTTCTAACCAATCAGAAGTTTCTATCACATCCACCGTTCCATCCATATCCTTGTCACTACCTATAAGATTCTGCCCACTGTTGAGCAAAGCGACACGTTTGACATTCCAAACTCTTATCACTCAATTTAACAGCATTATGCAGCACTTCCATCACCTGCTCTGGTCCAAAATACTGACTCTCATCCTTCCTAGCCTTATAAGGCTTCGTAACATGGACCCAATCACCCACATTAACCTTGACAGGCTTCACATTATGAAGTTTATCGTAATAGGATTTAATTTTTGCTTGTGATCTGTCTAAACAATCCTTTACCAGCTCCGTGGACCAGTGTCTAATTCCAGTATCCACCAACCAAGCAGGGCTAGGTTTACTCGTAGGATTTCTTCCTCTCATAATAACAAATGGACTTAATCCTGTCGCACCATTTTCAGTTATGCTATATGCCCACACTGCCTTGAAAACAGCAGTATGCCAATCTACACACTTTCCCATAGCTCCTTGAATAACATCCTTGATGACTCCATTAAATCTTTCTACAGTGCTATTACCACTGGGATTATACAGAGATGTAGTTCTATGCTTAATCCCCACTCTCTCAAAATACTTCCTTGCAGCGACAGAAACAAATTGCACTCCATTTTCGCTCAACAATTTTGCTGGACTACCTTCAGATAAAAACATTTCGTCCAGGAATTCCAAACTGTAGTAGTGTCAGCCCTTTCTACAATTCCAATTTCCGGCCATTTAGAATACAAGTCAATTAGCACAATCACATACTCCTGTGCATCTCCTACCGGACCAAACAAATACACAGCAACACACTCCCATGGTTGCTTGGGTAAAAGCATTTGCTCCATAGATGGTCTTAGAGTACACAAACTCTTATCAGCTGTAGAACACACCCTACAAAATCTAACAAATCTTTCCACTGCCTTGTCCACTCCCGGCCACCAAAATAAATCAACCACAGATTTGGTCCTGACAGTTCCAAATGGCTGCTGTGACACAGTTCCAAAATCGCCTCTCACACCACATGGAGGAACAATTTTATATCCCCTCAAAATAACATCCTTAACCACTGAACGCTCCTATCTATCTTCCCAAAAGTACTTACAAGATTCTGTCAGCTGGTCCTTCCTAGGCCACCCTTCCAAAACATACTTCAAAACAGATTGCAATACAGCATCCCCTTCCATCTCCTTTCCCCCAAAATCTCTATTCAGAGCAGGTTTACCAGAATCATGTACTAGAGCAATACTGAATTCACTCCACGGATCATCCACACACTTTTCTAACGGACTTGGCAATCTAGACAAACAATCAGCCATCAGATTGTTCTTACCAGGTACATACGCCATGCGGTACATAAAATACTTCATGCACATAGACAACCTCCGCATCGTCGCCGACACCAGTGCACTACCTTCACAAGTGAGTAACTTGATCAAAAGTTTATGATCACATTGAATCGTTATATTTTTACCCCACACAAACGCGCAGAAATGTTCCAATGCCCAAGCACAAGCTAAAGCCTCTTTTTCAATGACAATACCTCTCCTCAGATGGTGACAGAGATCTGGAAGCAAACAAGATAATCCTATCCCTTCAATTCCTGTCTCTTTGAGATAAAACTGCACCAAGTCCTTTGTTACTAGCATCCGTAGTTACAAAAGTGTCTAATTTTGGTCAAAGCTCCCTAAATTAGGTACCTTGCTAAATTCTTTTTTTAATTTTTACAAACTCTCGTTCACATACACCATTCCACACAAACCGTGTATTTCTCCTAAGTAGAAGTCTCAAATTATAAACCTTCTCTGCGAAATTCGAGATAAATTTCGGGCAAAATTCCGCCATTCCTAAGAATTACCTTGCGTCATCTTTGGTTGTAGGAGTAGGTGCGTTAACAATGGCATCAACCAATGACACTTTAGGTTTTACCCCCTCTCCACTGAACTCCTGTCCCAAATACTCCACACTTTTCTCAGCAAATCTGCACTTGCTCAATTCCACAGTTAAGCCCTTGCTTTACAACACCTCCAACACGTGTAGCAACCTTCCATCATGTACATTCCTATCTTCCCCAAACACCAAAATGTCATCCTGAAAACACATCACCCCCTTGGACTTTCCAAATAACTTATACATCAAACATTTAAAAACAGCAGCAGCTGTCGTTAGTCCAAACGGCATTCTCTTATACTGGAAACAACCGAAAAGTGTAATGAAGGCCGTAAGTGTCTTTGATTCTGCAGAAAGTGGAATTTGATGATAGGCTGCAGATAAGTCAATTGTGGAAAACTAACTGGCACCTTTAAGACTGGAAACCATTTCAGTGATCTTCTGTAACGGGAAGCGATCAATAACAATGTTGTCGTTCAAATACCGTAAGTTGATGCACAAGCAAATCTTTCCATTGCTGCGCCGTGCTATTACCACAGGTGAAATCCATTCTGAACTTTCTATTGGTTCAATGACATCCATCAACATCAATTTCTCCAACTCCTTTGATACATCATCTCTTATCATTATTGGCACAGATCTCACCTTGTGGATTTTTGGTACAGCACTTTTTTTTTAGTACGATCTCACGTTCAAAAGCTATTAGTCTTCCCAATTGTTTACCAAAAACTTAAGGAAAATTCTTTTCCATTTCCATGGCCAAGGAATGCCATTCGTCCACTACCATCACTTTCTCCTTGCCGTTCTGATCAAAACCATTTGTAATTGTCCTTGATCCTTCCATCCAAGCACAGATGGACCTCTTTTCGACACATACAGCTTCCCTCAGACACACCTGTTTTTGAATGAGAATAAAAGCCACCTGAAGCCTAATAAATCAATTTTTTCACCAGTATAACTTTCAGGTTGAATATCTGGTTGCAATAAATGTGTGCCGATTTTGTCCACAAGTTTTGTTCCACACCTCCTCATTAATTATGGTGAACCAGAGTCCTCATACATTGTAATAGGAATACCACCAAATTCCATTTCACACATTGGTTTCCCTTTCGTATTCTCCTCAGTTATGTTCAAAATTCCCATCATCCACAACTCCTCTGGACTAGACATTTTTCTCTTCGATATCACTTCCTGTCTGGTCACTGCCTTGATATATGCATTTAACTATCTTCATTTTATTTTTGCACACCCTTGCAAAGTGGCCCACAATACCACACTTACTACACTTACGTTTTAAAGCTGGGCATGTTTTAGCGTACGCCAAATGTTCCTTGCAATCATATCTGTTACACCTTCGTTCACCATCCCCACTTTGCGGAGTTTTCGGCCCCTTCACAAGTTTGCGATTCATCACTTTATAAACACAATCAGCGCCTTCCTCCGTTGACTTCAACTCCGAAGCACACCTTTCAGAAATTTCCGCCTTTCGTACTATATAGCTAAGATATCCTCGAGTGGGGAATCACCATTTATCCATAATCTTTCTTTAATGGATTGATTGTTACACTGCATACCTAATTGATCCCTTATTAGGTCATCATGGATTAGGCCATATTTGCAGTCAAGTGCTAATTTCTTTAAGTCTGCAACATAGTCATCCACGGACTCCCCTTTCTCTTGTTTCCTTTGAAAAAACTTATATCGAACAATTCCAATGCAAACTTTAGGTGCAAAGTATCTATCAAGATCTTGCATCGATACACTAAAAACAGATATGTCCCCACTCGCAGGACATTTTGGCATTTTATTGTACGTCTGTAATCCAATAGGTCCCAACGAATGTAACAAAATCCTTTTCTGTTCCGCAGTCATTTTCTTCTCTACATCAATTGCACCAAGGTAATTTAGGAAATAGTCCTTCCATTCCACCCACTTGACGGTTGGTGCACTTCCAGCAGACCAAAATGCTTGCAGGGGAATAATGGTAAGATTTGGTTGTGCCATACTGCACCGCCCCAGTGTTCAGTTCCAATGAAATTGTAAAACTTCAGTGCAGCTTAACGGTAATATCCCAGTGATTGCCTTTATATTCAATTAATGCCGGACCGGTTCCTACTTTGATACTGTGTGCCAGATAAAATGCAGAAAAAAATGGAAAAGGTTGATGTTGTAAAAAAAAAAACGATCGCTATGCGTTACCCAGAACACGAAAGCGGTCAATTACAGATGAAAGCGTCCCAGTTGTCAAGGTGACGCGTGCATGTTTGTATGTTCAGCAACGGTTACCGCTTGCATGTTCCCGTCTGCACAGCACATACAGGGATAACCACTCCACTATAAACAAAGTGGAAAATCTTACACAGTCGTCAAGATTGCCATTTTTAAAAAAAATTATATAAAACAATGGGAATCACCTGGAAAGAAGAATACCCCTGGCAGACACGTAGACCGTCTCTGCTGGTGTGCGCTGGGTTGTAGTCCCCAAAACGCTGCTCACACCAACCGCTACACCGTTGGACACCTTGTCGCCAAATTGAAGTGGCTACAGCACGATTAATACTCTGGAACCGGAGGGTAAGTTAATTTCTTCTTTATTCAAGAAACGAAGTACAAGGAACAGGTCTGTCCAGGAACACACCAAGGCTCAACTGACTCGGGTAGGTTCCACACATCATAGACTTAATAGAACCCACTTGTGTCACCAGCCTCAACATTCTACCCAAGCATAAGCACACGAGCGGCTGTGCTGGCTCGTGGCCGCTAATGTCCAGGGAAATTGTTTGCTTTTCGAGCAGTGTAAAATGTTGTGGCCTGATCTGCTGTTTAGTACAGATGCAAGTATCGTTTTTTTAACACCCAACACTGTGCATTCTTTAACACGCTCCATATATATATATATATGGGATACACTTACCCCCACAGTTGTTCAGTGATTGAAGCCACTGCCTCAAGCAACTGCTTAGTCATGATCCATCATCTGCTACTCATGAAATCGGTCAACCTTTTCATTTAGCACCAGCTAGTTGCATAAGTTGTGCTTCTATGCTCTAAAAGAACAGACTTAGATTCAAGTATATCCATCAATCAATCCCCTACCATCTCAAACATATGTAAATACTCTTGGTACACTGTTTTCCATTGCATAATTCTTAGCTTTTCTATGCCATGGCAAGGGCACCAAGAATGTGTAAATTAGACTTTGCCCCGATCCAAAAGGAAATGGTCTGTCAAACGAATATACGTCAGAACAACATATAATGGAACCACGCATGCCTGAACAACGCGATCGGATCAACAACCGCGTTGTTACCACGAATGCCTTTACCACGAATGTCTTAGCAACGGTTTTTCATTGTAAAGGCATTCCTGGTAAAGGCATGCGTGGAAATGCATGAATGGTTCCAGCATGACACACCCTGCCCCTAAAACTACAGCGACCCACTCCCCCTCCCCCCCAACCACTGCTGCCCTTAAAACCTAAAACTACCCTAACCCCCCACCTATCCTACTAAAACTACCCCAACCTCATCCCCTGACCCCCACCCGCCCCTAAAACTACTGCGACCCCCACCCCGCCCCTAATACCTAAAACTACTACGACCCCCACCCCGCCCCTAATATCTAAAACTACCCGACCCCCACCGCTCCCCTAAAACTACCTCCACCCCGCCCCTAAAACTACCCCAACCCACCACCTCAAACAACCTAGCCCCTAAAACCTAAACTGCCCCGAACTACGCCCCTAAAACTACCTCAACCCTGCCCCTAAAACCTATAAATACCCTGACCCCCCCACACCCCCTAAAAACTAAACCTACCCTGACCTCCCCACCCCTAAAACCTAAACTACCCTAATCTCCCACCCCGCCCCTAAAACTACTGTGACCCCCACCCCTGCCTCTAAAGTACCCTGACCCCTCACCCCGCCCCTAAAACCTAAACTACCCTTACCCCACCCCTAAAACTATTGTGACCCCGCCCCTAAAACTACCCTGACCACTACCCCGCCCCTAAAACCTAAACTACCCCGAACTCTGCCCCTAAAACCTAAACTACCCGAACTCCGCCCCTAAAACTAACCAACCCCGCCTCTAAAACCTAGAACTACCCTGACCCCACCCTTAAAAACTAAAACTACCCCGACCTCCCCACCCCTAAAACCTAAACTACCGCGACCACCCTACCCCTGCCCCTAAAACTATCCTGACCCCTTCATCCCACCCCTAAAACTACCCTGACCACCCACTCCTGCCCCTAAAACTACCACACCCCACCCCTAAAACTACCATGCCCCACACCTAAAACTATTGCGACCCCTTACCCCGCCCCTAAAACCTAAATTACCCTGACCTCTGCCCCTTAAACTACCCTGACCCCTAGCTCTTAAAACTACCTCTGCCACAAACTATTGTGATCCCCCCCCCCACACCGCCCCTAAACTTACCCTGACCCCAGCCCCTAAAACCAAAAACTACCCTGCCCCTAAAACTACCCCAGCCCCACTTACCTGACCGCGACCTCTCCGATCCTGAGTCTGTTTTTCCTCTGCCTTAACCACGCATGTTCGTTGTTCAGAAATGCGTGGTTAAGGCAGAGGTAATAGGGTCGTTGTTGCGGAAAGAGTTGTTCTGCTTTCGTGGACAACGCCAGTCGTTGTACAGCGGTCATTGTTCAGGCTGCTTCCCCTGTCAAACAGATAGGTTGGCTGCTCTCTTGAACATCAAAGGCAGGCTAAGCCCATTTTCAGACTTATCAGACCTCATCCTTTGAAAATTCACATGACATAAATTGAATTAGTATACACATCTGGCAGTTAGGGTATTTGGCAGTGCTACAAATTTGGAATCTCTGAAGTTAAAATGCTGGTGCCTCCCAATATACTACTCAAGGTCTTTGGACTGTTAGCTGCATGTGGGCCACAGTTCTTGTGGGTGTTGCATTCATTGCAGATGCACAATGTATTGAAAGAAGAATATTAGGTTGTGCTTGATAAAACATTTCTGCCATTTGTGAGCAGTGTTAATGGTCATTGCTCATTTTTAAAAATGCTCCATTTATCAATGATTGAAGACTTCAGGGTGGAGTTAACCTTTTCAGAATTCCATCTTGTGACATACAGATGATGGTGGCAAACATTTAGCTCACTTGACCATCTTGACAGCCTTGTATTTGGAGTGTGTTTTAAGAGAATTGCCTGTTTAAAAAATAAACTTTCTAGTGCTTTCCTTCTTTCCTTGGTCATGAAAAGGTGAAAATACTTGAGGTGACTGACCTGACCTTGTCCAACTAAAGTGTCCTTTACATGGTCCTCCCATGCAGGAAACTTTGAAGTTCTTGTGAACCGTGCAGGGAGTGCAGTTCAACATTTTCCTGCACTGCTTGGCATAAACACAGCTTTGCTAGGCCCACAGATAGTAAATTCAAGACATGTTACACATGATTTGGTGCTTAAAACTGTAAATACTACTTGGGTTACATTGGGTAAGTAAAGTGGGGTGCAGTTTTTCTCTGGAGAATTGTGGGAATGCCGGGTGATGAGGAAAAAGCATGACTTTTAAACGTTTCAGGTTTTCAGGTATTCTGGGTAAGAAAATGTTGTGGGAGTCAACAACTCTCCTGGGTGTCTAGTTCTCAGAAAGATCTGAGTTTAGGAGGTTTCTCTGGGTGATGGCTGAGCCCAAATACCAAATCTCCAAATTGGGTCAATTGCTAGAGTGAAAATTTGATGTCTCCACATTGGATTTTGAGGCCAATCGTGTCACTGATAAGAAACCCAGGCATTCAAACAGGGCATTGCTTTTATTGAGGAAATGTGAGAATAAAGAATAGCTGAACATTTTTTTATCAATTGAATTTCTCTCCATGTTTGTCTTCCAAATTTAAGTCTGTGTGCTTTTCAAAAGCCTGCTTTTCACCCAGAGACTCCTTGCTTGTTCCTGTGGTCATGTGATTAGCGTCCCAGCTCTCTATCATGTGTGGCTTTCACCACTTTCTCTGCTCGCTGTGCCGCTGCTGAAGACCACTGCGTGTTGCACTCCGTCCTTACCTCTCCCCTTTTTCCCCAACCTCCAATTCCTTGTTGCTGGTAGGCCTTGCTAAGCCTCTGGGCAACCGCTGCTGCCACGTTTGACCCCTGCCCTCCTAACCCCCCCCCCCCCCACCCCCCCTTTGATTGGCAGGCCTCCTGGACAAGTGTTCCAGCTGATTCACCACACTAAGCAAGGAGTGGCAGTGGAAGTGAGCTTCGAGGCCCAATTCTCAGTCTACTATCCTGCTTTTGGCCATTGCTACCTTCGCTCTGCCAGCAGACTGTCGGCAGGCCCGATTCCACTAATGGTCCTTGGAGTGCATAGCTGAAGTACTGAGGTGGACAAACCCCCAAATCTCCCCTAGGCCCTTTACCAGGAGAAATCACCTGGAGACACCTGTTGTAGATCGTGGGGCTCAGGTACAGCAGAGTTGTGTGGTTGAGGCACGAGGCTCAGTGGCAGTGGGGTATAGGTGGAGGGAGACTATTGCCAGGACCAATGGTGCAGGTCTGGGCATGCAACGGGTGGGGTGTGGTAGAAGGTAACATTACCCAAGGCTGGTTGACTTTGTGTTACAGCAATCCACTCTACATGTTGGTGGAGGCTCAGCCATGACTCAAGTGCACACTAGAATGCAGCATAGACGTCTCTGTGAACCCCTCCAGCACCAAGAAAAGTACTGTGGGATTAATTTAAATTCAACAGACACTTGTCGGCCACAATGAAAATGCAGTCTTAAAAAATAAAAAACTGAGGAGTTTAATCAAAAAATCTTCTCAGTACTCGAAGTCTTCCCACAAATCATCCAAGAACACTGTAAATGTTTTCCCAATATTTACCAAAGAGGAGACTAACGCCTACCCATGCCTGATGATGATTCACATGACAGTATCTTAATTGAGGAAACAGGTACCTCGCCCAATGTCATTGCTGCCCCTTAACAGTTAAATCTACCAATACAAAGGAATACATTGCTGTTCAGAGTAAGGACCCATCTCCCTATTGGCAGGCACTCATGGTGACTATCTGCTCGGGCCCTCATGATGAGAAGAGATCTACTCTGAGGCCTCCCACGCTTAATTCGCTTGATGGGTGGGATTTGGGAGAGAACAGTGTGCAAGTTATGAAGCGAGCATAATATGCCCCTGACCCGGACCTCTGGATGCTCTACCCATTTGAACGGATAACCAGAGTGATGTCGGTTACCAAATGGCAGAAAGGAGGATTTATTATGTTGACACATCCATACCCAGAAGGACGCTTTATTTCCCTCCATGATGCCATGAATGTATTTAACTTGGGTCAAGGACAATGCCTTCGGTACACTAAGATAGCAGCAGCTGCTTGGCAATTCTGGCCCACATTCCCGGACGCCCGCGATCCCACACAGACCCTGGTAAGGCTCTTATCCATGGCAGGAGGTCGCATGTTTATCACACACCTATACAGAGCTCTGTGAATCAAGTCCGGCCACTGAAAGCAGAAGAAACATGGCAATTCACTGAAGCACCCTTCATCCCGAAGAAGTGGACTAAAGTACATGAGGGGGTTCATATGGTCGTGGTAAGCACTAAGTCGAGACAGATACAATATAACATTCTTCATATCACTTATTTATCCCCAAAGAGGCTCCGTTCTATTTACCCCTGCAGAGGACGAGGATGCCCCAAGTGTGGGGCAGGAGAGGCAGATTCCTAACGCATATATGGTACTGCACTTGCCTGGTTAGCTTTTGGGTCCAGGTTTTAGCCCAGCTAAATGAGTGACAAGCTGGGATATTCCCCGCACAGTTGATAAATGTTTATTGGGGCTCCTTTGGAGAACCCTAAACGAAGGCTCAGTAGGTGTTAGGCTGTACTGGGTCTTATAGTTGCAAAACGGCATATTGCCATACATTGGATGGGCTTGCTTTCTCCAGTGTGGAAGGCATTGGAGTTATATATGGTGGAATGAGTGGGAGCAGAAGAAGCCCACCTGAAAGACGAGGCGTGATGAAGCACAAGATGTCCTGATGGCCTCTGCTACAATGACGCAGACTCTGCTAGAATCATCAGACTCCAGCCCTCATGGCGCAGGAGAGGGAAAGGGAGTACTGTGGGGATAGAGAGGCCTCTGATCTTCAGTCCAAACATTTACACACACCAAAAAATGGATAGAGACAACACAATGGAGTATATTGTTACATCTGTGGAAGCCAGCAGGGAGGCGGCTGAAGGAGAAGTAGAGTTCCTGGGTTGAAGGTTACAAACACCAGATAAGTGTACGAATCCCATCCTCCTTTGTCTTCCTTCTACAAGTACCTATGAACACTGTTTTGCAAGATCCTGACTATTTCTATTTTGAAACTGTTAATACAGAAACATTAAAAAAAAAAATAGAAAGGACCAATCTCCCTTAGGAAATAACCCGGACTGCACACAGAGAACCTTGAGACTGTAGGGAAAATTAAGCATCTGAACTATGACTGTTAGTTGAAGTGTAGGAACTTACTAGAAACACCAGTTTAATTTTGTTCTGTGGACCCAAAAAGTCGGCTAAATTAATCCCGGCAAACAATGATGGACGGTTTCTGGTAATAAAGAATTTGCCAAACATAAGGTACCCAATATGGTTTTAACTTCTACTCAACTTAATGGTTGCCCACAACAAAGTTCATTGTCGGATTTGAATCCCGTTCCGCCTATTATATCAGCTAATAGCTCTCACACCCCAAGCGTGCCTGAGTCAAAACCACATAAACCAAACCCCATGCCCAATAAAACTGTCAATGCTGCACTTTTTGTGCCTGTTTTGGAACAGAAGCAAAACGTTCTAGATTTCACTCCTGATTGTCCCCTCTGGCTCCTATGACATCTTAAACCACCAGAATGTTTGGGGAAAATAACTTTTTTTTTTTTTTTTTTTCAGAGTTGCAAAAAATTAACTCATCAGATGTAATTGGAGTGAAGTTTCTTCGGGAGCAGATGGGGAAAGGTTAGATGACTAGAACTACTTGGACCTCAGATACTATAGTAAAGCAAATGTTTCCAATGAAGAAGAATTAGCCTAAAGAGGAATTGTTATATCGATACCAATTATAGCAAAATATCATATATTACAAAAACAAAACAGTGGGCATGAGCATTTACAAGATTCCTGGGTTGCATGTGTTCCCCTTCAGGAAGGACCTGGATTGACAGTTTGAGCTGGACTGCTCATATGAGCATGGGCTTCTGCAGGGTGGGGACTCCTACCCCCCCCCCCCCTGAAATGTAGTTACGGCCTGGTGTGCAGGCTCACAGTGCAGTGTAACACTACACCTGGCATAGTGTGACGCGGCCTCTGTTAAAATTATGCCCCCACCCCTGAAAAACTTCTGCGAACACCTATGCCCATGGGAAGCAGGGTCAAGACTGATCGGGATATGGCTGGTGTCCAACTGAAGAGGCCTGGTGAGCAACAAAATGATGGGTTGTGATGCTACCCTGAGTGATTGCCAGTGGTTAGACAATTTGCAAGCATTCCTTCCACCACCATTTGCGAGTTTCAAGCTAGTACAAGAGCCTAAATATAGGACAAATAACAGCTTAGGTCAAGACAACTTTTTAAGGAATAGGAGCTTAAGCATGAACATCTTTAAATGCCTTGCTACAGAGTATTGTGAGATTTTTGGCAGACTGATCAGCAGTTTGCTCCATGTCGGACTCAAAACCTTTTTTCATAACCCTAACAAACAGTCTGGTAACCCCAAATCAGTTCATTGTGACTGAACAATTTCCTCCGAAACATTGAATGACCTTTAGCGTCCAGTAGAACAAGTCTTCTCTTTCCCATTCAGATATCATATTGTCTGCAGAAAACGGGGCACACTATTTCCCTTTACTCTGCCAGAATTTCACACATACGAAATCTTTGCTACTTGTATTAAGATGGGCAGACCAGCTGGAAATTGATGATCAGGATTAGTCGCTTCTCAATAAAAACAACTATATTAAAGTCAAAATCGGAATATATCTACTCTCGGTGCTGTTGGGCAGTAAAGGTCAAACTGTTATTGATTTTGAAGGTTTACTTTCTACCATCATCAACAAAAGACAAATCACAAATCTTAAATGCCCTCCTGAAAATCGAGAATATTTTAGATCCTATTTTTGCAATTCTAGTAATGACTAGCAGGGATTTCAGCAGCAAGTTACTATTTAATTACTGGGGTAGGGTATCGCCTGAGGACGTTCCTGACACATTCTTCATTGTGCCTTCAGTTACAATCGCAACTGTTTAATAACCGTACAAAATGTAAATATATATGCATACTACTTCTTGATTTGGGCTTTTGGACGCTAATTTGGGGATTACTAGCTGATCACACTCACCAACCTAGTTTTGGATTTTTTTTTACAACCCGAAGTATAATCGGTTATACCTCATTACATTTCTCTGCTTTTTCAGCTTGCAAGAGCTACGAGATAGTTGCATGACATAAAGTGCCCATGATCCCCAAATAATTGCATTAAGGTTTAACCACAGAATTTGGGACACTGACCTTACACAAAAGGCTTCTTGATTTTCAGTCAGCAAAATAACAATTAGATGGAGCGGTGCTTCTCAGCTTAAGATAAAGTAACCGGGAAGACAGTATTTTATGGTCAAAATACTTAAGTTGAGGACAATAACAATGATGACGAGCAAGTCAGTTAGCTGAAGGACAGGGAACAACTGCTACGGCAAACCCTTATTTGCTCAAACAGTACTGAAGTCATAGAGTCAAGTAAGTTCTGGGACTCACAAGACTAATGGCAAAAAGAGAAAATTGACAACAATTACTACAACTTCTAAAGGATCAACCTTAATCAGATGGCCTATGAGTAAAGGGCATAAAGCAGTGCTATAAGAAGACCATGTTGGAGATTTGACGAGCCCACCAAGATGCTGCTTGGACGTAACTACACCTTGCAATTAAATCTAACCACTCTAAGCAATTTTGGTCATAGGCCCGGGTCCCACTGAGAAGCAAATACGTTTGATAAATCACAGCCTTTAAGCTTTTGGTGAACAAGACATCTGTCGCTATATGTATGCTATATCGATTACTCGCAGGCCTTCAACAGATTAAGGGCGAATTAGCAAAACTGGGCATTAACCAACCTTGGTTGTATTTTTTTTATGCTTCTACATGAAACACATGTCTGCAAATAAAGCTTTCCAGAGTAGTCTTATTTATTGTCTAGCCAGAATACTGCAAATTGGTTTAAAACAGGAGTGCTTACTGGCACCTCGATTATTCTCACTGTTTTTTCTTCTTCATTGGATCACCAGAAGGATTTAGCTCCCAAACTAGGCTCTAAGGTAGTTAACTAGCTTGCTAATGCATATGACATATTCCTTTCTTCGTAACCCATAGGGGTTTTCAGTAACCGCTGCAGTGATATGCGATATTTTTTTTTATTTTTTAGTAAAGAGCGTGATCTAGACGTTGTCTGTGACAAGACCAGAATCATGTCATTTGGTAACACTAGAATTTGTACAAGAATGATGCTTGACAACTGTCTAGAAGTTGACCATTCTTACTATCTCGAGGTAACAATTGATTAAAAAAAAAAAAAAAAAAAAAAAGTACTTAAGCAGAACAGAAAACAAATGAGCGAACAAAAGCACATATTAATACTTGGTCAGTAAAAAACAAAATTTAGAACTGCGGCGACCAGGCTGTACTTCAATCTGTTGAGGTATTCAGCAGCAAACTCGTTTCAACTCTTTTGTACACCTCCTTGTTTTTAAGTGATAAAACATTTTCAGAATTGAATAACTTTTATATGAAGTAAATTATGTTCCTTTTATACCTTTGTTCTTCCACCCGCGTTACAAAATCCGGTTGGGGATTGCTTTACCCTCGATATTTGCGAGCGAGACCTACAAGAGCAGTGTTACATTATTCGTGTGAGTGTTTTAATGGCAAGGATGATTCTTTGAAGCATCATGTATGTAAGAAGACGCAATTGTTACACAATTCCTCTTCAGCCTGGAGTTTTGCAGCAAGTACCAATGTTATAACAGAATAATTTACTTTTATTGCCGCTCCTCTCTAGCCTGTTAAGCTCTGTCCGGAAGGCTTTTATAAGGCTGACTCTGAAGGGACACTTCAGACAGATTCACCTGATCAGTTTACAATCATGCAAACATTCTGAAAGCATTTTTGGCACCTACTTGAATACATACAAAAACTATTTTTTCCTGCACTTTAAACCCTGGTTCTAAAGCCACGTTTTTGAGATTTCGCCGTATGTATAGCTTAGTCATCCAATTCGAGGGCTCGTGGAATAGTAAGTACCTTCCAGCTAAGTGCTGTTGGCTTTGTGGTTACGAGATTAAATCCACAGAACATGTCCCTAAATGCCCAAGCTACTGTGCCTGGTTTTATTAAAGCAAACTGTAGATCTATACATGATACAGTTAGATATTGCTTTTCTTCAAAGGACCGCGAATTCTTTGGAAAGCTCAAACATTTTGAATTGCTTGAGCTCTTTTAAATCCATGGTCAATTCTTTATATCCTTGATATTTTAAGCCGATTTTCAAAATGACTGTTTTTATTGATTTTACGATTGCAGTGGATAGTTTGCTATGTCTGTACAAAAAAAATATTTACATGTCTGCAGAAGAACATTTTTTGCACAATGCCCTCGGAATCACAATAGTATGAGTAATGAATAACTGTAAATCCGGAGTGTGCAGTTAACCACTGTTCATAAACTCAGTATCTTTGGCACATTTACAAATGCATAGGTTTCCTTCATACCTACTTTTATTCATTAGATTTTTTTTATGAACAGATTTTGAGTTTTTGCAGAGTACAATAAGACACACAAGCAGCATGGCGGAAAAGCTTAGACCGCGTTCGAGCAGAGCATTGACAAGTGACATATTGTAATAGTACAAAACAGTAGCAACATCTCTACCCCGAAGTGGGGACCTTAGGCTAACTGGCCAAGCCATTTTTCCAGACTCAACCATGTTTGCGGTGACAGCCCCTGGCTTCAAAAAACAGTTTTCTTCTGCTGTGCACATCAGTCCACCTCTCCTGTGATGGTTGGAGGAGTGAGTTTTCCATCGAGTGGCAATGTTGCATTTGGCGACCAGAAGGGCCGTGCTCACAAATGTCTTGTTGGCCCTCGTACCCCTGGAGCCATCAAGGGACTCCCAGCAGAAGCACCATGGAGGGAAAGGGGACTTCCCACCACTGGTCTCAACTCTCCCACCACTGCGGCCCAAAATCATTGGATTCTAGAACATAGTCATAACTTGTTAGAACTCAGCAGGAGCATCACCACAGTGGAAGCAGGTGGGTTTAAGGATGAGGCTTGCTCTGTGCAGTCTAACTGGTGAAATGTAAGCGCTATATAGGTAGTACGTCTGGATCAGGCACAGTTTCTAAGATATGGTGATTGTGCTAGATGCCATAAGGGCATCCCTCCAGTCGTTACCCTCAAGAGGGACCTATCCAGTTGTCCCATAGAGTTCGAAAGTGGTCTAATGTGCCCGGGGCATTGATAAGTGTACAATAAATCGTAGAGACCCCACCTTTCCCTGTTGCACGCATGAGGAGTCTGGCTTCCAACAGGTGGAATTCAGGGAGGGGGCTAGTCTGGGAGACCTGGGATTGAAGGGCGTGCCTCAGTTGGAGATGTTTGTAAAATTGTGTTAGAGAGGGCGTAAATTATCTGAAGTTCTTTAAAGGACTACATGTGTGTCCCCGTCCAGATTTCGCCCAATAGTGAAATATTGATAAGGTCCCACTTCTCAAAGCTCTGAAGCGACGCTGCCTCCCGCAGTCCGTTACTGTGCCAGAGGGGTGTTTGGTGCTGTGAGTGTTATGTTCAGTGAGTGTGGTGTAGGGCCGCCCTCCAAGCCAGAAAAACTGTCATGGGGGTGTGCCTTGGGGGTTGGGGGGGGGAATCATGGAGCTGTATAGCATGCCTAATAGTTGGGAGAATCCTAGAAGGGACAACTCCAGCTGTTAAGTAGGACCCGATGAGCCCTCATTGATCCAATCATTGATCGTTAGGAGGTGGGAGGCCAGGTAATAGAGAGAGGTTGACATACCAAGTCTGCTGTCAGACTGGGTACGTTGGCAGTGGAGAAGGGCAAGATGGGGCCTGGATCCCTACCACAGGACGGAGAATGCAATCCTGTCCGTGGCTTGGAACCAAGAATGTGATAAGAGTTGCAATTTTTGGAAGCTGTACAAAAACTTCGTCAGGATAATTATTTTATAAAGAGCTGTGCGATCTATAGCATTCAAAGGGAGTGACTGTCATTTGGTGGGGACAGCCTTGGCCTTCTGCATCAGAGGCTCAATGTTAAGGGACAAGGTAAGCTCAGGGTATAGAGCCACCCAGGTATTTGGCAAAATACCATTCCCATCGGTTGTCTCAGTTTCAATCAAAGTAATCCCAGGACTGGGCCAGGGGCACCAACACGGATTTGGAGTGGTTCATCCGGTGACCTGAGGCCTCCCGGACACACTGAAGACAACAAGAGCAGCTCATTGCAGGATCCACAAGATTTAGAAGGATGTTGACCACGTATAAGGCTATACGATCCTTGTGTCCCGCAGCTGAGCACTACAGGTAAGGCGTGCCAATGGTTCAATCGCTAGTGCAAAGATAAGTGGGGACAGCCCTGTCTAGTCACCTGGCTGATGGAGAAGGCATGGATGAGAACGCAGTTGGAAATGTGCTGTGGGATTAGAGTAAAGGGCTTGGACCATTCCCCGAAAGTGGGGCCTGACCCTGGCATGCATCAGCACCGATCGGAGGTATCCCCTGTCCACTGTATCATACGCCTTTTCAAAGTTGATCAGGCTAAGTCAGGAGATGACAGGGGGCCAGGGCCACACAAAGTTTTCGGAGGCAGTGCCTCATGCAATGGGTCAGCCTGAAGCCACATTGGTCGGGGTCTGTCAATGTGGAGGACCGGTTTGAGATTAGTGGCCAGCATTGTGGTACAGATCTTGACCTCCCTGTTGATATGGGATGGTAAGCAACACAGGCTGTGGAGGGAGGTTGTGCTCTCTTCAGCTGTGAATGGCTTGCCCAACATATGGGCTTCGGCTCAGGATAGTTTGACAAGGTAAGGAGCTGTCTTGGATTGCGGTGCATGGGGTAGAATGCAGATGTGTGTCTGAGTACAATTAAATACAATTCAGCAAACATTTGAACAAAACTAGTAATAAAAGTAACTGTCATTGTACTGAGTCTCCTTAAGGAACTGAGGGGAGGAGTCCATGTCTTTTCCAGGGACAGCCTTTATTAAGCGGTGATAACTGGTTCAGGGAGGGCATTGAAGGTGTTACTGTGCTGATCGATTTCAGGTGCAATTCTGGTAATCCAGTGGCAGGAGGCCAGCCAATACAGTAGCTTCCTGTGTTTGTCTCCCCAGCTGTAGGCTCTGGCGGTTGTGGCACACCATAGATGTTTGGTGGCTTCCAGGGATCAAAGACTTATTTCTGCATACAGGAGACCCGGTTGGTGGGAGGTGTCACCATGCGGATCTGTCACAAGGCTCCCCTTGAATCGGTTGTCATGGGCCACCAGCTGAGTAATGTGGAGGGAACGTATGCATTCCTGCGCACGGATGCATCCCCGAGCAACTCCCCCTCATGGGTTGCCTTACTGGCAGCCCTTAGGTTGCCATTGGAGGCAAAGGAGTTTTCGCTACTGTGGAAGTAGGCTTGGAGTTCAGTGCCAAAAGCCTGAACGTAATATTTGTCTTGAAGAGACCAGGCATTGAGTCGCCCCATAAGGTCTAGACCACTCCGGGGGGAACCAAGGAGAAGGGGGGCATGGCCTGATATCCCAAGGGGAAGAATCTGAGCTTGGTAGATGTAGTGACAGTCAAGAGCAGGCATATAGGTAAGATCTATAGGCTAGTGGTTGTGATGTGCTCTCAAATTGTGTGAAGTGATGGTGCTGAGTGTTCCATATCCTTCAAATGTCAGAGACCAAGGGTGGTAGTCTAATCAGAGAGAGAGAGTGCCTGAACAACTAGACACTGTGGGGTACAGAGTGGTGTCGGCCTCCGGGTGGGGAAACTGCATTAAAATCACCACATTTTGTGGTTAGCCAATGTGGGAGGTCTAAGAGGATCTTGGAAAGATCACGGAGAAAGATGTTGAGGGCTGCCAGAGGAGCATAAACACTCACTAGGCTAATGGCCTGTCCTTCACGTGTTCTGATGATTAAAAGGAAGCGACCCTGTGGGTACCAAACTTCATGGGAAACTGTCCGGGGGGGAGTGGGAGTAGCGGTGCACCAGGACAGCCACCACCCAAGACCCACAAGAGTAGCCCCAGTGAAAGACCATGTCATCACCCTTACGTGCCAAAAAAAGGGTCAATGGTTAACCAGGAGATGGGTCTCTTGGAGTAGTAGAACCTCGGGAAGGTGGCAGTGGGTGAAGTTGAGAATTGCGGTACACTTCACCCAATCTAGTAGACCATTAACGTTCCTAGACAAAATTCTAAAGGGCATCATCGTGGGGGTGGAAGGACCTGGAAGTGGTCAGGATGAGGAAAGGCAGGCCATCCCTTTGCAGTCCGTGGCAGATGCTCATGCCTGTCGCACAAGGTAAGGAGCCATGTCTTGGTTCGTGCTGTAAGGGGTACATTGCAGATGTGTGTGAGATCAATTAAATACGATTAAGCAAACATTTGAACAAAAAAAGAACACAATTAACAGTGACAGAAATCCCACACCCTAACACCCACCCCATACTTTCACCCAAGAAGAATCTGTCACCCTGAAAAAGAAAACAGAGGTGCAAAACAATATGGAAAATGAATATGGAGTGGTGGACCCCTCCTTAGTCAAGGGTAAGTATTGGCCATCAAAGTGGATTTGAGAAGGTTCAGGTATGGATTCCTTTGTGTCTCATTATAACAATTGGAATACTTTATAGAGCAGGATTTTGGTCTGTGTCCACATGGTCTTCAGTAGGTTGCGTTGACACGACCACGGAGTCCTCATCCTCCAGATGGGGTTGCCAAGCTCTGGAACCTGGGAAGGGGGTGATAATGAAGGAGATTGACCTTGTGCCTGAGGACATTGCAACAAGGATTTGAAGTGATGGGTGTGGCACTTTTTCTGCAAGCGAGTATGGTATCTTTGTGGTTTTGACACCAGCGTGTTCCCGGTTGTCCCAGTGGTTCTGGACCCCCGAGGAGAGAGCTCTACTGGAGCATGTAGTGGGCGTTCTCTATAAGCCACAACCAGGCGTATTCTGGGTTATAAAAAAAATGGCGTTTGTTAGCATGGATTACATGGAGCCTGGCTGGAGAGAAGCGATACTGAAGTCCGAGCACCCTGAGCTTCTGCTTGATCTACACGTAAGAACAACGTTACTGCTGAACCTTCCAGGTGTAGACAGGGAAAAGGAGAATCCTGGCATCCAGCCAGCAGAGGTTTGCCTGAGAGTGTGTCTCTAAGGATGGCGTGTCTGTCCCTGAAATTGAAGATATGAGCGATCACTGGCCTGAGAGGCGTGCCTGGGGGAGGTTCGAGGATCAGAGCCCAGTGGGCCTTCTTTATGCAAACTAGGATGACAATTGGTCTGGAGACATCTAGGATTTGATCCAGGTTTCATGGTAGTCGGTGACTTGTTGAAGTTCTGTGCCTTTGGGGATGCCAATATTTGCACATTATTTTGCTGGGAGTGATTTTCAGCATCTTTGGCATGGCAGTGTAGCTCCTTCATATGCATAAGGAGGACAGATACCTGGGTTTTGAGAGTGGCAACTTTGTCCTTCATGGTGGATATATGGAATTTGGCTTCAGTTATCTGATCTGAGCCATGGCATTTCAGAGGTCATGATGAAGTAGGGCAGCATCTACACTCACTTCCTTGATCCTAGTCTCTACAGGAGCATGAGAGGTCTGAATGGCTTGAAGAATTGTTGCAAGTTCATCGTCCGAGGAGAGGGACCTTTCTGCACCAGCGGCCCCATTATGCCCAGTCACAGGACCAGTGGTGTATTGATCCATTCGAGTTTGGGAGGTCACCGGGTGGTGTTTGTCCTTACCCATGGTGTGTCTCAGCTGCCGGGAGCACCTCTCAGGGAGGAGCAAAGAAGTGTAGTTGATGCTTTGGGTGGTATGTGGTCGACACCAAGGACACGACTTAAGCAGCTTGTAAGATCTCACCCAGTGTGGGGTAAAAGTCAGTGCAGGTGAAATTTTGATAGCAAAAGTAGGGGGGGGGATATTCAGGGAAAAAACAGAGCCCAGACAGGGGCCGTAGAGGCCATGTGTCATAGCACATCATCCTTCTGGGTCCAGATGGGCTTGCATCTCCTTCAGAAGGGATCAGTCTCTCTGGAACATCAGGTAAGCACGATGAGAGAAGGCACATACCCAAGGGTGACTGGTGCAAAAGAAGGGGGCTCCTAGTGATATTTGATGTGGTGCTGCACCACCTCTCACCCATGGGTGCTGAACCACCAGGTAGTGTTTGTGTGAGCCCACTTGCCTGCAGGTCTCTTCCCAACTCCCAGGGTCCCAGATGGGTTCATGTCTCTCCAAAATGAGAGCCACGCAGCTAGAGCAGTAGGAGCTCCCGGTAACAAGGAGGGCCACATCAGAGGATGGGTGATGCAGCAGAGGCCCAGGTGACCCCCGTAGTGGAGCATACCATATAATTGGGGCCTTACGGAGGCCGCAAGATGACCACTGCAGTGCAAGAGGCCTTACCCTGGCCCCAGGAGGGTGTGGGTCTTCAGGAGCTGGCTGTCAGAAGGTGACTGCCCAGCAGCATTTAGGGGGCAATCTAGTCCTTACAGTTAAAGGGGTGAGCTGCATTCAACTCTCTCCATAGCTGTGCCAGAGCAGGCCGTTGCTGTCCCACAAGAGGCCGGGATTTAAGGCCTTGATCAGGGACCTGGCTTGGAATGCAGCAGGGCACAGGCAGGCGGGGAAGGGCCCCAAAATCATCGGCTGCACAGTCCTCAGAATCCTGCCTGGCAGGAACGCCGTAGCTGCTGGTGTGACACCTGTCAGAATCCGCCTGCCAGTGCAGGCATCAATCGGTGCTGGCCGCCATGTTGGGATTGCCGCAGACTTCTCAGGAACAGCAGGAGCCAGGGCACCAGCATCTCTTCACAGGTTAATATAGCAGCATAGGCGTACAGGGACCGTGAGAGGCTGTTAGGCATGGTTGATGCAGTACAATGGCAGTGAATGGAAGCGGATGACAGAGGGGTCCAGAGCAGGCGTGCCTGTCCTTTAGGGCGGAGGGGCCACGCCCCTCACCTTTTGCCCCTCATGAAGAGTGTCTATCAGACTGAGCAAAGGACACTCTTCATGTTCAGGTCAGGCAGCCAGGAGCAGACATGCGTGATTTGCGCAGACTCCTGGCTGCCTAAGCTGAACTTTTCAGGGCTGAAGAGGTCACAGCTCCTATGGGCCTGACCTCCTCGGCTCAGCAATTGGTGCCTCAAGGCCCTCCCCCGGGTGATGAGGAAAGTGTCACCCATTGACATCGACCTGGCTTTAAGCCCTGAAGCGCCCAGGGCGAGTGTCAACCAGTGACACTTCGTCACAGAATGCGATGGGGTCACCAGTCTCACTGGCCCCATCCCACTCCGTGAAGAGAATGGGACTGCTACCTTCCCTCATTGCCTGACCTAAAGTCAGCCAGTGAGGGAAGGCAGCAGTCCCAACCCTCCTGGGACCTCCGAGGCAGAAGGTAAGTGTGCGTGTGATCTTTTTTTAATGAATGTTTGGTGTGTGCGTGTATGTTTGAATGTTGAGGAGTGTTAATGGATGTGCGTGCATGTGTTTGTGTGAAAGTGTGTGGTTCCTGCCCGCCCCACTCCCTCCTAAAACTGCCAGCCGCCATGATGCGGAGCACTCAGAGTGTGACTGCTATCGTGACATTCCAATCCATGCCCTCCTATTCATTAGATTTTACTGTAAGAATTGCTGCATAGTCTGTACACACTAACATTGTTGTAAGCTGCAGCGAAGTTTATGCTTGGGTATACCATTGTGTTTTTGGACAATCAACAAGCATTATTTATTCCTGTGAGCTGAAGAGCCTGGCTGACCTAACAGGAATACTTCTATAAACCTGCTATTGTGGTAAAACATCATAGAATAAAATGTCATCTATCTCTATTTTTATCCTACTTATTTTCTTTATTTTTTAGTTCAAGGATTAGTTTATGAGAAATGATTCCTTGCTAAATTCAGAATGTTGTCTAGTTTTCAAAAAATGTACAAGTCTAACCGTAAGTTACACCACAAAAAGCACACCAAGTAGGTAGAAATGCCAAAATTATGAAACCCCAACTACCACTTATAAAAATTGAGAAACTAAAAATATTTTTAAATAGATCTTTTTTTAAAACTCTGCTTGTTCCTGAAAGCTAGGGACCTGATTATCTTAAAATTATACACCTTTTATTGATGTCATTTTTAGAATAAAAATTATACTTTTAGAATCCCCAACATGTGTTAAAAAAAAAAGCCACACACACGCATTTTGGGCTGAATATCTTGTGTACTAAATACAATTAAAAAAATAAAAAAACGTATGAAGGCTTAACGCAAAGTGCTCTGAACATCGGAAAAAAACTAAGTATGTGGACGGGTGGGTGTCTCATCAGTTAATGTTTACTAATGAGGACGTTTTTTTTTTTTTCTGCCACTAAAACTGAAAATGATGATGATCTTGCACCATGAACCCGAGAAACCTATGATGTTTCTGTACAATTAGTATGTGGTGCTGTGTATATCCTTTAGATTCATGGCATACATGTAGCTTCCCCTCCACCCCCCCAATGGTGCAGAGGCAATATTTATGAGGAGTTAACATCCGGAGTTGTCCTCTTTTGATCCATTTGCTGTCCGTTTTCAATTAAAGGGTCGGATTTCTTTTTTTGGCCCTTAAGTAGTAAGTGATAGGAATAAGTACTCCATCCCTTTTGATGACGTGGGACCCCCGCTTATCACTTCAGGTTAAGGTTGTTGACATTAGCTTATAATTGCTTGAGAAAGAACTGTTTTTGGAGGGAACCACTAGGGTGGTGACTTGACCTTCCAGGTGCAGCTATTTTGCACAATATTCAGCACCCTGCAATCTTTTTTTTGTTTGTGGCTCTATAAATAGGTTGAAAATGCTTTCCTTAATGGAGTAGACTGGGAAAGGTAGTGTCATGATTTGTGTCTGTGGTTAGCTACTGGGCTCCTCGTCAAAGCCTGTGCTGGTCGAATTGCTTGTTGCAGCTGTTTTGCTGGTGCGCCCTGAGATTTAAAGCCCTCTATTTGTAGTAACGTTATACATAGGGCGTTAGGAATGTCTTTTACTCCATGGCCTTCTGGGTTTCAGATTCAGACTTCATGCAGTGCATTTTGGTATTTGCGTGGTTTTCGAATATAATATTGCCCAAAAAGGTTATATTGAAGAAAGTCTGTCCTCTGGCTTCAGGGGAGTAAGCATTGCCATAAAGAGCACTTGATAGCCTATTCATTGTAGTAGCCTTGTTTGTGCTAAGTGGTTTAGCCAACAGACCTCCATTCAAAACCTCCTGAAGTCATCACCCTTTTCTCAAAGAAAGTATTCTGCGACCTTTTTGAGAAATTCACAAAGAGTTGTGTTACATATCCAAGACTGATGCTGCGCTAGCTATCTGTCCAGAGCCTACCTGCTAACTCTCCATGTCCAAAGTGACCATAGCCAAGGAAGCAGTAGCAGGATTTTATCTTGTGACTAAATCTGGCTTCAGATCAGACAGAGTTGAGCAGCTATTGGGATGGGTAACTTTAGTGTAGCACTAGCCAACCCGTTGTAAAAGGTATTAATGTTGCTAATGGCCAAGACTCTTGATGGAAAACAGTCCGTCAGAACTGTATTTCTGTATCTTGAAGTTGTGCTGCAAACAGAAGCCTGTGATTGCAAATGTGATCTCAGATGTCAACTACAATGTGGGAATAGTAAAATTATAGTGTTTTTATCATGCTCTTTCCTAAGAGCATGCAAACTCATTTAGGACTTATTTAGATCTAATGTGATTGTTAGGACGGCGAGTCCTCTCCTTAAGTGTGAGTGATCTACCCTTCAAAGGGGTCTTAGCTGGTGTTATAGATCTTGCTTTCCTTAGAGGAGAATCCAGTTGTTGTGCCTCCCATGGGGTACACTATTGTATTGTATTTAGAGATGTTTAGTGTGGTAGTGGAGATGGAGACACTGAAACGACAATGATGGGAGCCTCTTCTCTAAATGGAGAGAAGAACCTGGAATGTTGAGTTTGATTTAGAGGGATTTGCTGTGACATCCACTTCAACGTTGAGTATTGCTTCAGTGTTAATTTATAGTTCTTACGGGTAAACAGGTAGCTGGCATACCGGTTTTCAACATGGAACGGAAACTGGATTTATGTTTGGGTAGCCTCTTCTTAAATCTCACTTTTTTGGGTCCCTCAGAGAGGACTGAGAAACTTTGTGGAAGGAGCCTTTTGTGGCATAGTCCTATTTCTTTTAACAGCGTTGTTTCTCCACTTCCTAGTCTCCTCTCGTCTTCTGTGTAATGATTTTCTCTTCTCTGTATTCACCACGGAATTTTGGAGCAAAACCCTTTTTTTCAGTTTGAGCTCCCGGAGGACTGGCCACACTCCAACCATGTGGATTCTTTTTTTATTCATTTTCTGCTCTACAAGGGACACTTTCCAAAGAGGTGGCATTAGAATTTTCAGTCATGAATCACTGGAAAACAGTCCCATATGCAGTAGCGGCTGTGGCAAATCTTAAGTGGAGGGGCGGGGGGGATATTAGGCAAATAATTTAAAACATTTAAAAAAAATTCTCCTGTCTGATGCTGACTGCCTTGCTCCTCTTCTCTCCTGCTCGTGATGGTGTCCCAGAAGTCCCTGGGACACCAGCACAGGCTCACTGTGCAATCCTGGCGTAGCTCTCATGCTAC
The DNA here is from genome assembly GCF_031143425.1 of Pleurodeles waltl. Taxonomy (NCBI): domain Eukaryota; kingdom Metazoa; phylum Chordata; class Amphibia; order Caudata; family Salamandridae; genus Pleurodeles; species Pleurodeles waltl. The sequence goes on along the minus strand of NC_090443.1, from coordinate 342,953,230 downwards.
ACCTAGCATGAGTGCAGCGCCACGATTGGTCTGAGTGTCTTGGTCTGCTGCTCACAGTGCATGCTGTTCCTTAAACCCGGCTGTTCAACACAGCTGGGTTGGAAAACCTAAGTGCGCATGTCTGTTTGGCAAGCCTAAGGTGGCTGGCCAAACTGACGTGCACTCCAGTGACTCGACTCCAATCCTCCTCCCCCCCCCTCCCATGGACCCCAGCCACCCCCTGCACATGCTGGCTCAGCCAGCAGCTGAAAAATAGAGTAACAATTTTATTTTTCAGCTGCTGGCTCTGAGACAGTGTGGCAACGCTCCGCCGCCACTGTCCATATATTAAACGTCAAATGAATGACGAAAAAAACAGGTTTGCAGATGTGTCTGAGTGTCTCAAAGTACTGAAAGTCCGATTCGGTGTATGGCTATTCTGGTAGAAGCTAGAAAACAGACCTAGGGTAACTTCCCCTACAGGTAAAGTGTTGGTGCTGATGGCCCCAGTAAAGGAATAGTGATTATTCAGTCTCTTGAGACTGCTTCGTAGCTAACTACGACTACTGCTTTAAATTGCATGGATTCCTTTTTGTTCAAAATAGTAATTACAATTGGGACAATTTGGTTTGCAGGCCAATGTTTTAACTCCAAATTCTCTTCTTCGGAAACTAATGAATTTTCAATGTACTTGGGGATACTTTACGAAAAAGACAGCATTCAGTCCTTAGGACTATGAACGAAGATGCGACGAATGAAGTGTTTGTGTTCCATCAGTTTCAGTGCCAGTGAACATGATCCTCTGTAGAATGCACTTCAGTTAACTGGATTTTCCAATAGCTGACTTAAATTGACTGAAATGAGAACTACTTGATCCCAGCTTGCTGTCTAGACCCATACGCCTGTGCGGTATTGATTTTTAAGGATATTCAAAGTCAAACAACCAGATGAGCACATGTAAGAGGAAGGTTTAGCCATAGGTACTGCCACAAGACTGGGACAATCACTGAGAAGGAAAGAAGGGGCCCAGGGTTTAAGTGATCCACTAGAAAGAACGAGAAAAATAGTATCTTCCCTCCAGTGCATCAAAGTTGACAAACATGGAGTGAGCAGTTAGCAATGTTGACGGAAGTGGATAAATCCAGACACACCAGGAAGACTAATGCTGTGATGCTGGTCCCTATCTGTTCAAAGAGCATGAGTGCCAGCACAGAGTTCAGTCGAAGTGCTGCTGTCGCTTGTCTCATGGTCTGATCATCAACCATTGACAGCAACACAGTCAGGACACTAGAACTGCTTCTCTTGCTGGCCCTCATAGGCTGGTCATCAAGCAGGGATGCCACAGCAATATTTGGCAAATGTAGCTGCTGCTTCCGCCAACTTTCATCATTGTCTGGACATTGAGCAGGGAAACCAACACTGATCTTAACTAAGTGTATTTCCCTTTTTCCCTCTCACTACCCCTGATGGCTGAACCGCTTTTCCTCTTTTGCTGGATATCCAAGAAGCGTTGAGGACTCGATGTCACAAAGCTGCAGAAACTTTTCCACTTTAAGAGAAAGTAGGTTGCATTTGGAACCCAGCTGACTGGTGTTATGTTTTACCTTTATCTCTAAGTTAGTGTGTTTTAGAGCTTTAGGGTGTGTTGAGGTTTCTATGCATATATTCAAAACTTAATTAAGGTAAGGATCAATGGTGAGGATCCTCGGCTGTTAAATATTTGAGTAGGTCAGACGTTAAGGGTGGAACTTGAGTAGAACGCAGCAGAGCTGTGGAAAGCAGCTGGAATCTGTAAGCATGATCAGACAAGTGCACTAATGTTTAATTGAGCTGGCATAGATACATAGGAATTTGTGGTTCATTCCGATATAGCATTGACAAAGCTTCCCATACTGCACCATATGTAAAGGGCTGCTCTGTGTACAACTGAACTTTTTTCATAGTAAATATCACCTATAAAACATTCTAAATTGTAAGACCGAAATTGATATGGGTTTCTCAGAACAAGGTTAACATAGTTTCCTTCAGCAAACTCTTAAAATAATTGTGCAAGACTCACTAACGTCGCCAATTTGGGTAAACCTACTAGTTGATTAAATATGGTGCACTCTGGCTAAAATGTGTAAGTGTGCAAGGGCATTACGTCAACTAGGGGCATCATCACCGCTCAGCGGATGGGTCTAGCTCCTACTTTGCTTGTCTGTCAGGACAGTGCTTCTTTCTTCACCTCGCACTCTGAAGCAATTGAAAAGTTGAATGCAGCGCATGATGAACTTACCAAATAAATTTGGTGTTGATAGTTTACTTTTTAAATATAGCCCGTCTTGTTTAGTATTAATCTTAACTGACCTATTGACAATAGTATTCTTACCGAGTCATCTGTTTAGATGATGAAACACTTTTGGTATTATATGGGGTTTAGTTCCTGTGGCCCACAAGGAATGCAAAGATCGTCCTATTTTGATAGACATGCTTTTTGTGTTACTAATTTCTACTTCATATTAAAAACAATAATTACGTCTCATTAGCACATACTGCAAACTGTAACGTTTCTGCGAGGTGATAAAAGGGAGTTATAATTACCAGACTAAAATGCAATTATGGCCATGCTGTGACTTACTTGTGACTTACTTGTAACTTGTACAGTGCACATATCTTTGCAGCAGATGCACTGGTCTGCTGATCTCTAATCTGCATTACTGTCCATTAGACCAGCCTTATCAATATGTATCGGTTTGGGTTTACATTGAGAGGAAAAATTGGAGGGATAGTAAAAATAAAAAAACAGCCATTTCCGTAAGTCCTGCTGTGACAGTTCCTTCTGCTCCACCAGACTTGCACACTGTGACTGGTTTTGTTCGTGTGGATGTTCAAACCCTCTTTTGTTTCAGCTCAACTGGATGAGTTGGTCCACTGATCATTGTCACCTTTCTGCATTACTAGTGGCCTCCACAGGCTTGCCAAGATGTTGGTGCACGTTGATTTTTATGTTGAGGAAATTGGGACAAAACAAAGGGAGCATTTACAAATTGACCATTTCACCAAATTGTTTTTTGACAACTCCTCAAGTCTATCTGTTCTTTCATACTGTGGCTGATATTGTTCTTGTTAATGTTCACAACATTTAAACAACTTATTTTGGCAGGTCAAGTTGGGAATTGAGTTGAAGAAAATTGAGGCCGATATTGAAGAGCTGCACAACCTCCTGAGAGAAAAAGAACAGACTAAATTGAAGATGGACCTCGAAATGACTGCGACTGAAAAAGTTGATGATGTCGAGCTACCTGATGAAAGAGCCTCACTTGAAGCCCTTGTGATAGAGATCGAGAAGAAGTGTAAGGAGCCAGCGTGGGAATTCTTGAAGGTGGGGTACTGCATGATAAATACAATGTATCTTGTGAATGATTAGTAAAGCACGTGGACAGCATTGCAGGCAAGAGGAAAGGATGCATGATCCCCAGACAAGTTCAATCTAGAGTACACCTTTGAATGCAGACCACTCAACATTAAATATATTTCTTAAATGCATTTTAAGCTCCAGCATGTTCCCCTCGATTATTTGCCCACCTGAGGACATTGCTTTGAACAGAAAAGGAAGGGTTCCCTTAGACACGTGCTTATACATTTCATTTTTATCAATTGTGTGTATTATATGACTCATTTAGGTGGACCCGGCACACTTTTCAAGCTGTTCCTGGTGCTCCACTGATTCTGTTGACATTGTCCACTCACCTGGGCTTGTTCCCCTCTACGGTTCATTTGGACTTGGGTGTCTGACACACTTAAAAAGATGTTTACTTTTAGGCCCTGAGAAAGCTGGCTGCCCTGCTAATGGTACTTTTTTGATGCTGAGTGGCCGGGGCATGACTGAGCGGACCCCTTCCCTGGCACCAAGACTGGTTGTAAGACGCTAAATTCTGTAACGAGCAGGCAGAGGTGTATGCATCACTGCAGTTTCTTAAATTGGTATTGAGGGCTATTTGGGGCCCTGTTTGAAATTATATGCAGCAGCAGACCGAGACGCCTGGGCCGACTCCTGTTTCTGTGATGACTATAACATTGCCTACAGAATATACTTCATAAATATCAGATGTCACCATATTACTTGCCTCTTGTTACAGCTACAAATATTGTATTTCTCTACCTTATTTGTATATTGACATTTCATACCTGCAACACTAATGCTTGTGCAAATATTCGGTCAACTTAGGTATTTTTTTTCTTTATTTGCATTATATTGATTTACTTTTCTATGTAAAATTCAATAAGAAATGTTTCACATTAAAATATTTGCACACTTGATTTCGTCAATCTCTGTGGATTGGTCCAGAATGCTGCACAACCTATGTCTTCTACAGTACTGGCAATATCATTGAGCCAAGGTGGTTTGTGTAAGACACTGCTTTGCCAAAATCCTTGCAGGGCGTTTAGTTAGAGGGTGAGCTCAGGTTTATTCCATATTGATTCAATATAAGATCAGTTTGAGTGCTAGATGGTTTTCGACACAGTACATGCCCAACCCCAATCTCAATGCGGCAATGGAAGCCTTGGACCTAGATCTAACAAAACTCCTAGGAGTTTGTTCTCTGCGTTCATCAATCCAGTAGCCACCTTGTACCCCCAAAGCACTGTCCCATAAGAACCTGCAACTAAGGCTTTCATTTGGTATATGTTCGTAATAGGCAGGTTCAACTGGTCTTCAGCCGCATTGGTTGGAGACCATAAAATGGCGTATGCATATTTGGTCATGATTGCATCACTTTTTACTGGATGCTTCTCCCAGGCCAGCTAAATTTCCCCACCCCCATTGTATTTTGGGCTTATTTTATAAAGTCTTATAGCCTGATCAGTTGGACGATGTGGATTCTAAATCCAGCGATGATATGATCTTATTATTTTAACCCAGGCTTTTAGTCCCTTCAGTAGCAGTTTCCCAAAGATCTTCCCTCCTCCATCAAGCAAAGAAATCTGATGAGTTTGTTGGATCATTGCAAAAGCCTTTCTTGTTGAAAAGGACGATAATTGCTGCTCTCTGGGATGTAGGAACCGCCTCTTGTTACCAAACTGCATTGTACACCTTTGTTAAAAATGGAACCTAGATTGACTGATTGTTTAGATAAACATCTGAAGGAACTCAATCCGGGCCACAGTTTTTCATTGGCTTCGTGCTGAGAATAGCCCTGCAGATTTCTTTTGCAGTGAACTCTGGACGGTTGATAAGCTCTAAGGTGGTAGTGGAATAAAAAACAAATCCTCAAACAAGTTGTGGAAACTTTAAGGGCTTGCAACAATTTGTAAAGGAGTAGGAAAGGAAGATTATACGCTGGTGAAAATAACTGCTTAGAGAAAATAAAATAATTAATAAGCAGTGGCTAGATGTCAATAATCCATAAGAAATTAGGACAAATAAGGGTATAACAAAAAGTATAAAATAGAGGGACAAAGTTGAAGCAAGCCTTTGTTGTCAGGAGCAGCAATAAGAGGGTGGTTGATGCTGTTGTATACTGCAGTGACATCACTTTGCCTTTGTATCACGTCATATTGCTGCAGCCAAGACATTTTAAACTGATTTGCTTATTGTGCTCATTCTGTGATTAAATTGTACTGCAGTGAATGGTTAACAGATCTGTGCCTGCTGCCAATCCAAATGTGCTGAAGTCATCTAGCTAGGTTCACCCTGTAATTAAATTGTTAATTGAAGTGAACCCCTTGACACTTCTCTCACATCTGTCCCTTAGAAGGGTTATGTGTGTGGACTGTTGTGCCATCCCGCTACCGCGTCAGGGGTTGAATGCAGTCTCCAATCTGCTTGCAGAATTAAAATAAAATGGCAGCTTTTAGACCCCGTGGTAACGGGGGGGGGACATAAGGCTCTCCAAGAAGCTTAATTTATAGATTTTAACAAAAACAACTCTTGGGTTTCTTCAAATGCATCAAAAGTTACAAAAAAACAAAGTAGTGATACATATTGCTGTGCCTTGGAAGGCTCATCACAAAGGTTCACTGATCTTTCTGTTGCTCATTGCTATATTTGTGTGTAAAACTGGTACCAATGAGCTGAACCCTTTTGTTAAGTGTTAACATGTTTAAAAATAACTAAACAGTGAAGCAACACCATCTCAAAAAGTGCTGCATTACGCCACATAATTTGCTTTTTGTTGCTGCATAATCTAGTCAACGCTGCTGCATAATTTGGTCCTCCCCTCTTACATAATTCCAGTAGCAATGCCTATAGTTTCCGCGAAAGGTAGCCCTTTGAGATTTATTCCACCTCAGGTGGAACTTCCATCTGTTATGCATTTCCTCCCATTTCTCTGATACCTCAGGTTCTCCGGACGGTGCAAAAGAACAAAATGCAAATGTTCTTGATTTCACTGGCCTGGGCATAGATGTGGTGTGATAGTGTATTCTGTTCTTCCCTGTCTCTGGGTCTTCATCTTTGTCTCAGGGACCTCCTCTCGCAATGGGATGGGTAAGTTCTGCATCCAAACCTCTGTAGCCCTCGCCAGCATTCGTGAAGATTGAGCTAAGCAATCTGAATTCATTTGACATGCCTGCAGAGGTGGTGGATGTCATTTATCTGGCTTGTCGTCCCACTGCCAAATAGGTTTACTCTGGACACTGGCCTCATCTCATTGTGCTGTTCCAAAGAGGAAGTTTGTCCCCTTCCCCATTACTCCCCGAATGAGCTTCTTTCTGACTTGTTGCCCTTAACATTTTCCATGGCCTGGCAGCTGGGCAAGCCTGCGCTAGATTGTGTGTGAGAACTTTCAGTTTTTGTTTGTTGGAAATGCAGTTGTTGAAGTCTCCCATTATGCATTTTCTCAAAGAGCTGACCCATTTGTTCCCTGTACTCCCTTTGTCATGCATCAGTTGGACCATATTGCTGCTCACATTGTTGATGGGTTTGCTGCTAAAGCCAATGCACGATTGCCATTTGTTGCTGATTACTTAGTCTCATCCAGCAAAACAAGAGCAGGCACTGTACCACTTGGATTCTCATAGGACCCTCCATTTTTAAATTGACTGCACAGGATTGATGATCGCTTTTCCTTGGTAATGCTAGTTGCTAGAAAGACGAGAAAATTCAGACTGACACCTTCCCTCTGGATTGTTCTTTGTATAGAGGTCTGCTACTTAGTTGCCAAGAATGAGCCTCCTCAGAACATGAGGGCTCATTCCACCAGGGTGATAACTGCTTTTCCCACACACTCCAGGACTGTTCCTGTCCTGAACATCTGTTGGTCTGCATTTTGGACCTTGCTTCACGCTTTCACCAAGTATTATTGCCTTGACCATGAACTCTATCGGAATGGCCATTTTGCAAGATCTGTGTTGCAGAGCTTCTTAGTTTAAACATAACCTCAGACCCACCTCTTGGGAGGTAATTTGCAGGAATGGTTTCTAAAGGTGAGAAATCTGAAGGTAGAAGTAGCTATCAGAACAAGCTACTTCTCTGTAGTAATGATCTTTCAGGTGGATACTCTACTCTAGATTCTGTACCAATCCCACCAGCCTCTGTTCTGAGGCGTGACCATGCAACTTAGAGGTCCCAACTTCACTTTTTAATACACTGCAATTTCTGTCAATCTCATCAGCCTTATATCTGCCTCTGAGTGTGTGCGTGTGGGGGGGGGGGGGGACTCCTTGGATCCGAAGTCCATGTGCAGGGTACAGCCCTGTAAGATTGATATTATGTCTGGGTGGTTCCGTAGCTGCAGTATCACATATCACTGCAGGTGATTAGTCACAACTTTCCAGATCTAGTGTAGCACTTGTGATTTAAAATATCTGCAGATAGACTATTGATCAGAAAGATCATTACGTTTGGTAGTAGTTACTCTGTGTGCTTGTTACAGTCTCAGCAGGAGGACACTGAAAAATGGATGTTTGACTAACTTATTCCAACAAATTAGTGCAACGTGCACCTCTGCTTCTCATAGTCCATATCAGTTATTAAGGAGGACTATGAAAGGTTTGTCAGTCAATTTCGCCCTCATTGTACTGATTAGTTGTTAAAGTCCATTGTCATGTTAATAGTCTCCTGCTGCTTCGTACACCCCCTGAGCGTGCCAGTCCGCAAAAAACCCTGAATGTCCACCTCTTGTTGTCTGAGTTGTCCTGCTGCCGTCCAGTCCTTTTCCACCTGTCAGTGCCTTGTCAGTTCTGCTGTACTCCCCCCTTGTTGTCATATCCCTGTGCACTGTCATTTTCCGCCACCAGAAAAAGGAGCCCCTCCTTTTTCTGCACCCCCCCCCTCCCCATAGGAGGGTACCGCCGCAATATAAGTCACCTTACCTTTCACCTAACAACGCCTTCAACACTTCTTTAACCTGGAGCAGGTACAACTCCATGCCCATAAAGGACAGGTGTACTCAGTCGCCCCTAAAAAAAAATCACGATCCTCGAAACGAAGATCCTAGTGTTCCAACACTAAAACGCCATAAGACCTACAAAAACCTTCATTTCCTTATTAATCTTACGCCGAGCCTTCTCGATCGCATCCGGTTTCCGTGCACCTCTCCAAATCCTATGTGGGACAAATGCTGTCCAAATCAAATGACAACTGTACCATTGTCTCCAGATCTCTAACAATTCTGCTTTCATGGCTTTAAGCACATCGAGTCCTGTCTTTTTCATTAAGTTGTTCTCACCCAAGTGTATTAGTAAAACATCCAGACAAGAACCCCTGCCTTTTTCCACCTGCAGTGTCCCCAGCAACTGGTCCCATTGCATTCCCCCTTTTCCACACCATCGCACCCTATATCGGTCTGTATCCAAACCCAAATAAACCCTAATAGATGTGCTCCCCGCTTGTCAGTGTGCCCACTTGGCAAAAGAATGTCCGAAGAACTAAATGGAGAGGAATTGCGTCTCTGGCCCCGACACCGAACCTGCAGCAGGAAAAAAACATGTTAATGTTCATTCACAATCCGGCACCTCCAAATCTCACATACCACTTAAACGCATCTGATCTCCACCTCCCCAACCGCATAATTCGTCCTGTCCGCCATCCCCTTAAACCGGCCTCTGTCACCATGCCGATGCAAAAAGAATCCGTACCGAAGCTGGATGCATCCTGCCCCACATAATGCAAACTCGCTCGCAGCACTGCTAAAAGCTGGCGCGCCTTTAACTTACTCCCGTTGCAATGCTGAAACACTTCTGCTCCCATGTGCCCGACCCGCTGCAGCGCCTTACCCAATCTGACCGGGCATAGATCAGGCACCGGATACCTCGGCAACACCACATGCATACCCAAACCGGCCTGACCCGTCTTTGAACTCCGAATCCTTAGCAATACAGAAGACCCCCGAAAATTCACTTCATCCCAATGCAAACCCGGCATGCTTCTCAACCCCAAGAGCTCTGACACCCTGAAAGCCCAGAAAAACATCCAAGACATTAGCGTCTTGAATAGTATAGATTCCCTCGCATCATAGCATACAGTCCCGAGACTCTGCAACACTTTTTAGCAATGCCAATAAAATGGGCTGTCTACCTTCCCCTCTCTTCCCTTCCTCCTTTCCCCAACCATCAAGAATCCGCTGTCCCAGTTCACCAGCGGATGGGGCATACCACCAGAAGAATTTTCCCCAGAACGCAACGCCCGCCAACTTTCCTGAAATAGTTCTCCGCGACTGGCGTCTCTCCACCAGCTCTATAATAAAACGCAAAACATCATCCACTCTCCCTTTTTCGTCTGCATGCCACCGCGCACCCGACTGACTGCACTCCCGCCAGGCTCGCACATACGTCCGTCTCGTCGATGGAGCCAAAGAATTCAAAACCAACCTGAACATCCTTTCTCTCCTACCGACCATAAAGCCACTGGCATCCTCGTCCTGGACAAGGGCTCGCCCGCAACGAGCCCATGGAATCGCTCCCACTGCGAACGAGGCAGAGCATCAGCAATGTCATTGTTCACTCCTGGTACGTGTCTTGCCTTAAATTGAATATCGTAGTGCAGGCAATGTAGCACAAAAACGCGCAGCAGCTGCAGCACTTGTGCATCGCGAGCCGACTGCCTGTTTACTACGTGCACCACTGCTAGGTTGTCCACTCTGAAAAGTACTTTTATGCTCCAGCAACGGCCCCCAGATGACTGCCGCGACCACCAATGGGAAGAATTAGAAGAATGCTATGCTCCTCCCCCCTCCCGTCCACGACGCCGGCCAAGATTCTGCGCAAAACTTCCCCTGCCAATACAGGTCAAAATCGGAGGCCCCCGCCGCATCCGAAAAAATCTGTACATCCCAATCCACTGTCTGCCAAGACTGCAATGGGATACCATTGAACTTCTCCAGAAAAACGCACCACATCTGCAAATCTTCCTTCACTCCCACCCGAAGCCGAACATGATGGTGCGGTAATTGCTTCCCTGCCAGGGAAAGTGCCAAATGCCTACAAAAAGTCCGACCCGCTCTCACCAGCCGGCAAGTGAAATTCAAATGCCCGAGCAACACCTGTACCTCCCTCACAGTTACCTTGTTTTTTTGCACCATATGTGAAATCGTCACAATCATGCCCCTCTGTTTTTCCAGGGGCAACCTGGCCACCATCAAAATGGTATCTAGTTCAATGCCTAAAAAGATTATTACCGTAGACGGTCCAACAGTTTTCTCGGGGGCCAGTGGCACACCCAGGTCCCCCATAAGGTCTTGAAATTGCAGCAGAACGACCACGCAATGATCCGAATCCGGTGGGGCCACGAAAAAGAAATCATCAAGGTAATGCGTCACCCCTTTGTGTCATGTGACACAAGAAAATATCCACTGCAAACAAGTGCTGAAATGCTCAAATAACAAGCAGGAAATGGAATAACCCATGGGCAACGCCTTATCCACATACCAGCGCCCCTGGAATTGAATGCCCAGCAACTCGAAGTCATCCGGGTGCACCGGTAGCAGGCGAAAAGCAGACTTTATCTGTCTTAGCCATCAAGGCCTTCTCGCCAAAGGCCTCCACCAAGTCTATTGCGACATCCACCGACTCATAGGATACCCTGGTCAGCTGCTCCAGAATGTAATCATTGATCAAGCCCCCTTCAGGCCATGAGAGGTGATGAATAAGCCGAAATTGACCGGCTTCTTTTTTGGGTACCACCCCAAATGGAGAGACAGTGTGATTATCTAAAGGCCAATCATCAAACAACCCTTCCATTCTCCCCTCAGCAACCTCCCTGTCGAACTTTCTTTGTACAATCGCTTCCCGCCCGACGATAGATTTTAGATTGTCCGCCCACCGCACCCGCGGGCCTGTATACTGCAAACGAAAACCCTCACAGAAACCACTGGACAACAGATGCCCCACGTCCCCATGATCGTATTGAGCTAGCCAAAAACGCAATCTGTCCAGCCTAACCGGCGTAAGAGCCCTTTCCCAGAGCGCCCTGACCACCCTTGTACCTACCAGTTCCTTGTGTCCCTGAGCTGGCACCACCTGCTGTTGCTCCCTGACTTTGTCCAGACGTTCCGAAATTGCCGGGGGCATAACAATGAAGGACTGCATGCTTCCCGGCACACCGCGAACATTCGAGCCGGAACTTGCAATATTCCCAAGTGCACAGCCCTTTGTTATAAGCCCAACAAGCACCTGACTTGACAGTCCCTGTCGCACTTGCTCCTGCCCCGCTCTTTGCTGTTGTCCCTGCCCCACCCTCGGTGGGGCGGTCCCGAAAGGGCCGATACGTAAAGGGCAGGCCGCTAACTGTAAAAAATGTCTTCCCAAATTTTGTAGGACCCATGGTATGCTGCCATAAGTCCGCATCAATTTCACCCCACAGAACTGAGTCATCCGCCACTAAACACGCTCTAAACTCCTCGTCGTATTGTACCCAAGCGTAACCGCCATAATTCAAGTGCGCCTTCCTAATCACATCCATGTATTTTAATAGCGCTACCGCCCTATCTGGGAAGCGCTTGCAATATACACTAGCATAGATCAAAAAAGCAGCCGTCCAATTTTCAATAGTCACGGGGACCTTTGGCCGCTTAGCCAACTCGTATTCCTCCTCTTTAGACCCTTCTTTAGAACGTACCTCTCTATGTAGTAATTTCAGCATTTCAACGTATTCCCCGCGCCAAATCTTCTCTTTTGTTGGCAACATCAAATGTGAGCCCAACAGCTTCGCAGTACGCGTGTACAGAAGCTTTTTGCCTTACCCCCCACCCAGTACCTGATTCAGCTTTTTTGTCGTAGTCCCGCTGAGGCGCACTCAAAACCCGGTCTCGTCAGGCCCCACACCTACATCCGCCACAAACCCCTTTATGCAGGCGCTCTTGTCCAACCTCCACTTTCGCTTCCACTGCCACTGAAACCACCGTGGCCTGCCTCTTACAGGTCAACAAGGGCCAGTGCCACTCCTGAGTCACTAGCCCTGTCCGATTCTGTCCATCATTCGTCACCGTGGTATCCTGCAACGACTGAACAACATTAGACACACACCCTCCCGGTCACACCACCATTCATCCATCTTCCACACCTTCCCTCAACTCCCCTTCCTCCATGCTATCTGCATCGTAGTCCAAATCATCCAACCTTGGCATCGCCCAGATCCCTTGCCTGTGCCTCGCCCGTCTTACCTCTGGGGTGCACCATCTTCTTACCCCATGAGGCTCCTCTCCGCACCTGTGGTTCAGAATTAGGTTGCCGCTCCAACAGGGGCGCGGGATCAGGGGGCACAAAACCCACTCTGCTCCGCCCTCCCCGCCGAGCAACCATAACTCCACCAACCATGTTCTCCGCTGTCCTTCACCGCCATCCGGTTAGCTTCTCAGGGCCCCGCCTCCTCTTCCTCCTGGGGTCTACGAGCCGCCCCTGCCTGTCCCAGGTCCTGCTGTCCCGTCTTGCTGCCCTGCCATAAAATGCCCGTTGTACCGGTTATTCCCATGTCGTCCATTGCCCTCCGCCCCATACCTGCCTGATCCCTGACCTCTCTAACATCTTCTGACTTCATTGAAGCCGCTTCCCTGTCTAACTGTTTCTTGGGAACCTTACCTTTTCCATAAGTACGCAGAGGAGGACGCACCTTTAAGGTAATGCTGTCCTCCTCTACCTGCCCTTGTGCATCCTCCTCACTCCATTCCCACAGAAATAGGGGATTGCCAGAAAAACTTAAATCATCTCCGGCCCCCGCACCCCCATCCCTGGAGCTGGACCCAGACCCCCCCACCCTTGCATCTCCTAATCCCAGTCCTGCCAGTGTGCCTCAGAATCCCCCAAGCCTGCAAAAGCACCTTCAGGGCTGCTGCCTGGTGAGTACAATTCTTCTAGAAATCGTTCAGCCAAATGGGACCATACCCCTCTCCCAACCCTCCCACCACCCATGCTGGTACCTTCCATGGGGCTGTCATCCCCCGATGACTCCAGCTCTGCCCCTTGCCTGCCACTAAGCCCTTTTTGTTCTTCATAGAGGGGCCTGCTTCTCCCCAGCCACACCTCTGACTTTATCGGCGCTTGATGCGGCTGCCGAAGCTTCCCTGCACCCCGCCCCTGCCCACGATCCTGCCCGCTGAGCGCCCTCGCCTTCCCCTTCAAAGAAGAACTCCCCTCTTTCTTCGTGGCTGACACGCGGCATGGAGACGAGCATGCAAGAACTGCTGCCGCCACACCGCTCACCGCCCTCCTCACAGGACGGGCGGCCTCCGACCGCAGCAAATCCAGACGGCCGGCCTCTTCCAACAAGCGGAGCGCTTGTTGCACCTTCCCTTCCGCTGCCATAACTCTGCACTAATAAAACTAGGCACAACGGAAAACCACACGCTCTGCCCTGCTCTTCACCACAGGCCCTTCGCGACGCTTCTGAATGAGGTTCGACCAACTGCATTGCTCCGTTCCTTTTCAATTTTTCTTTCTTCTTTTTTTATTTATTCTACGATATTAGGCTATCAGCACTTAACCACTACTCTCACCTACGACTACCAACGCCAAAACAATTCCACAACTACATGAAACTCGCCACTGGAAAAAATGCTCCCAACCTCCCCGGGACTTACACCAAATGGCGACGGGGGCACAAAATGGCCCCCTACAAATACCTCCCGCCATAGCCCAAAGCACCCAAACGGCGCCCTGGGCTAATCCACTTCCCCAAACACCCTGGGGGGGAAAGCCTCATAACTCGGCAATCCCCCCGGGACCTCCTTTCAAAGCCATTATACTACCTCTGGGCTTGTTTCAATAGCATGGAGACTGGTTCCATGTCCGTTTCCACTAAAGACAGAACGCTCAGTTAATAAAATATTGATTATAAACAATCCCGGCAATACCAGGTAAAATATATGCAAATCTATTAGATGAATTAGCCACGTAGACTGACTGCTCTATACCAGTGGCACAAGCAAGACACCACAATTGTTTTTCACAGTAAAGGAGTGACATTACCCTTAATTACTCGACGTTCCACATATGTGCTTTGACTACTATTGTATTGCGTGTTAATTGATCTCAAAATGCAATTTAACAAACTGAATCTTTCACTGTTGTGAGAAAAGGTGTGGAGTTATGCTCCCCATTTCAGCTTGTCACTATTGGTGTGAATGGTATAGGCATGTCAAGCAGAAGCATCCCTGGCCACATACTGTAGAGTAGGGCGGAGGAAGAGGTCCATACTCCTACCCTTGCTATTTTACCTTTATGTTGGTATCCTCAAAGATTTTTTCTCAGTGCTCCTTGAACTTACTCAGACTTTAGTTACCTGAATTGTGTCCCTGTTTTACTTAAGTGACCTAAATTCCTTCCCCGTTTAGACCGATAACATGGCGTGAGAAGCTACCTCATCAGAAGTAGTGGCAAAACTTTGGTAGGAAGAATAAGTTAAACAAATGCCTTTCAATCAGGGGTGTAGCTTCATGGGGGATATTTGGGGTGTTCCACCCCCCCCAATGCATTTTCAGGAAAATAGTTGGTTACAGATGCTTTCAGTCGGTTATGGTGAAATGTCGGCTATCACAATACATGTTTACTTAAACACAGACAAAAACGCACACATTCTCCCTCTCTGCTTTGAAAGTGATCAAAAATGTTGGTTATTTTACAAAATA
The DNA here is from genome assembly GCF_031143425.1 of Pleurodeles waltl. Classification (NCBI taxonomy): domain Eukaryota; kingdom Metazoa; phylum Chordata; class Amphibia; order Caudata; family Salamandridae; genus Pleurodeles; species Pleurodeles waltl. Next base: position 342,938,207 of record NC_090443.1, on the reverse strand, counting down.
TTTTTTTCTTCATTTAGTACCCCTACCAATCTGCATTCGTCTACCTTTTCACTGCCCCTTTTGTTCCTCTCATGTGCCTTGTTTGCCGTATAATGTATTTTGACCTAATGTGCTGGTGTCCTGATTGGGACATCTGAAGCTCGCACCCACCCAGTCTTCAGTAGCATAGTGAAACATGAGCCCCCTCCCAAAAGTACCTGGAGGGGGCCATTTCCCCCTGGACCCAGTCAGTGCTCTGCCGTACCTGCACAGTGTACTGTGCTGAGGGCACCACCTCGATCTCGGTGGCCCCTCACGCTGAGGGGGCCTTAGTTACGCCACTGCCAGTCTTACTGACCAAGCTACGCCCCTGTTTTCGAAGGTACACAAGTAGCTTTGCTCAGCTTTAACGGATGACAAATTAAACTGGGAACACTTACAGGATTAAAGAGTGTTTGCCAGGAAAAGGTAATTTACCTGTGCGGTGGCAAAAGGAGAGACTGCATTCCTGAGTGTAGTTTGGTCACAATGAGCTAAATCGGTCCTGGGACATCAATGTAGCTTTGGATATTTCGCTGAGAAACCAAGATAGAAAAGCGTCTTGAGGTCTAGGGCCCGTCCTGACACTGATTACCTTGTTATTTCAAGAGCGCTTCAGTAAGGGAAGTTGACAGCCAACCAGGACCCTGGTAAACACCCAAGGCCAGGACAGAAAGAGTTTTTAGCCAGAGTAACATGTTCTTACGTTTATGGAGTTAGTTTCTCACTGGAAACGGTTACTTCCTGAGGAGTGCATATTTGTAAGCAACCGTTCTGTTTGTGGAAGGATGAAGGTAGCTCCTTAATCACTGTTCTTAGGTCACTGACACTTTGCCATTGGCAACCTGTCACGGCACTCCGTCACATAGCGGTGGAACAGGATCCTGCTTCTGTGGTTATTTCAGTACAAATCTGTGCGCCATGGGTTTTAAGCATTCCTCCACTTTGGCGAATTACCCCCTTCATTAGTACCCTTAATGACCGCGTAAATTTACTAAGACAATCGCAGACAATGTGCAGCATGGCTAAAGAATTTTAAAAAAAAAAAAAAAAAAACTTCTGACGTGGCTGGATGCATAATTTTCTAGGCATGTGCACTACACATCTGTGCGCCTACAAAAACACGTCCCCAATTTTAGTTTTTTATTTAGTTACCAACCTGTATTAAAAAAATATATATGACAAGGGTTATATATATATATTTTTTTTTCCCAGCGGTTGTGTGGGAGCAACACAGTGGGTGGGCCATGGCAACAGGATGGGGAAACAGGGTGCACGTGGGGGGTGGGGGGGAGGATCAATATAGGGGCAATGTTTGTGGGACTGAACGCAGAGGCGGCAGGTAACTTTAGGAGGGAAGTGGGCGGGATACACATGCACACACATCCATTTACAACTCATTATTATCAAATATTCTTTCTCTCTTTCTCTCTCTCTTTTCATGTCCTGAACATCTGTCAGACTGCATTTTGGGCCCTGCTTCACGCTATCACCAAGTATTATTGCCTTGACCATGAACCCCCTTCAGCTTTACCTCGGAGGTCCCAGGAGGGTTGGGACTGCTGCCTTCCCTTACTGGCTAACCTAAGGTCAGCCAATGAGGGAAGGCAGCAATCCTAACTAGTCGCAGAGTGGGATGGGGTCTGGGAGTCTGCTCTCCCCCCCCCCGCCTCCTCACTCTGTGACAAGGTGTCACTGATTGACATTTGGCCCTGGGCGCTTCAGGGCTAAAAACTGAAGCGCCCAGATCTGAACCAATAAGTGACGTCCACCCCCTCCCCCTTGTCAAGAGAGGGAGGGCCTTGAGCCCTCTTTGCTAGGCTGAAGAGGTTACGCCCACAGGGCTGACACATCTTCAGCCCTGCAAAGTTCAGGTCAGGCAGACAGGAACCTGTGCAAATAGTGCATGTCTAGCTCTTTGCTGTCTGACCTGAAAATGAGGTGTCTGTCAGTCTACCCTTTGCTCAGCCTGGCAATCCCTCTTCTTGAGGGGCAAACGGTGGAGGCGTGGCCTCTCAGTCCCAAAAGACAGACCGTGTCTGGGTGATCGTGCAAAAGAGCAGCATGGAGCTGGCTGTGAGAAGTGCACAGGCCAGAAAGCAACACAGGGGTTGAGGGAGAAGCTCACAGCCATTAGAGAGGAGCAAAGAGCATACCAAAGATCGAAGTATTCAAAGGAGACAACTGGAACGCGCACACAAACTCTCGGAGTGCTTAAACAAAAAAAAAGTAGCTCTGAAAAGCAAGCAGTGGAAAGACTCAAGTAATGTAATGTGTCCATGCTCCAGGAGAGGGACAAATGCACGAAGAGGAAGGAAAGCCTACATAATTAAATCAAGCAAATGAGAGATACAAAGCCAACCGATGATGAGCAGTGGGCAGGCTATAGTTCCACAGTAGGGTAATGTCTTGCACCAGACAGTGCATGAGAAATCTCTTGTGGATTAAAAGTACCTTTGTCGTTACCCAGTTGGCTGTCCACTGTAGTTTTTATCCACTGCTGCCTCAGTCCCTTTTGACATTTTAGCCACGTATAAGCTAAACATAGCTTTAAATTGTTTTCCTAATTTCTACATATGACTCAAGTGCAAAATAGGTGTCACCCATAAATGTGCTTATGTTCATTAAGAGCGAATCTAATTAGCAAAATTGTGCAGCACCATTCAACTAATAGTATTTATAAGTGATTACGTTGTTATAATGCATGCTCAGAAGGTATGATTTAAAGGGTACCTAAATGCATATGGTTGAAATGAGAAAAAAAGTGGCGCCAAAAAGAAGCCAGACAGGTGCATGGACGTCAATTAACCGAAAATACCAGGGGTAGCAGAAGTGACATCACATGCCCTTTGACCTCCACTTTCACTCATACATACGTCTACATACACACAAATTCACACTTACATACTCTCACATAAACACACTCACCCCCAGGCATGCACACGCATACATCTAAAAGCATTTTGTACTTACCCAAGCTTCCATGGAAGGGAATGTTTCAGCTAATTGTACTCAATTTTTATTACACTAATAGTGAAAACTGTAGTATTTTTCACCATTTGTGTAATAAAGAATTGAAAAAAAGAGTGGAGACCCAACTGACTTTCATAAGGACCAGCTGTCACTGTGTTTCTGACACTGAATTTGCCATCTGTGAGACCAGGGGGTCGCAAAGGCAGTGCCAGGGATAGCAGGGGGCATGCCAGGAGTCCAGGGACAGAGAGAGAGAGAATGAGAGAGAGAGAGATATTCACTGTCTAAAAAAAAAAAAAAAAAAGGTTTAGTCTAACTGTAATTAGGTGAAATGGTCAGTAACCATCAACATAACGTTTTAAACTAAGAGAAACAACAGAAATTCACCAGTTATACTTATCTCAAATAACTAACTCTTTTGGCTTTGCCAATTCTTTTTGCATATGCTGCTCAGCAACAAACTTGACATGACTCAAGAGTATCATGTTCTGGGGGCCATTTCAAGGAAATGAAATAAAGGAGATGGTTTATGGGTTTTATGTTAAACAGGTAATTGTTTTAGAGCATTGAACTTGGCAGCTTTATCAGAAAATAATTGACAAGTCACTGGGAACGGACTCCTTAGAGTAATCTCAGCAAGAAGTGAAATGAGGTTAGCCACTACAGAAATACCTCATCATGCTACAAGGGCCTAACAATCTCACCTGATCGTAATAAAACATGGAGCTGACAAATGTGTGAGTGAAAATGAGATAAAAGAAGGGATAAAGACAAGGGGTCTAAAGCTCTTATCTGAAGAGTGCTGTGAGAGAAGATTGCACCTGAATGGATTTATGGCTCCTCTTACAGCAAACAGAGGCGGTTTGCATAAGAAGAGAAGGCAATAGACTGGAGGCCGTGTTGAAATTATAAAGGAAGAAGCACAGGTGACTGCATTGGTGACAGATAATCAAGCAAGACAAAACGCCCTTGTGGAAAACAACTCTGCTGTGCAAAGGAGCCATACGTAACAGAAAACTACTCTAAATATACTGTTAAAACAGTGCAGCAGGGAGAGAGCAGAACACATTCTCCTCCAAGGACTACTAAAAGCAAAAGTGTGGGCCTTCTTGAAGAAGCCACCTACCTCAGGAATTAGCTGTGACCCAGGGAATGGAATGCTGGGTTTTTGGACCAGAAGTCCGACTGTAACACAAGCTTTCGGCATCATCGTGGCATATTTCGCTCTCTTCAGTGCACTTTAAGCACACGAGGAGAATGTGCAAACCAAAGGCACCAACTGAGAAGGCACTCGCATTCAAAGCACCACAGGGTGCTTTGCTGCAGTCCCCATGGTAACCAGTTACCTGAGCACATCTTTAACCGTAATGCAGTAAATTACATGCCGCAACCAGCAGGCCTCTGAGACTGAATAATAGGTATAATTATTGTCCACTTTACACACTATCTATCCCAGATGTATGAGTGGCGGAGATGGTTTATTCTCCACTCTCGCCCTCAAAAGCGTTCAGTATAGTGTGCTTGGGCAGAGGGGGGCGGGCAGGGCTCTTGAGCTGACACAGAGGAATGGGTGACACATGCACGTCTTAAGAGGGATGACGCAGGAGCACTGAAAAGCCCATTGGGGTCGCACTACATTATGCATTTGGACACTGTAGACATATGTGGCTGAATCAACTTTTCAGCCAACGATTTTGACATTCCTCACTACTGTTTTACTTTCTCCCACTTGCAACACCCCTCAATAGAATACTGGAGGTCCCAGGTCAAACTCAATTCGCCTGGTATGATGCTGCATTTCTGGCTATACCAGTGCTTAACAGTAATATTGTTTCCAAGTAAGCATATGACTCCAACAAAAGTGCCCCGCATGGACTGGGAAGAGGTTTCCGCCAATAGCTTGATTTCTAGAAAATGCTTGTCAAATTACTGTCATCTCTGAAGTGCTTTGAGTAAAGGCTGTCACCAATGAACATGGACTAGGTTGTGAAGGTGTGCAGGGACGATGAGACAGTGCACTTTATATCAAACGCAACAGCACATGGACAAATGCCCGGTGGAAAAAAAATGCCCAAGGAACCCACTCTACACAATGACAAATGCAAATAAAACCGCAAAGCGCCAAGAAGCCATCTCTTTGGCAGTTGCTTATACTACTATTGCTATTTATTAAAACATAACAAAGTAAAACCGGATAGAGCTTTTAAATTGATTGGAAGGGATTTTAATTGCCATTTTTAACCCCGTAGCATTTGCACGGATGATTTTGTATTTGCTGAAGATAGTCTGTGGTCAATTCCACTGCCTGGCCCTTCCCCGGTAAATAAGTGTACCTCGCTGGTTCTACAGATCAATGCGCTTGTGCTGAATCCTGCGATACGTACATGCAATGGTCATACTAAATCTGATCGACATGGGATGCACACAGACAATGGAACTGGCAGGACCTCATTGTTAGATTATATTTTCATTGGTTTCCAGTTGTGGGTTCATGTTTGGACATGGAAGTCATTGTTAGGCATGACAGTGACCACAATGCATTATCACTTGTCCTGGGGTTACTGTCCCTCACTCAGGGGTGGTGCTGAAGAGAGATCTGGGTTGGAAGGTAGGCTTACGCTGGCACCTAATAGACGTAGGATTAAGTGGAATGAAACCGCCCAGTCCCCCAAACCCTTTGGCCAGCATTGTGCTATTATTGGTTCGGCCCTGGAAAAGCTGGGTGAGAATTTATACACAGGTTTCCAACAATCAGTGGTGCAGGATGGAGTCTATATATAAAAAGCTTTTTTGGGAACTTAAAATGTTTTTTGCTGAGTCCCAGGCAGGTAGAGCTCGGAAAATGCTAGCCACATGGTTCAATAAGCAGTGCCGTTTGGCAAAAGTGGACCTTTTAAAGGCTATTAAATCGAAAGATTTTGGGTTGGTCCAAATGGCCAGAAGCCATTACAAAAGTAGCTTAGCCTCCGCAAAGAGAGTGGGGAAACTCAAAGATGGGAGTCAATGCATTCTGCTGTGAGGAACAGTGATTTTCAAACGTTCTGGAGGATTGTTGCCTCCGGGAACCAGGGGTCCAGAGGCTTCATTGAGAAGATAATTTCTGCAGACCAATTGTCTGAGCACTTTCGGTCCTTAAATGATTTCCAACTTCCTGGAGTAGAACTGTTGGGTATTGGCAAAGGGTTGGCTCCCGAAAAGCAGGAGGTCTACCCCATGATTATAATCGAATAGGTGCAAAACACTATTACTGAAATTGCCTCTGGCAAGGCTCCTGGCTTAGTTAGAATTCAGACAGACATATACAGCTTTGCACCTGACATATGGGCACCCTATCTTGGGATTGTATTTAATGCTATTGTGGAGGGGATGCCAGTTCTGACATCGTGGGCTGGTGCAGAAATAATACCTGTCTATAAAAAATAAAAAAGTCTCCCCATTACTCCCTGCCAACTATAGACCGATTTTAGTTAAATCAACACTTTGCAAAAGCTGTTTGCGTGAGTGATGTTAGGGAGACTTCAGGCTTGGATGGAAGACAATAGCGTCCTTAGTCCCCTACAGGCTGGGTTTAGGCAGTGTATTTCTACTATAGACCAGGTATTCTGTCTTCAGCTTCTACATTGTAAAACTGTGATGTTGGAGGGTGTAAGCCTCTATGCAATATTTGTGGACCTACGGGCAGCATTTGACCTGGTGTGGGGGTACCTACCAACCTGAAACATAAGGGTAGGGCTTGCTTGTGGGAGCAGCCCAAGGTGACTTCCACACGATCTCAGGGTGGCTTAGCTAGGTCTTCTAAGCACTTTAACTTGACTGCACTTTTGTCTGATGCTGCACACGGTATTATGACTCTTACATTTTAAGGATCATTATGGATTTGAATCCTTCTTGTATGAGGTGCAGCCGGTGCTAGAAAGGAAACTTTATTTACAGTTTAGACATAGACCTTTGCCCCTTCGTACGCTGATCAGCAAGTGGCGGGAAGGCGGTAATTCAATGAGTACTTTCTCCGCATGTGGGTTGGTCGATGAGACCGAGGCTCAGCCTACATTACCTGCGATCTAAATGGTTGGTCACATTATGTAGAAATCTCGTAGCACTTCGTGGTACTAAGAATTTTAAAAACTAATTTACTGCAACCAATTGTTTTTTCTGTATCTAGGTATTTGTTTATGACTTGGTGTATATGTAAAAGGTGCATGTAGTTAATTTTTATAGTTGGGAGGGACTCTTTTATGCTTGTATTTTAAGCTTTTAACTATTTTTTATTGACCGCTGTAATTTATATATTTTTGATTGTAATGATTTGGATTGGTTTAAATGTAGTTGATTTTATTATTGATGCACTTTTTTGGCTATAAGCTGCAATAAAGTTTTTAAAGAAGAAGAAAATCGGTTTTCATGTTAATCTAATGTCTTTCATATTTCCAAACAAGCCTACGCAAGGCCAGAGGGCTTCCTCAAAGATATTCAAAAGAAACGTTTTTAGCCATTTTTGTTGCCTCAAGTAGTAAACCAACATAGATTTACACTTATTTCACTTAGTAGGGTTGATGTCCAGGCTCACTGCATTTGGGTGATGTAACATATTTAAAGATTAATAATAAATACTATGTCCTTTGTGTCATGTTTTCTTTTGATAAAAGTTTCGAATGCACCAGATGTTTGTCCTTCTCTGGCTCTTGGGGTAGGAAAGAGAAGCAGGTAGAGAAGGGCTTCTGTTTATAAAAGGTGAACTAGTTCCCATGGAAAGTGAGGTGAGGAGGGGCTGGGGCAGAAGAGTACACAGGGCTCTACAACCAAGTCTTGCTTTATGGTGTTAATGCTTGGAGAAAATTTTAGGTTCGCACACACAACTTTTGGAGGCAGCCTGATTAAAGTGCGTGTGGATCTCAGATTTGTGCCAAATATCACGCAAGTTGGCCAGACTTGTGCTTTCCCACGCTGGTGTTCTAATGTGTGGTGCCAAGAGAGCACTTATGCCAGTCAGAGGGGACTCTACTCCCACCTAAGAATATTGTCAAAAACCACCAGATAGTTTGCTTGCATGCAGCTACAGTATCTTTATTTGATCTCAAATGTTTTATAGTTAATGAGCCTTGACGGTGGCGAAACACCTTAGGGACTGGGCATGTGCACTATGTATAAAGAGTTTTAAGTGCCTGCCCCTCACCCATTTTGTGGATGTCACTGGCACAGACAGGTCACGTTACCAGTCCAGGATCACATTTTGTGGTTCAGAGCAGAAGCCAAGACTAGACCCCCAATCTTCTGAATCCACCTCTGAAGATCTAGCCACCAAAATATAAGATAAACAAACACTCAAAGTGCGGTTACTAAACCAAATGTCTTGCCCCTGGATTTACCGCCATTTGAAGAGCAGTGAGTTACCAGTAGCAGGCAGAAACTCATCTCACAAAAGTGCATACTTTGCACTAGTGAGCCCAGAATTCAGAGTTAGAAGATTTAACACAAATCATCCTCTTGATAAAACGCCCCAGTTGGTGACTGTTTACACAAACAATTACATGAAATTCAGCATATTTCAGTGGACATTTGACCCATGAGAAAACTGCAAATCGGGGAGGGACATTTTGACCGAACTGCAGTTTCGATCACCAAGTAAAACACCAACCAATATAGCTATCATTTAAAAAATAAAGACAAAGAAATTGATAATCTCATAGTTTTTGGGCAGTCATTATATAAATGTCAGGCTTTTTTCGATACCTTTTTACAGTCAAAAACAGAAGATCTGTTGGGTTTCATGAAAAAAAGAAAAACAGTGGGGAAAAATGTCAACCTTTTGCAGGGGTGGGATCATCACTACATCATGTATCTAGACTGGCAATGTTAAAGTAGAGAACTTTATCTTCTATTTTTTTTTATTTATTAAGAACGCTACCCCTTCCAACCTTTGTAGCCTTTTAATTGGCTCTCTGTACCTCTCCAGAACATGTGATCCTGGAAAACTGCTTTCCCTCACAGTGTGTCGGTGTCCCTTCCTGACAAAATGTCAGCGGTTATCAAAAACGCAGCATCCGAGAAGCCGGCACCATTTTGAGTCAGGGAAATGCTTGTTCCAATATAAAAAATATAAATAAATGTTAAAAAAAAAAAAAAAAAAAGGTTCCTTGTCAGAATTTTCTTTTTTAAAAAGTGGAAACTGAAAAGGCCTGGGGCTATACTCAGAGGAGTGAATTCCTTGCAAAAAGGAGGACCAGGAAGGCTAATTACCCATTGGTAGACAAGGAATTTTAAAAGACATTTGATTAGACAAATGAAAAGCAATGGGAGGAGTTTAAGCAGACAGACTACATACAACTGATCATCCTGACCGCGCAAGTGCGGTCTAGCGTCAACCTAAAAAGCACTTTCTGGACCAAGATATAGCTTTCTGCCAAGTTTGGTTTAAGTCCGTTCAGCGGTTTGGACTGTAGCTGCGTCTAAAGATTCGTGGAGATTCGTCAAATGACATCAAAGTTAATAGGAACAAAAAATGGCATTGCCTGTGAAAACATGATCCAAACTAACTAATCAGTGGCCTCTGCCACTGAGTTTGTCGGTCTATCTTCACTGGAAAAAACAAAGGTTAAGGTGACTTTATAGTTGAGTGAAAGTTTCTGTGACCGGGTAATGTTTTAAGCTAAAGAAAACACTGAAATTCACCTTTTACCGTTACCTCTAGTATCAGGTCTCAAGCTCTAAGATAACTATAACTCGTGCCCTTGCCATGGATTCTTGTAATCTCAACTGTGCAGTGATGTAATCGATGATGCCATAGAACAAATCATGAGTGATTTAATATGTGGGTTAATTACCAGTGCCTGTCCAGGGTGGGAGTTATAGTTACTAGAGATACCTATAACTGGTGAATTTCAGTGTTTTTAAAAAAAAAAAAACTTTTATTTAAAACATAACCTTGTCACGGAAATTTTCGCTTAACTATAACGTCACAGTAACCTTCTTTTTTTTTTTTTTTCTCAGTGAGCCTCATGGCTGCAGAGCCTGGCCTGTGGCGAGGCACTGCAGGCAGCTAAACCCCTGTGCTGCAGGGCATGGCCAACCCCCCACCATGCATGGCCAAAAATCACATTTTTAACCAAATCAATAATTCCTATAATTCTTTAGAGTTTTAATATAGTCTGACTTGCTTCTTGAATAGTTTTTATTATATTTTGTATGTGAAAATATTCGTTTATATGTACTGAAAAAAAATAGGTTAATGGGACATTACAGTTACAAAATAGAATTAAAGAAACCTAGAAATTCACTTGAAAAAAACAAAGGTTACAGGGATTTTATAGTTAAGCTCACTACCCCCGCGCAAGGACTGCAGCAGCGAGCTGCAGTGGTTGGCCGCAGGGCCTGGCCTGTGGCCAGGATCTGTGGCAAACCCCAATAACTACCTAACCCCACGTAGCCTTTTGGCTGTGTGCTGCAAGGATTTACTGCATTGCTTGTCATATGGCTAGGCCTTGCAGCCTACCTCCTATAACCAAACAACCCTGCACCCCACATGGCCTTTGGCAATCCGCAGCAGGGTTTAGCTTTGGGGCCTGCGGCCTACCCCCTATAACCATATAACCTTTGGCTGTGTGTGGTGCAGGGTTGGGTGGTGGGCCTGTGGCCTACCCAACACTGCCACGCATAGTCTTTGGCAGTGCGTGTGGTGGGGTTTTGCTGCAGGGCCTGGCCTGCAGCCACTCTCTGCAGGCTGCCCTCTATAATTACCCATCCACACAACACTCATGAAGTGCTTCTTTGTTTGGTGGAGATCTTATCATATTTCTGTGCATCAAAAACATGTCTGCAAAAGCAGTGGGAAACACTTCTAAGCTGTTCATCATCCTGAAAAAAGGGTGGGATGACATTGCATACCACTAATGTATGAGTTGGGTGCTTCTATACCCTTTTATACATACTTATACTTTTTGAAAGTGAGAACACGATCTCTGGTATCAACAGCAGATTATACAAAAGAACCCACTTATCACACCATCAAGGATTACAGAAAACTTTTCGAGGTGGAAACGAGGAGAAACACACTTGCTTTCCCTTCGCCATATGGAAGATGTTAGGGTGATTAGTACGTTTCGGCACCTGCTTTAATATCTGTAAGTGCTTCCTGTTAAGGTTTAATTGCTCTGAAATGACCATTGTGCCAGGAGGAATCCTGCCCTGCGTATATATCCAAGAGGAGGTCACTGTTTATTTACACAATGCCAGGGACTGCGTGGGGAGCCCTAAGGCCCATTTGGTCTCAGCTAGAGAGCTGTCAGTGCCCCTGTACGCAGGGAGCTGCTAAATATGCAGCCTCCTGTGTTCGGGAGCAATATTTCATCTGTTGCCCTGTCCGCATGTTAGTTTGCAGGGAACAGAGGAAAACTCTGCTCCCAGCAAGCGAAAGCAGTTTACACGCTCCTGCTTCCTGGGAGTGAGTTACTGTTTGCTTTTGCTTGGCTGGAGCTGTCGCGAGCTCCCACCAAGCAAAACCAAACCGCTGTCTCTTGAGGGTGGGTTCCTTGGGAGATGGCAGGAGCCGGCCCCTGGGGGAAGGTGTTCCCCAGGGCCATTGGCCACTCCAGGAGGGGATACGTGCCCCCCCTTCCTTTTGCACACACCGGCCCCAGGAAGGTGGTTGGTGACCCACGGGACAGTATTTGGCCCAGGTGGTCCCCTTCCTCTTTTAAAAATGTTTGGCCCTGGGGAGATGGTGGTCCCTTAGACTGGGGGTCCTTCATGTTCTATTTCGCCTCTAGGAGGAGGCCGTCCCAGGGGCATCCGAAAGCCCCTGGCGAGGAGTCCGTGCAACCACCCTCCTTTAAAAAAAAAACAAAAAAAAAAGTTTGGGGAGTTGGTGGTCCCCAGGGCCTAGGGTGTCAGCATGACCCCCACTAAATATATATTATACTGTAGCCCCGGGGAGGTTTTGGTCCCCGGTATATAAAAATCCCTTGGAGGGTGGCCTAGTGCGTGTTTGTGGGGGGGGTGTTTTTTTTTTTTCTTGGTTTTTTTTGGACTCGGCTAAAGCAGAGTCCCATAATGGCTACACTTCCTGGATGAAGTGTTGGTGGATAATCTGATCTCTGCATGCGATCTGGAATATTTGCAAATTTGTCATGAGCCTAGAAATACAAATTTGGATTTTGTTGAATTTCTCAAGACCTTCTGAACAGATTTACGCCAAATAACAAAGCATGCTTGCTCAACCAAGCGCTACTTTTCTGCCATATTTGGTGCAATTCCGTCCAGCGGTTCCGGCTGTAGTTGTGCTTAAAATCCCTAAGGAAATTAACATGGGAAGTGCACTTTTTTTATTTTCTTTTTTTTATAAACTCCTCCACTTTTCTCGAGCCCCCCTTGACGGATCATCCCAAAACTCCAAAACACAAGTTCCATCTTGACACTTTTTTTTTTTTGTGGAAATTTTTATTTTTTATTTTGACGTTTTTTTATTTTTAAGTCGAACGGAGCCAAAGATAAAGGCAACTCAAAAAACAATTTTTCTATGTAAACATTGTCCTATTTATAACTACCTACTGGTAACTGCCAGTAGGTTAGGAAAAAAAAAAAATATATATATATATATATATATATATATATACACACACACACACACACATACACATGGCGGTCGCCTCTAGGACCATATTTACATAGAAAAAGCATTTTTTTGACTTGCCTTTATCTGTGGGCACCATTTAACAAACATTTCCCAAAAAATGTGGCACAATTATTTTTGTTGCGCTCAGGTTTCAGAATGATCTGTCAAGTGGGGGCCGAGAAAAAGGGGGGTTAAAAAGTTGTTTCCATGTTAATTCCCATAGGACACAGCCCAAACTACTGGATGGAATCACACCAAATTTGGCAGAGAGCTAGCTGTTGGTACACAGATTATGCTTTCACTTATTTAGTGTAAAACCGTTCAGCAGTTTTGGAGATATTAAAGGTAAAATAAATTTGTATATCTAGGGATGCAGAACCTTTGTGATGATTCACAAAAAGAAAGACAAGCCTGTTCTGGGAAATGCACAGCTCTGATTTGCTGGCAACACTTCAAACCAGGAAGCGTTGGCAGCCATTTTGGGACTCTGCTTCAGCCAAGTCCCAGAAAAAAATGCTAAAATAAACCAAGAGGGGCCAGAGTAGACACCCTAACCCCTTAGCTCTGGTGCTGGGGTGAGCCAGGTCCCAGGGGTATTTATAAATTTGAATGTGGGGTGGCCTCCAGCCCTCCCAACCTCACTGGGTTGATTTTTGTTATGTGCGAGGGGACTGCGCCCTGGAGGCCACCGCCTCCCCGGGGTATTAACATTGCATGCGAGACGCCCGTGCTGCCCCCCCTCCCCCCCCAAACCCTGGGGACCACGACCTCCCCTGGGCACAAATTGCAATGAAGTACTGGGAGCCTTGTACCACCCACTCCGCACCCCCAGGGACCACCACATCCCAAAGCAAATAGTAAAAAATCTAAAGGGGGCCCGTTTCGGACCACCATACCCTGGGGAACACCACCTCCCCAGGCCTATTTCCACGTTGAATGGTCAGGCCGCACATCTGTTCTCGAGGAGCCACTGATGGCCCTGGGGACCACCACCCTCAAGCTATGTACCTGGGTGCTCACCCCAGGGGCTTAGCTGTTTGCTTTTGCTTGATGGGAGCGGAGAGCTCCCACCAAGTAAAAGCAAACATAACTCCGCTTTCTGACAGCTTGATCTGTCAAACAGTTCCTGATGTCAAATGTGTGCGGGGAAGACAGATGAAAACATTACTCCAGCAAGCAGGGAGCTGCTATTAAAAGCAGCTCGTTGTTGCTGGAGCAGTGCTGGCTCAGGCAGGAGGTGGGAGCAGGCTGGGACTGCAGGGGGGGGCCTGGCGGCTCTGCTTGCAGTCCCAGATAGCCCATAAAGGGCAAAAACTGAGGAAACGAATAGTTGACCTAATGGTGAAGGTCACAGACCCTCATAATGAAAGTTGAGGGTTCTACTCCAGGCGTGTCTGTGATCATTTCCTTCCTTTGATTTCTTTTCAAACCTCAAGAGCTTAAGGCCCGTACTGAAAGCTGATGTCACTCTTCAATTGAGGAATGCATTTTTCTTTTCAATTTGTCCGGAAATCTCATTCTAAGTACATCATCCTTCAAAGCCTAAAAAACTCTCTCTCCCTTTCACTTTCTCCCACTCACACACCCACTGACACCCTCATAAACCCCCTCACAGACCTGCGCAGGCACTGAGGCACCCACTAAGACACTGATGCACGCAGTCTCACACCCAGACACTCACACCCACTCTCACCCCCAGATACACCCTTGTATATCTATTCTCACACCCAGAGAGAGGCTGCGGCAACTTCTGCCGTGCATGGCCAAAGGATCGTGTGCAGTGTGGGGGTGGGAGGGTGTTGGCCACAGGGACTGGCTGGAGGCCAGGGCCTCTGGGCAACCCCTGCTGCGCAAGGGCAAAGGCTGTACTCCGTGCAAGGTTGGGTGCTTATAAGGGGTTGGCGTCAGACAGGCCCTGTGGCCAACTGCTACTGCCCATGGCCAAAGGCAGTGTGCGGCGGTGGTTGGATTAACGTATAGTAATGAAAATTGCCATACGTTGAAAAAACCATAGAAATTCACTGAAAAAACAGATGTTACAGTGACATTATAGTACGGCTCACATTTTAAACGTACAAAACCATAGAAATTCACCTGTTATCTCAAGTAACTATAACTTGTGCCCTTAGGGAACTATGACTCGCACCCTCGCCATGCACTGCTAATTACCCCAGAAATTATGCCACTCATGTCATCTTTGATAATATCACTGATAATATCAATGTAATATATGCAGTAACGTTTATGATGAAAAAACTGTCCATGGCGGGGGCGCAAGTTAGTTACCTCAGGGCACGAGATCTAGTTACTTGAGTACTCAAACAGGTGAATTTCTATGGTTTTGTATGTTTAAAATGTGAGCCTAACTATAACGTCCCTGTAACCTTTGTTTTTTTTATATATATATATATATATATATATATATATATATATATATATATATATATATAATTTTTTTCTTTCTTTCTTCAAGTCAGTCTTTATTTTATCATTTTTCGTCCCAGAAAATTCTGAAACAACCAGAAGAGGGCCTTGGATGTCATATGAAGAGCATAGAGCTCCAGCTAGGAGTGCTAAAACAAATGCTAAGTTTTCATAGGGTCATGGATCTAATGATCCAGGAGACTTACTGTGTGTGCGTTTTTTAAAAATTATTTTTTTAATGATGCTGGCAGGGGCTACTGGACTCCCTCCATTAAAGTGTTGTTGGCCTTCCATATTCTAGGGGCACTACAAAGCTGAAAATATAAAAGATAAAGGGTTGTTCCTTCAAGAGAGCAGTGAAAAATGAGATTATTCACCTTTATTTTGTTTTTTTTATTTTATTTTTTTATGTTCTGGTGCCCACCTGGGACACCCAAATATATATTTTTTTTTTGGGGGGGGGGGGTGGAGACACACATGTGAATCCTCTCCCAGAGTCTCTGTGGGCCCCAGGGGCACAAGCCCCCCCCCCCTTTCTGAGCCACCAAGGTCCCTGATACCCATTCCCTCAGGCCCTTCATTCTTAAATATGTTAAGAGCGCCCCCTCTCTGAGGCACCCACGACCCTGGGGACCCCATCCCCTGAAGCTTCTATTCTTAAATTAAGGGAATGGGGTGTGCAAGCCCCCCCCCAACCAGTACACTGGGGGCCATGAGGGAAGCCACTGTGGCCCCAGTCAGCACTATACTGTGTGTTGGAGGGAGCAACATTTTTCTACTGCTCCCACCAGGCGGGAGCAAACTAATTTTCCCTGCCTGGGAGAGTGTGGGCAGGGTTATACCCACACTCTACCTGGCATTGAGCAAAAGTGTCCTGGGACACTGTAAAGAATTGTGCCTCTGGCATGGGGTCCCCAGGGGCGGATCCCACCGCAGGGAGTAGGGGGCCCTGAGGGGACAGGGTTCCTGAGATCATCTGTGGCATGCAGAGAGGGGACACGTGCCCCACTTCCTTTAATACAGTACCACAGGAGTCCTACAAGTTCACAACTTATTTTAACAAATATATATTTTGCTTCTTTATTTTATTTTTAAATTAAACACGGCGGGTCTATGTCCCCGAGTCCTGTAATGGCTGCTTGCAACATTCTTTCCTATGTTGGAGGCAGCCAACCAGAGCCGTGCTCCGGTGGGAGCAAGATGGCATAAATGTAAAACTGCATTCTGGGCCGATCAGAAGTCTCTATTTGGAAACTGGGTGTGAGGGACTCTCGCCATTGGCTCTCAAATCCAGCTGTCCTGATATAAATATTTTTTTTGTGGAGCCTCAAAATCTCAAACTACTGAAAGGATTTACAGCAAACCACAAAAAAGGCACTTTTTCTGGACCAAGATTTAGTTTCTTGCCAAATTTGGTATAATTTTATTCGCGTTTTTTGCCGTAGCACTAAAAAAAAGAAGTCTATGGAATATGCATCGGATTTAGTGTTTTGGGGCACCCATTATTCGCCCCCTGCTTGACTGTTAATCCTGAGACTTTCCATGCACAAACTAAGCAAAAAACAGCACTTTTTTGGAAAGTTCCTTGAAAATTCATCAAACGGCCCCAAAGTTTATCAAACCAAAAAAGGCATTTGCTGTGGAAACACTGGCCTAACTACAGCTATACAGTGTCAACTGCCATTGGGAAGTAAATGAGATATAATGCTGTATGCCCACTTCCAGAGATTTTGAATGAGCTTTTATTGTATGCTGGTTTATAGATAAAATAAAAGCTCATATTCAAGGTCTCTGGAAGCGGGCGTACATTGTTTTTACTGTTTGAAGAGTGTATTCGACACTTAGCGGGAGTCCGTTTCCTGCCCACCGAGGCCACCCTGTCAGGGTCGGTGGGCTCCCTTTAACGGCGGGGTGTGTATGTATCTGTATATATATATATATATATGTGTGTGTGTGTGTGTGTGTGTGTGTGTGTGTGTGTGTGTGTGTGTGTGTATATGTATGTATGTATGTATATATGTATGTGTGTATGTATATATATATATATATATATATATATATATATATATATATACATACACACACTAGTGGCAGTTGCTACTAGGTAGTTATAGTTAGGACCTAGTTTCTATATGAAAAGCTTTTATTTACTTGCCAATATATTTGGTGCCGCTTGACATATCTTTACAAAACTTTTAATAAACATTTGCCAGTCATGATAGCTACTGTCGGTAAATGTTCAAGGTGATCCATCCAAGGGAGGCAGAGGAAAAAGGGGGCAACCCAAAACACTTTTTCCCCATTAATTTTTCCATTGGGATTTTCAACAGCGATAGCGCTGAAACTACTGGACAGAATTACACCAAGTTTGGCAGAAAGGTAGGTCTTGGTCCAGAAGGAAAAGTTTTGTTTTGGTGTAAATCCGTTCAGTAGTTTGAGACATTAAGGGGAACAAATTGTATATATAGGGACATGAATTCTCTTCCCCTCCTGATCTTGTGCTGAAATCTAATTGGCTGTCAACACTTCTACCAGGCAGCCGAGTCCCAGAAAAAAAGGTTAAAATAAAAAAGAAAAGGGGCCAGGGTACAGAAAAGCATTTATTTATTTATTTTTAATTTTTGCCCGGATGTGCATCGGATCCAGCGAAAGTTTTATAAAACCGAAGTGCAATCTATTGTGCATCCGCTTTTTTTAAGCCCCCTGGGTAGAGGATACTGCTACTTCTCCCCTACCCACAGCATGACTAACATGTGCTCTAAACGGAAGTTTAGTTAATTCTAACCAGCTGTTTGGAGCTCGTGTTCTAGAGTCAGTTTTTTTCAGCCAATCCCCTATGAATGGAAAGTGGGTAGATAGTGGGCATTACTAAGCAATCCTACTTTACTTCACAAGCAGACTCACCTATTTTGTTGGGGAAAACATCACCTAAGGTGGAGTCTGTATGCTAGTGTATTGTTTGGGGGGGGGGGGTGGGGGGGTCTGGTTCTTGATCAGGCATAGTTATCAAAACCACTTTTAATAATCTGAACCAGACACAAGATGGCAGCTAGTGTACAGCATGTGATCTTCAATTGGTTACAGGTAATTGGGTATTCATTTGAAGCAGTGGTACTGATGGCCACACCAGTACTCCTTTTTGGCCACAGCCATTTATTCTGTGGGTCCCCCTGAATGCCCAGTCCTACTGGTTAAGCTAATAAAAGATGCTCAAAGACTGCCAGGCCTAGGGTTCAGCGCTGCCTCATCTTCTGCTGGTAGCTTACTGTTGCCTACTGAGACATTTGTGCGGTGCAGATGACTGGTTTGCCTACACTTGCATAGATGCCAGTCCAGCAGCAAGTTATACTGTTGTTCACTCGCTGTCTGGCTGCTTGCCAGCCTTCGAGACTGCATTTGGTGGCCTGTAGAGTGGTGAAACTTCAGAGCCAACATAAAGCTCCTCTTTACGATTTCCCTCACTATTGGGTCCATGTCCAAGACACTGAACATGACAGTTAATTTTTTCTAAACTCTGCCGATAGCTGTGCCTTATCCTGCACAAGGAAGCGCTTTCAGAGAGGTGTTGAGGCAGATGGGAGATGCCCATTAGCAGGGGTAAAGCAGCAACTGGGGCAGCCTACCCCACCAGAGGACCTGACATGCACATCCTTGGGCCATGCCCTGTGGCTGAGTCCGGGAGGAGTCATGGACTGGGCATGGCTGCAGAGGGCCAGGAGTTGTGCATCTCATCCTTTTGACCTGTGGGCTTGGCGAGTGGGGCACCCTGCTGAGCAGGACAGACTAGTGCTGCCTCTCACTGAGAGACTACCATGTCAGGAAGGCAAAATCTGCATGGCTGGGCATGATCGCTGAAGGTCTGGAGCCATACTCCTACCTTTGACACCTGCTGACTTGCCAAGAGGTGCACCAGGCGGATCCTCTTGCCTTTCCCTGGGGTTGTGGAACCCTTCCCCCACCCCCTTCAAATGGGCCTGGAAAGGTACAGATCTGGCGGCCCCATGTTCAGGTGCCTTGCACCACATTGGCAGTAGGGAATCACATCTAGAGCATTGCTCCGCCTCTTCTTGGTGGCCACGTACACTGTAAAAAAAAATAAAAAAAGTGCCATCCTGTGACATAGACACTCACCTGGGTGGCTTTGAGGGGAAGATTGGTGAACTCAGTGTTGACTTCGTGCTGCTGCGCCAGGACCAACACAACACAGTGGGTAGGGTCCCTGAGGCAGAGGGGGGGATATCTGAGGTTGAGGACTCCATTCAGGGCTTCCATGCAAACATTGTTGACTTAAGCAGGTTAATGCTAAGCCTGGAGGCCAGAGCAGAGGATGCAGAGTGGTGCTGTCTGGGCCATGATTTCAGGATTGTGGGGATCCCAGTGGGGATGGAGGGCTCATCTCCCATGTAGCACATTTTGCAATAGTTGAATTTCTGGGTGCAGAAGGAAGAGGTTTCAAGGTGCTTTGCAATTGAAAGAGCTCATAGGTCCCTGGCTCCCAAACACCACATGCCTCATTAGTGTCCGCATCTTTAATTTTGAGGACATTAATGGCATCAGAGTTCCTCTGATCGGTTACTGTCCCTGAAGTTCTAGTGTTCCCGAACTATACCTTGAAAGTGCAGCAACAGAGGTGCACATTTCTGTAAGTAAAGCAAAAACTCAGCGCTATGCAGATCCACTATATACTTTAGTTCCCAGTCCAGCTGAAGGTTATTTTTCATGAGAAGATTTTGGTTTTTGATACCCCTGAGAGGGCCTTGCGGGGGGGGGGGGCAGCAGTCAGTTGACTGTGCCTGGAAACAGCTGCTGCCTCGCAGTCAGCACATGCGGAGGCTGCACTCCTCTGAGAACACTGACCATGAATCCGAAGCACTGACTGTGGTGGGGACTGCCCTAATGGAGCAGCACCCTGGCACTTTGTGATGCACACAGCCAAGGAGCCATTGCAGAGATGACTGGGCCCCCCTCACGTACACTCAGCTAAATCATCTGCTGTGTATAGCGGTACTGCTTCCTTGGCTACCACATCAGGTTCTTGTCACTATTTGGGGCTCTTTCTCTTGCTTTCTGTTGGTTTGGGGTTCTAGGAATAGATTAGGGTATTCAGGTGCACAGAAACAGAGTTGTATTTAGGTTTCCCGTTGGTAAATGCCCTAGTTTAAGCCTCAACAGGTACTTCCAGTTCTGAAAGTATAGGGTGGGAGGTGGTGGTGGAGGGTTCTTGACAAACCAAGGCTCTTGTAGGCAATTCCCAAAGAACCACTTGGGACCCTTGCTTTTGTTATGCGCTTCCAGAATGCACACAGGGACCCTTCCCCTTTTCTCTGGCAACTGTTGGTGACATACTAGCTTGGGGTCTTTCAAAGATTTGCATATGGAATGTCAGTGGCCTGTTAGACAAGATCAGACTGACTGGGGCTTTGCTGATGACTGCCAGGTACATGGCAACCATGCTTCAGGAGACCTAGCTAATGGGGACTGATACCTCTTTTAGACATGTTAGGGGTTTTCTCAGGCCTTCCATGCGGGCTTCTTTAGGGTGTCTAGCGGAACAGCTATATTGATTCACAGTCATCTACCTTTAAGGCTACTCAAACTTGTCATGGCAACTTTTATAAATATGTGGTGGTGACTGGTCTGCTGCACGGAGAACCTCTGTCTCCTTAGTAAATATACACTCCCTCCCCTCATTTGACTTTCTCAAAGTCCTTGGTGCTCTGATAGCTCACCTTTCCTTTAGAAGTGGGTGTTGGGGGGAGATCTCAAGAGTGGCACACTGGCAGGTAGACAGATCCAGTGACCGTACAGACCTTTCACGGGGTCTAACCCTGCTTGCAATGTTTCTTGACAGACTTTCTGATCTATGGATAAGGCTGTAACCTATGGAGAGGGGCTATACCTTCTACTCAGGTGTCCATAGGGTATTCTCCCACCCTCACTGTTTCATCATGTCACATACAGAGACCTTCAGGGTGGTAGATGTCCACATAATGGTGAGGGGCATTTCTGACCACTCCCCTTTCAAGCTTGTTCTCCACTAGGGACTGAGGTTATTGCGATTAAGCTGAAGATCAGTGATTGTTAGTTGACTGACCCCCACAAGCTGACAACACATACTCAATGCCATTAGCCAGTACTTTGCTGTAAACAAAAACTCTGTAGACTCCCTCCAAATACTCTGGGAGGTGCTCAAAGCCGCCTTACAAGGAAACCTAATTAGCTGTCAAAAGAGCAGGTGCCGGGAGCAACAGAGGGAGGTGGCAACTCTTGAGGCTAGAGTTTTGGAGCTGGAAAGCAGCTTGTTCAGCCATTCCTTTCAGCTGTCCTTCTGGACTCCCTACACACTCGGGAGGTCAAGAAGCAGATTGAGTTAGTGGAAGCTGAAGAAATGGGGCTCGATGCACAAGGTGCATCTACCAGTGGGGAGAAAATTCCAGCAAGAACCTTTATTGGTTGTGCTCAGTTTTGCGAAATCCTATTGCTTCAATAACCACTTCTGTTTCTCTCCTATGTCTGAGGCAAACGGAACATAGCTGTCTGCTTCACTTTATATTAGGAAAATCTGTACTCAACGCTGGATACTTTTGACTTGGCGAACTTCATTAAAGACTTCCCTATATGTGCTGTAAGCCTGTCAGACAGGGAGTTTCTTGAGGGAGAGGTCACTGTGGAGGAGCTCAGTGTTGCTCTTAGACAGTTTCAGTCAGGTAAAAACCCTGGAGGCCAATGGGATTCCTACTGAATTCTTTTAAGGCATTCTCGTCACAACTGGAGCCTTTATGGGTGGTCTTTGTTGAAAGTGCTCTGCTCAGGGAAGGGTGCATCCCTTAGATCTTCACACTGTAGAAATAGTGGTTATTCCCAAGCTGGGTCTTACCCTAAACAGCTTCACTTTTTACCACCATATCTCAATGTTAAAACTAAAATCTGGTCAAAGGTCCTCGCCAGTCACCTAGCATGGGTGATCCTGACCCAGGTCCACCTGGACCAATCCAGGTTTATGCCCCACAGCTCCACCCAACACAATATCAGGAGGGTTTACATTGCCATTGTGCTGGCTGACAGATTGCCTGTAATCTGTGCACTTCTTGTAGATTTCTACAAGGCTTTTGACTTGGTAGGATGGGAATATCTGTTTGCCTTACTAGCTAAGTGGATCTTCGGCCCTAAATTTAGCAAATGGGTCCATCTGATGTATACGGACCTTGTGGCACAGGTGAAGATAGGACGCTCAATATTGCACCTCTTTGATGTGCAATGAAGCACCCATCAGGGCTGTCGTGGCAGTGGAGCCTCTTGTGCAGAAATTCAAATGGACATTGGAGACCGTAGACCAGGTGGCGTTATTCGCTGTTGTCCTGATTTTCCTTGCTGAGTCCAAAGACTCTGAGCCTCATGCCCTTCAGATACTTACAATTTTTTTTTTTGTTGTAATTGGGGGGGTTGGGGGGGAAGTGGTGGGTAATAAAGATGGAGATACAGACACTGAGGGGCAAGGACGAGGGTAAGGAAGAGAAAAGTAGAAAGTAACGAATAAAGAATAAGGTGTAAAGGGTAAGGAATGTGGGAGAAGGAAGGAGGAAGGAGAGATGAGAGCCAGGGGCACCCAACGCCCAGCGTGGTCTAGTGGGGTGGGAGGGGGAGCAGGGGTGGTACGGGGGGGCCAGAAGGGGTGGGAGGCGAGAATCGTATTGGTTATAGTGGCTTGTATTGGAATGGGACAGGCAGGCAGTAAGTGCTTGAGGGCACCAAGGTCTGGCTAAACAGGGCGGCTTGATCTTGCATGTGGTATGACGCGTTCATGGACGGCGGTCCAGATCATTCCCCAGATACTTAAAATTTGTGAGGATTTTTTTAGGGCTTACTATCAACAATGTCAAATACTCCTATCCCATCAGATGTCCTAGGTCGTCGCTTCTTTGGGTGACTGACGTTCAGATCCAACAGTAATGCTTTGAATACCTTGGGGTCTATATTATGCTGGATTACAGGAAGCCTGGAACAGCAATTTTCAACCCTCAATGGACAGGCTGCACAGACACTTGAGTTTCTGGTCAGCAATCTCGTTGTCTTTTCTGGCTCACTCATCCATTTACTAGATGGTAACTCTGCTGTGCTGGTTATATCCACTCCAGATCTACCTCATCCCTTCCCAATTCTTTTTTTAAGTAGCTTGAGCCTTCCTTTGGGATGACTTTTGGGCATTCTCCTACACACATCCCTGGACTTGGACAGTAATAGATATCAACTGGCCCTACTATGGCTGAGTCTCATTGTGACTAAAAGATATAGCGAATAAGGTAAACTCGAATTAAGAACTTTTGAAATGTAAGCATGAAAATAGTACTAAAAAGTATTATGCACCGGCCATGTGGTTTTGCTTGACAAGTATCTAGGAGTCAATAAAGGGTTCTTTTATCGTCTTGGTGTCATATTCGTTATTAAAATTCTCTATTTTTTCTAAATTGCTTTGGGACTTTTTTGTGTTTTGCGTTTTACTAATTTAGTACAGCATAAATACTTTACACATTGCTTCTAAGTTGTCGGTCAGCTCTGTACCATAGCTGCTAGGGGTTTGAGCTCAAGTTAATTTAGTGTCTTTAGTGATTCACCCTAACAAGGGCTGTGGCTATTGCTTGAAGTGGGTACCTCACCCCTCAACAAATTAGCCCTATTTCTTACAATATCCAGTACTAGGGAAGTTGTTTTTTTCACGTTTTATTGATGGTTGTGTTGAACGAAGCATGAGTTTCACAAGTTGTTCCATCACTAAACTGCTGCAAAAGTTTAGTTTGTGCTGCAAAAACTAATGTCCTCATTTGTTTCTCTGGTTTTGTAGGATGTCAGAAGCACCCTAATAAGGTAAGTCTGGTTTAGTCTTATCCTCTGTGTATCGATTATGCCCACTTGTGGTGCTGTAATGTCTCTTCTCAGCTTGCACACATTGCCTTCTCTGGAAAAGAAATACCATGGGCGAACTACATTCTTTAATTTCAAGTGCTGTCACGTCTGGAGAATGTGTTCATCCAGTCCATGGAAACTTCATAAAGTTTTGAAAACCTCTTCTAGGTCTTCAATCAACTGCTCAAAAAAAACAAAACTCACCACCTCCTCTCAAACTTTATTCAGATCCTTAAAAATCACTATTTTGTCGCTTGGATACTATACTCTAGTAGATTAAACATACCTTTATTTTTCATAAATGTTCTTGTGGTCGACTGGGATCCATCAATCATCTATAGAAAACATTAGCCATCAGACACTCCTTCTGTTCTCCATATTCTATCCATTCTTAAGAGGCCTCCTATTAAACTTCACAATATTTCTTGTTTTCAGAACTCTCACTCTAGTTGATGGAAAACTTTATATTTCTCACCATTTTTCGTAAACATTCTGCTGATACTCCTTCTATTTGCTCCAGTGTGCCGCTATCTCCTTGCTTTAGTTCATTTGATGGTTTCTGCGGAAGAAAGGCACGGTTGCAAACAAGTTTACCCTTGTCGGTGTTCCAGTTTCGTGCCCTGAGACTGAAATTCAGTGGATAGCTCTTTTTTATTGTATTTACCATTTTACATGAAAGACTGAGAATAAGACACTTCAACAGTTGAACTTTGCAGCATTGTCCCCAATACCCATAGGTGGTACACAGTGTCCCAGAGTATCCCAGCCTGAGCAGCACCAGAAGGTATTGTTCCCCAAGTTATCTACCGAGTACATCTTAGAGACCCAGTCCAGGCCTTACATCTGACTGACAGTGCTGCTTCAAATCCTGCCTTTGGGAGGTGGGGGGCAACTTCCCACCAATTTCGCACAGCAACCAGATGTTCACACCCCTCCAAGGGGCTTCCACAGTAGGAGATACCTGTTGGGATCACCATCCATACCCTTTGAAGCTTACACTCCTCGGGTACAGCCCACTCCTGTATGTCTGCCAACCATTCTTGCAGAGGATGTGGTGCTGGACTAATTCAGTAAATCACAATACATTGCCTGGCTAACATCAGCCCCAGTAAAACAAATCTATACCCCATATTCCTCCCTATTTTGGGGAGCGGCAGTAGGCCAAGGAAGCAATGGTGAGCCGTCTCCTCCAGCCGGGTACCAGTGATTTCTCCAGACATCTTTTGTCTTTCACTTGGGAACCAGCACGCTTCCACTCCATCTGTGAGCGGTTCATCCAATCCGCAGTCCAGCTGGTATGAACTCAAGGCATATCATTACGTCTGCCTTCTTTCACAACCGTGTACAGTCAGTTGATGAAACCCCACTACAGTCCACGTCCATTATGGCCTCATAGTGCATGATTCCTCTGGTTCCACCGAGAACGTCGTCCATACCTCTCGAACTATGTGGGAGAATTTGGCATATTGTAGGAATTTTCATGGACCCACCTGAAACAAAGTACCCAACCTCTTCCACTATCACAAAGGTGCCGTTCTGCCCTAGGACAACCACCTGCAGTCCATTGGGACATATCCATCAATGATTGTATGTGCGAGAAAGGCTGTAGCCACCAGAGAGGAAGAAGCTTAACATACAGCAGTTTACCCAAAAAACCATCGGGTTACAGCTTGTTCCCAGATCTTTCTCTACTTTTTTTTTTAACCATTTTTATTGAAAATACAGTACTGCAACACATTTCAGAATACAAGGCAGGATCATTATTCACTGACTTTTAAACCCCTTCCTATACAAAACAGGATGTGTGGGAAGAATTGCAGGAGTAAACGGTTAATTTCTTAACCAGCATGAACAGTATAACAAGTGAACCATCATGTGATGAGCCTTTTACCTTCATTGTATAGTTGCAATTACACAACCACCTAGTCCGAATCTCTGGTTTAGTCCAAAATCTTGTCTACCCCAATCGGTGGTTGTGCGTAAGGTGGGGTGGCCTTCACTTGTCATCACGAAGTGTAGATGGACTTACTAATTAAAAAGATGATCTTTAGGTATCATCTGGGTGCATTTGATGTCAGAGTTAGTGCAAAGTTCAAGCAACAATGTTTCCCAATCTGCAGCTATAGAATATTTTCGGAGGCCTCTACTTTATTTTTGTCTCAAGGCCAGTGTTTCTGCTTGGCCCCATTAAATGTTGTTGCTCGCCAGTGGGCCGTACTAGGTAGAACCTGGAATTTCCAATGCATAGTTAAGTCTAAGGGCCATTAGTAGTGCCAGGTCGACAAATAAGTTGTTGGCCTTGGACTGGTGATTTGCGGAAGAGGTCAAGTAACAACCCCTCTAGTGAGCACAAGTCAGAGCACCCAGTAACCCATTCTATTTCGGTGTGTATCTGGGCCCAATAATCTACTACTTCTGAACAGTCCCAGAACACGTTTCATGTCCGCCCCTGGTTGCTGACACCGTGGGCATGCTGACGAGGAACCAAACATGCGTGAGAGGGAGGTGGGCGTGAGATGAGCTATATGCAGAATGGTATGCTGGATATATTGAAACTTCTCATTGTGTGGCACTCACCTTGGGTACTCTAGAGCTGTCTCCCATTCTTTAATGGTGAATTCTTTACCGAGGTCTCTCTCCCTTTCTCTGCGAGTTTTAACCAGGGGGTCCTGCGCAGCATGTGCAGACGCTCCGGCCAGCCATGTTATGAGTTTGCACCCTTCACCCATTGTATACAACAAATGTACTAACAGGTGGAGGTCCAGTTCTGTGTCAGTGATGCCCACAGGAGGAGCGCTTCTGCTAGTAGATGCGCTTGTGCTAGGAATTGTTCCACAGGCAACCCATACTCCTCCTGCAGATGCTCATATGTTAAGAGTGTGCTCTTCTGAAACCGAGCCCCCATTGTGTTCACACCCGTCTCTGACCACATGTTCAGCCCTAATTCTCCCAGCATCTCACAGAAGGTGGCTATGATTACAGTGGTATACCGAAGATGCAGCTTTATTCACCAGGCATAAGTTTCAGGCTACGGTGAAAGCTTTTGAATACGATCTTCAGCAAGTTATTCACCATTGGGGGGGGGGGAGGTGTGCCAGAAGCAAAAAGATGTTGCATCTCTTCTTGCACCTGCGCAAGGGCAACAGGGCCTACCTCTTCTATGTATCGCCCTGACAACCAATATGTAGGCCATTGTAACTACGCCACCAAATTATAAGGTTCAAAATTAGGGGCACCTAAGACGCCTTTTGTTATGGGGAGCTGTAGTTTTCGAAGTGCTACTCGGGATCTACCCCTGTTCCAGGTAAAGGACCCTAAAGTGGAATGTAATGCCTGACAGGTAGATCAGGGTATATTGAGTGGTAGATTTTGGAAGAATTATAACACC
This sequence comes from Pleurodeles waltl, assembly GCF_031143425.1. Classification (NCBI taxonomy): domain Eukaryota; kingdom Metazoa; phylum Chordata; class Amphibia; order Caudata; family Salamandridae; genus Pleurodeles; species Pleurodeles waltl. The sequence continues at coordinate 342,910,896 of NC_090443.1, read as the reverse complement.
CGGGGTAGCACCACCATTATTGCGAAAGACACTCTAACTTGGACTGTGAGGGACAGTGTGCTCCAAAAGGCCAGCTGGAGCCTCAGCGCTGCCATAACGTTCGTGAAATTATCGTCTAATAAATATTGTTTGTCATGGTAGATATTAATGCCCAGATAACTGAAGGTGTGGGGTTCCCATTTTAGTTGGTGTCCCTCTGTGAAAGTCCTGTGGAGGGTAGTGTGTGCGCAAGGGGGGACAGGCAAGGCTTTGCTCACTCAGTGCACTCAACCCAGATGCTATGTAAAATTCCCACAAAAGGGTCTGGATTGGGGCAAAACTGTTACAGATGTTTAAGATATAAATCAGGACATCATCTGCATATGAGACTGCACGAGTTTCCCCTTATATCGGGATACCCCACTCCCCTAACTGGTATAGTTTCTGAGCTACGGGATTCATGGCCAGAGCAAACAGTAGAGGGGACAGCAGACAACCTTCTTGAGTCCCTCGTTCTAAATGTAGTGGAGGGGAGATGCATTGCTTTATTCGGACTCTTGCTATCAGCTCTGTATGTAGCAGTTGTAGCAATACTTGGATCCTCCCTGTGATCCTAAATTTTGTCAGGGTGGAGAAGAGGTAGTCCCAATCCACTGTGTTGAATGCCTTTTCTAGGTGCAGGGTCCGGTCACTCTGTATAGTCTGCAAATATTTAGCATAGTGGATCTCTCAGGGATGAACCCATTCTGGTCCCTATGTCCCAGCCTCTTCATTAGTCCCTGTAGGCGGCTCGCTAATATTTTGCTCAGTATCTTAGTCACATCCTAAAATGGATAATGGGAGATAGGAAGCCAGTTCTTCTGGGTCTTTACCTGGTTTGCCAGACTTTCCTCTACTTGCCATTCTATATATGGGCTGTACTCCAGCACCCTAAGGCATGCACATCAATAGCTTGAGGAGGTCACCATCCTTCGCCAGGATCCGCTTTTCACAGTTGCTTCATCCACACACCAGAGTGCCATGTATTGCGTTACTCCAGGAGTGTGATACAACTGCTGATACGGAAGTCCGAACCTGGCTTCCGTTGGGTCCAATTTTAGGACTCCCAAATCTGACTGTGCTCCTTTTGCCCACCCACACCAATGCCACCAGGAGACTATTGACTTTCTTGAACAGGGAGTTTGGCAAATCATAGACAGGGTTCTAAATCACATAGACACATAAAGGTAGCAGCACCATTTTACTCAAAGCAACCTTCCCCATTACTGACAGTGTGTTTCAGAACTGTATGGAAGTGCTCAAGTTGTCCACAATCTGGGCCCGTATTAGGACTACCTGTATGCCCAAATACTCGAATTTATCAGTTGCACAGGGTAATCCCATCTCAGGGAGGTCAGTCCTCGGTCTGGTCACCAGGGCTGCCAGGTGAAAGAGGACAGTCTTATGTCTGACATGCAGTCCGGACACCTACCCAAAGTCCTCCACTATTCCCAAGGGCACTGGCAGCAGGCCCTCTGGCCAACTCAGGTGTATGAGAGTATCTTCTGTGTACACTGACACAATATGGATAGTGTCCCTGATCCGCACACCCCAATCTCGAAGATCCTCTCTCAGGTATAATGCCAGCAGCTCCATGGCGAGTGCAAAAAGGTGTAGGGATGGGCCAGCCCTTTCTTGTGCCCCTCTATAGAAAGAACATCTGACACTACACTCCCAGTCTGTAACCCAGCAGTTGGGGCTGTGTACAGTAATTTCACCCAGGATAAGAAATCCAGCCCCAGTCCCATACGTACTCACATCCCAGGATGTCGGAATCCTTTTCAATATCTAGCGCCATCCGTGCCTCTTCTATGTCTACCCCGTGGATCGAGTGTAGCAGGTGGGACAGAAATTCATGTGGGTACTCCATTCTGGCATAAAACAGCATTGATCATCAACCACCAGGAGCATCACCGAGCGCAGCAATCTCATCAAGAGCACTTTTGCATGCATATTTGTATCCACATTCAGCATGGACAGCAGTCTATAAGACTTCAGGTCACTCAGGTCCATGTCTGGCTTATGGAGCATCATAAGGGCCTTATGCATAGGCAACAGTAGTGTGCCTCAGCGTTTGGCCACCAAGAAAGTCTCCAGGAGCTTGGGAATCAGTATATTTAGAGAAAGCTTTGAAGTACCTCCGGTCGAAGGTGCCCCAAAGGAATAAGAGAGCACTTCCCTTCAATCTATTCCACAACAATAAGGGCACATGATTCAATGGAAATCTCACTAAATATCGTGCCCCATGTATACTGAGCGCGTTGTCTGTCACTAGAAACCTTTCCAATCTGCTGGACTCGCCATGGCCGGGGGTAAAACGGGAGTACTGCCCAACATTTGAGTTGAGCTCCCTCCATATCTTTGCAGTTAAATCAATTCCTAGTTTGCCACAGCTTAGCAGTCATGTTAGGCTTGGTCCCTAGTCTTGGTGATGGGGGTGCTGTCTAAGAGGCCGTCAAGCACACAATTGAAGCCTCGTGCCCAAATGAGGGGCCTCGTTACATACACAAGCAACTCCCCCTCCAGCGTACCAAAGTCCTACCCATCTTCCATATTTTGTGCATATAAATTAAGGAAGCCCATTTCCACCCAATCCAACACACCATACACCAATACATATATTCCTTCCTCGTCCGCAAGGCAGCGGCTCAGATGGAATGGGGCATTAGGCGCCATTCAGATGGAGACCACCCTGGCATAGCTTGAGTAAGTAGTGGAGTAAAGCTGGCCCCTCAATTTATTTGCAATTTCTGTACCCCTCATCCCCTCCCCCACCCCCCCCAATCAAATGCGTTTCCTGAATCGTTGCTATATGTATGCCCAGCATTTGTAGTTAGGCATTCACTCTGTCGCTTGACAAAGGTATTCAGTCCCATCACATTCCAAGTTACTATACACATAGTTGTTAACATTGTCAGTTGATCATCCCATTTCCCTCTCGCCCTAAAAGGTCCTTCACCACTCAGTCTCCAGGGACCCACAATATCCGCATCACCCTTGCTCCCCCCTGGTTTTGGCATAGGACTACATTATGCTGCCCTTGCTCCTCCTCACACACTAGGTGCATCCTCGCTAACCAGAACTGTCCCTCCCTGGCCATTCCAGACAACCTCCCCATCCTCTATCTTGTCAACTAAATGAGCATGACCCATATAGCATGTGGCAGAACTCAGACCTACACCCCCTAAAGATCTAAAGTTTATTGCGGGGCGAGTTGTACCTCAGGAACAACCATAAGTAATCGATCCAAGACACACACTAACCCCCAACTGCCCTACACAACAGCCACCTCACACACTCGTAGACAGGTAGTCATCATGTACCACAATGTCTAAACAATACCCTTCATACCACCACACAACTCACCTCACTCCACACTTACCACACCGACAGCAAGAGGAGGGAAGATAAAAAGGAGGTAATCAAAAGTAGGTAGCTAAAGTGAAGAGGGCAGGGGGGAGAGAGGAGAGGTGACTCCAAGGATCAGCCATTGCCCTATCCCAATTTGCTGCTCTAAGCACTGCCAAGCTTATCCACAAAAACAAATTCATCAAATTAGGCTTTGTACTCATACCTATGTAAGAGTCGCTTTAATTCCCCTCTGGACCACTGCGTCCACACTGTCCATTGCCACCTCATGCATTCAGGCTTCGCAGTTCTCACAGGGTCCCCCAGAACCACACCAAACTGCTGACCCATCATTTCCATCCATCAGCCTACCATCTCAAGGCCTACGCACCAGCAAGCTCTGGTGTGCCCTTCACCATATACGAGCCGCTCTCAGCAGACGTGACCATTTCCAGCAGGGCTCTGCTTCCTCCCTTTCCTGCTGCTGGCATTCCGTAGCAAGCATACCATCTTCTCACACCACTACACGAGCTCCCAGGCTGACCTTCTCCTGCGTCTGTCACATAATCTCCCCGCCGATTCAGTCTGATGCATGAACTGGGGCCAAGCACTGGCTCCATTAGAATCAGGTGCCAGGATACATCCAGCCGCCACAAATCTCCAGTCAATTCCACACCTCCTCCAGCTTCATGAAAAAATGAGATAGTCCCTTGTGCACTACTTTCAGTTTTGCAGGGTATAGTAATATATATTTTAATCCCATGGCCTTCAGTTTCTATTTCACTTCCCCAAATGTGTCTCTTCTTTTGCACTTGCTGTGCATAATCATGTAAAATCTGAATAATGCAGTCTGCCCGGAGGACAGCATCCCTATCCCAGTAGTTAAAAACCTTTGCTGTTATTGTCCGCAGCAGAGGTGGCGCAAGGGTCCTGTGGCATGCTCCACCACAGAGAGGTGACAAGTCAGCCTCTGCAGCATTGACGGCAGCCATTGTTCTGGAAATAATTCCAGATAGGTGCCTTCCACACTGTCTGAGAATCTCACAAAGTGCAAATTAAATCTCCAGGAGCGGCCTTCCGCATCCTCTGCACACATATCCAACTTCTGTGTCTGTGCCATCAGGGTGGCCTCTATTGTCCTAAGAACAGTCATCTCCTCTTGCAACTTATGAACTTGCTGTTCCGTCACCAAGGACCTCTCAACAACCTTATGTAAGGTTCAGTGGATGTCAGTGTGAATGCCCTTGCACAACTTCTGTTTGTTGTGACGGCATGTGTAGGAGATGAGCTTATAGAAAGATACGGATGGCCACTGCTAGACCTGAATGTGTTCTCCACAGGAATACAATTGCAAAGAACCTTTAACATTCTGAGGTTTTGATGTTGCAAGAATACTCTTTCATAATGGGCTGTTTGTTAACTGAATTTTAGTCACTGCTGACCATTAATAAATCCGGGTTTAGACCTCTTAAGTGCTTTGCTTTCCAAAAACAGGGCTGTGTCGCCCCCTCAATGGGTAATTTATTGAAAGGTAGGCTAGTTAAACATTTCCCTCTGCTCACCAAGCTATCCTTCAATTGTGGTATGGCAGCAGCAGGAACAAAAGTGAGGAACCAGACAAATGACTCTAGTGTTGGGGATGAGCCAGAGCCTTCCTGAAAATCTTGAGCTTAGAGAGCACTGTTGACCGAAACCATACAGGGAACTGAGGGCAGGGGAAGTGAAATGAGTGGCGTGAAGCCCCACATGTTTGCTCAGTATGTAGAATAAATAAATCAGAGGGATTTCTTCAGCCTGCTAGAACAAAGTGGTGACTTGCAGTGGCAGCCGAGCACTGTAATGAACCCTGTTGAATTCAATATTAGCATGTGGTACTGCGAGTGGAATGTTGGAAGAATTAATGATACTCTATGACAAGCTCAATAGTGTCCAACCAAGAATCACATTTACAATGCCTATAGTTCCATCTGTACCCTAGCTAGATGTTAAAATAAAACCTTGAGGAGGAAATATAATTAGTAATGTGTATGGAACAAATGGTTGGGAAGTTGTTTCTGTGACTTTATAGTCTTCATCCTTCAAGTTTCAGTACTGGCTTACCATGTAGCCAGATATTTCCTTAAAAACAGATAATTTCCAATGAACAGCTGTTGAAATGAAATAAGGATCCATTAAAAATTCAGGAAAGGAAAGTATCCAGAGTAAATACCAAGAAATCACGGAGTTACATGAAGGGAGGTACTGCAACCAGAATTAAAAATGAGTTCATCCTGGACAATGGAAAGTCATTCATTGTGACAAATTATTCACCAAGTTGTTTCAAGAAGACCCTGATTTTACAATTGATAATATGATGAACAAATACTTTTGTCAAAACATACTGGCTGCTATTCAGTTGGCAACATTTGCACATAAAAAGCGTTCATCCACCAACACAAACCAAAATGTAGCCTTGTGGGTGCAGGAGAGACGGAAAATGTTGATTCTCAGAGGTATACTTTGCATTAACCTTTTATTCTCTCCTTCAAAGCAGCCCAACTTAAAGCCTCCAAAATAGAACCAACAATGAAGTCATAATATAAATAGAACTATAGCAACTTATAATAGTCCCATGCACTGTCTTCTCTTCCTCTTTTGTTTTGCTTCTTCTTATCTCCACATCTCGGCAAACACATCTTGTCCTGGAATTTTCCTTCCTATTCTCCTTGTCTGTTTTATTGTGACCCTGAAAATGTTCTTTCTTCATATTATCAGGTTATCAAACCGTTCATTTCATGTGTATACAACCTTCATGAAAATATTTTCCTCCTCCCTTCCTCCAAAGGTGGGGGGGAGGAATAATGCTAGCCTCCTTGTCTTTAATAAAATAGCGGTTCTCTATACAGTAAACCTGAGAATCGACATTTAGTCAAGACGGGAGGCTAGCATTATGCATGTTTAAAGCCGTTCACTGATAGGCTTACGACTTGCTCAATTAGTTTAGAAGATTTTATTTCAAACACTTCATCATTTGACCAATCCTCCGAATTCATGGTTTCTTCTAAGTTTCCTCCTACATTATATACTTTTGATGCCATTGCACCTCTTATCGAATGTGCTTTAAACAAATCTAAGTCCACTCCTGCTTTGTTCATCGTACACTTCACTCATCTAGTAATTGTAGCTGTAGATACTGCACCATATGGTCTCGCATGATATTATTAATTGATCCACTCCTGCACTCCTATGCTCACTCATTCTCATTTCATAATCCTTTATACACCTCATTACACACATTTTTGTATGATCATCAAATCTTGGATAAAAACCGTATTAGTCATAGTTTTCATTCTTTTCCTAAAAAACGTTTGTTCTACTGCTCTCATATCTGATACTGTTTTATATCATACAAAGTAAAGTTGCCAATTTAAATGACATTAGTTTTAGTCAAATATTTATTATTCATGCAAGTTTCAAATAATGTGAATTAATCCAACATCCCAAAGTTTTTTTTTTTTTTTTTTTTTTTTTTTTAATACCTTGCCTTTGGACTATTCTTGATTCTGATCCCCTTTATTACTCTACAGATGAATGGACTTTTCCCCACCGATGATCCTCCCAAAAGAGAATGTCCAGCCGCTCTTGCAGATCTGTAGCAATTCACCATTCTATAACTCATAACTTTCCCATATAATTCTGCCAGAATATTTGCAATCATAACCTCATCCACTTTCACCGGATCCAAATTCTCTTCCATGCACTAACATACCCAGGTGTTCCATGCACTTCTATATCTTTCGTGTGCCTGGTGCCCATGACCCATGTAGTAATTCTGTAGCCTCTCCTGATAAATCTGTGAATTGTTTAGATCTCCTGCTATCCTCCAAACTAGTAGTATGGGCAATTTTCATGCTACCAGTGGATGCTCCCTTCCATCCACATTCTTCATAAGACCTCTGAAAGACTGAATCATTAAAGGGTTGCCTGTCACCATCTCCATCACTGATGGAAACCACGCTCAACTCAAAATGGTGTTACTAATGCCAATTGGTATTTTTTTCTTCTCTTTTAATTCAAAATTCTCTGAATCATTGAGAACTGGGGATATGCATATCCTTTCATCTCTCTCCAATTCAAACTGAATGCATCTACCACTATTGCACCTGGATCTGGTCTCCAACTCACATACTTCAACAGCTGGTATGTCAACCTTAAAGCAAACAAATCCACCTCTAAAGGGCCCCATTTCATCTGTATATCCTGAAACGCTCTCAACATCAGTTTCCAATCGCTGTAATCCAACAAGTGATGTGAACACCAATCCGGCACTAGATTTTCTTTACTTGGCAGATACTGTGCACAACACTCTATTTTGTGTTTCAAACAAAACTCCCAAAGTTCCTCTGCTAATTCCACAAGCCTTTTTGATCTGCTGCCCCCAGTTTGTTTATGTAAGTAACTGCTGAAATATTGTCCATTTTTAGTAAGACTATGACCCTGAATCTGTGTACTGCTCACTCTCTTGCCTTCAACTCAAACAACTTGTGATCCTTTCTCTCCATTTTCCTCCTGTTACTTGTGTATTCATTCTTGCTTCCCAAACAAAATTGCTTGCATCCATTTCCAAAATATAATCTGGAATTTAACCAAATACTGTTCTGCCATTTCCTGCATGTAGATTTTCTAACCACCGTTGAAGTTCCTCTTGTGCATCCTGTGTCAAGCTCACCTTGTCTCCATACCTTAAACCTCTGTTCAGACCTGACCTCTTGAGGCATTGCAACGCTCTGTAATTTAATGGACATGGAAATACTGCTTGTATTTAAGCGTATAGTAGTCCAGTTACTCTTGACAACTCCCTCTGTCACTTCTCCCTTTTTCAATAAACCTTTCACTTCTGTCCTTGCCAAAACTATTTTCTTCCCTGGTAACTCCAATTTGCTCTTACAGTGTCTACCACAAACCGTAAAAATTCAAACCTTTGTGGTGGTACAAATATTGATTTATCCTGATTTATTTCAAATCCCAGCCTTTCCAAAGTAGTTTGGATCCTAGATATGATACTGCAAAATCCGTACATCCTGGTTCATCCGTACATCCTGGTTCATCAACAAAATATCTTCTTAAATATATTATCATTTGTAATCCTCTTTCCCTGAGATAACCTTCTTACCTTCAACATTTGCTTTGAGGTTTCATGAACCAAATTACAAATATCCTATTCTCCAGACGTTCATTTTAATATTTAGCAATATAATCCTAATTAAAAATACAGTGGCTAACTTGAGTAAGTTATGATGATAAAATATTTTTAATGTATTTCTATCCTAAATATTAACTTCCTTTTAACCTATCCTAAAGTTTAAAAAAAAAAAAAACTAATTTAATTAAAATGCTAAAACGATGAAACTTCCCACTCAGAACCAATTGTCAAGTGTTCTTTGACTAAAAACGGGCATGTAATGCTCTTTCTTCTCACAGCCAATCATCAGCTATTCAGTAGAATTTACTACTGATGCTTGTCAAGGCAACACATAAACGTGTCACTCGCATGAAAAACGTGCACTCTTTAAAAAAAAAAAAAAAAAAAAAAAAAAAAAAAATGAAGAGTAAACCCAGCACGTTTCATGCACATCCTTAGTGCTCAACCTGACGTTGAAAGAGATTCAGTCGTTCCCAATGACAGTTTTGTAATTGTTACAGCTGCATGAAAGAAAGTGCGTCAGAGAGACTGAGCACGAACAAGTCGTGCGCTTTGGCACAAGGGCGAACATCGTCTTTTTAAATCATAACTGTATTCTTTCCTCTAGCAATATATAACTAAGATTTAAATTGCTCTATTCAAAAGTGATATGCAAACACTTCTCTAAGCTCTACCTTCAAGATTGATACCTATAACGAATATAACATTGAGAAAAAATTACTTTCACAAATATAATAAATACTATCCGTCGCCTTCGGTATACCCGAAAATTGGGTAATTAACCACTCAAATCACACACCTTACCAAATCACATGCTGTACCCAAACAAAAATGCCATATTAATACCATTACAAAAACAAGTACTAATCTGCCGTGCTCAGAAGCAGCAAAGAGGAAGAGAAAACACTGTATGGGACTATTATATGTTGCTATGGTTCTATTTTTATTATGACTTCATCGTTGGTTCTGTTTTGGAGCTTTTAAATTATGCTCAGATGGAGTGAATGACCTCGTCCTCCACCCGGGAACTGGGGGGAGCGCTAGTGCTCCCCCCCTGTGCTCCCCACTCACCCCCCAAGGCAGGAATGGAAGGGGAAGCCCTTCCCCTCCCACCCCCCCCCCACCCACCCCCCCATGACGTCAGCGCGCATCGCGCGCTGACAATCACAGAGGGCCTCCTCCCATCGCACTGGAAGCTCAGCTTCCAGCGCGATCGAAAGAGAAATGCAAAGCATTTCTCTTTCGATCACGTGGGGGAGGCCCAGAGAGGCTTCAAAGGGAAGGAAAGGAATTTCCTTCCCTTTGAAGTCTCTCTGAGCGATTCAAAAGCCGGATTGCTTGCAATCCGGCTTTTGAAACGCCCACTAGACACCAGGGATTTTTTATTTATTTAATGAAATGGACAAAAGGGAGCGACCCCTTGGGTAAGGGTCGCTCCCAGGGGGGGAATTGTTTTGGAAGGCCTTTTCTGCCCCCCCTGGGGGCAGATCAGCCTATTTTGATTAGGCCGATCTGCCCCCAAGGGGGGCAGAAACCACTAGGCACCAGGGATTTTTTTTTTTTTTTTTGTTTTACAGATGGGGAGCGACCCCTTGGACAAGGGTCACTCCCCTGGAGGGGAAAATTGTATTTAAGCCATTTCTGCCCCCTTTGGGGGCAGATCGGCCGATTTTTGCTACTCCAATCTGCCCCCAAGGGGGGCAGAAACCACTAGGCAACAGGGATTTTTTTTATTTTGCACCAATGTCACGCAGGGGGAGCGACCCCGTAGGCAGGGGTCGCTCGTGGGGGTTGGGGGGGTAGGGGGCAAATTTATTTTAGGCCATTTCTGGCCCCCCTGGGGCCGGCTGAGTTAGAGGCAAAAATCCACAGGTAGGCACTTTGCAAAAAACACCTCTGTTTTCTATGAAAAAATTTGATGTGTCCACGTTGTGTTTTGGGCCATTTCCTTTCGTGGGCGCTAGGCCTACCCACACAAGTGAGGTATCATTTTTATCGGGAGACTTGGGGGAACGCTGGGTTGAAGGAAATTTGTGGCTCCTCTCCGATTCCAGAACTTTCTGTCACCAAAATGTGAGGAAAAAGTGTGTTTTTTTTAAGCCAAATTTTGAGGTTTGCAAAGGATTCTGGGTAACAGAACCTGGTCAGAGACCCACAAGTCACCCCATCTTGGATTCCCCTAGGTATCTAGTTTTCAAAAATGCACAGGTTTGGTAGGTTTCCCTAGGTGCCGGCTGAGCTAGAGGCCAAAATCTACAGGTAGGCACTTTGCAAAAAACACCTCTGTTTTCTTTCAAAAAATGTGATGTGTCCACGTTGTGTTTTGGGGCATTTCCTGTCGCGGGCACTAGGCCTACCCAAGTGAGGTATCATTTTTATCGGGAGACTTGGGGGAACATAGAATTGCAAAACAAGTGTTATTGCCCCTTGTCTTTACCTACATTTTTTTCCTTCCAAACATAAGAGTGTGTAAAAAAGACGTCTATTTGAGAAATGCCCTGTAATTCACATGCTAGTATGGTCACCCCGGAATTCAGAGATGTGCAAATAACCACTGCTCTTCAACACCTTATCTTGTGCCCATTTTGGAAATACAAAGGTTTTCTTGATAGCTATTTTTCACTCTTTATATTTCAGCAAATGAATTGCTGTATACCCGTTATAGAATGAAAACGCCCTGCAGGGTGCAGCTCATTTATTGGCTCTGGGTACCTATGGTTCTTGATGAACCTACAAGCCCTATATATCCCTGCAAACAGAGGAGTCCAGCAGACGTAACGGTCTATTGCTTTCGAAAATCTGACATTGCAGGAAAAAGTTAGAGTAAAACGCAGAGAAAAATTGCTGTTTTTTTCACCTCAATTTCAATATTTTTCTTTTTCAGTTGTTATTTTCTGTAGGAAACCCTTGTAGGATCTACACAAATGACCCCTTGCTGAATTCAGAATTTTGTCTACTTTTCAGAAATGTTTAGGTTTCTGGGATCCAGCATTGGTTTCACGCCCATTTCTGTCACTGACTGGAAGGAGGCTGAAAGCAAAATCTTTTTTACAAATGGGGTATGTCCCAGTAAAATGCCAAATTTGTGTTGAAAAATTGGGTTTTCTGATTCAAGTCTGCCTGTTCCTGAATGCTGGGAAGCTGGTGATTTTAGCACCGCAAACCCTTTGTTGATGCCATTTTCAGGGAAAAAACCACAAGCCTTCTTCTGCAGCCACTTTTTCCCATTTTTTTTTTTTTTTTTTTTAAACGACATTTTCCCTGTATTTTGGCTAATTTCTTGGCCTCCTTCAGGGGAACCCACAAAGTCTGGGTACCTCTAGAATCCCTAGGATGTTGGAAAAAAAGGACGCAAATTTGGCTTGGCTAGCTTATGTGGACAAAGTTATGAGGGCCTAAGCGCGAACTGCGCCAAATAGCCAAAAAAAGGCCTGGCACAGGAGGAGGAAAAGGCCTGGCAGCGAAGGGGTTAATGGATTATGCTAGCCTCCTGTCTTGACATAAAATCGGAGATTAGATTAACATTTAAGATTAAATATATCAAAAACTTACTCTAAAAGTAAGGTGGAAATAATGTCAAAAGATTGTGTTTGTAGTTTGTCAAACTAATGCAGTGCACACACACACACAGCCAGTTTGATACCTATGGTCATCTGTAACAGCTAATAACATTACAGTACCTAGTATGAGCGATTGTTTCAGATGACTAAATGTATAAAAAACCTGTCATAGATGGAAATTGAGAGGCGGTTGTCAGACGTTTTTGGCCGCAAAGCAGAGCATTCTTGTTGAGGGGTCCGTTATTAACCATGGACTGGCCCCCTATGTAACAACTATAGTTTCAATATCATTCACAAACCATGCAATACTCATTGGCATCCTCAGCCCATACATTTGTCATATACATTCCTGATTTGTTATTTACAGTAGTCTAGTTTCAGGAGGATCAAACGTATTCTTAAGCCTTTACCCCCCGCCCCATATTCCATCAAGTCGTCTGTCCATTTACCTTTAGTATAAGTTTTTTTTTTTTTGTGTTTTTTTTTGTTTTTTTTGTCTTCTCAACTGTACAAAGTCCGCTACATCCCTTGCTAGACATCAGCCTGAGTGGGTAAAGTTTGTGATGCTGAATTGCTATCCTCTACAGTTAATCCCAAAGCAGTACATTTACCCTTACTCTATTTTTTCAGCAGAACCCCAAACTGTCACTGTTGTAAGGACTCCAGGGGTGGTTTCCCAGTTGCCTTGTGTAGTCTTGAACTATGTTTGTGCAATAATTTTTTGAGCAAGGACCGAACCTTTTCATACATGCAAGAAGTCTTCTCTTGGCAGTCTAGATATAGGGAATCCAGAGGCTTTTGTTGGGTAAGTTTTACTAAGCTTTTGGGGTATTAAATGTCAAATGGATATAATTTTAACTGTCAGTGGGAATCTAGCATTCAGATTTTTAAAAACATATTTTCAGACTACATCCCAGCATCTTTCAGAACTCGATTCCTCAAACTCTGCTGTGCATTTTTTCCTAGATGGTGGGGGGGGGGGGGGAGACAATGGGGCTGGTTCTGCTCCTGCTCCAGAATATATCCAAATGCTGATCAGTAATAGTCTATTTACTCTCCCTAAAATCTATATCAATATCTTAGGGCCAACCTACAAAACCACCATTCTCCTCTTGACCCAAAGGGTCTTTTTAAAGAAATCACTGTGTCACTTCATGACTCTCGTAGCTGAGAAAGGCAAATGCAAGTTTGTGATCTGACAGGGGTTTGTTACTGACAGTAGCAAGAAAACATTCTGCAGTCACTAGAGCCTGAATTCGCTCAGAGATCCATACCAAGCACTTGGGTGACCAACGCTTCCACTTTCCCTACCCAAACTTCAACTCTGCCTGGACCACAGGCAATAACATCATTATATAACTTTCTTAGCTATGGTACCCCTGCATGTCCCTCCACCCAACACTACTTTCACTCTCCTCCAAGAACTCTCATGGTCATCCTACTTACTAGATGACTTTGAACTAGGACTATAGAACCAGTTCAAGAACCACATCTTGATTCATAGTTCTGGCCTCCTTAACCGGGCTGTCACTCTCTATATACCTAGCCCAGACAAATTGCTCCTTTTTCTCAACTCCTAAAACAGATTAATCCTCTTCTCCTCTTACCCAAGCAGAGTCAGTTCAGTTATCCACACTCAGTTCTCCATTCCACCCCACCTTTTACTCATGTACTTTCTCGCTAGGTCACCCCAGCCCCACTCATGTTAGTTTCCTTTTCATCCAATTCACTACACAAGTCTTTTCTTTCCTTCTACCTGACTCCTCATGTCTGTTCCCAGCTTCATCCCTGACAATCTCAATCATTCCCGAGTCTTTCCCCTCCCTCTCTATGGTGAGATACTCCTACCTATACACCACAGCACCCCATCCCACCTTCCTTGTAAGACTCGTGGGAAAAGCTCAGACTTGTCTGTCCCAAAATCAAATCTAAACCTGCTCCATTTGCTTCAAATTGTGCACCAAACGATGGCTCGAGCCCCTCCCCAAATCTCTTCATTGTCCTCCTGGTTGTTCTGAGGCACAATCTCCGAGAAGATAAACTGATGCAATTCTACTGGCTTCACATAGGAGCAAGATTAAACTCAGATTGCCTTATCTGCAATTCCAAGGTCGTGTCTGCTGACTTTTCAACTCACAACCTTTGTTTGTTTCAAGTAAGTGGGCCAACACCACATGCTGGTCCTAGGAAATCTAAAAATGTGACCTATCAAGATAGTTCCAAAATAAACCCAATTGGGCATCGACTGAAATATGCCATATGACGTCGTCATTATACGGATCTAAAACTAAATGTAAAAAGGGGCCAAAGTAAACCAAAGAGAACGACTCATGGCTATTGACTATTAAATGCATTAACAACCAGGATCATTTGAGACATTTGTGTCTGTAAAGCAAGCTATCCGACACTCCATCCTCGTACTAAAAAAAATATCACTACACTGCAAGTGATCAATACATAAAATATATTGAAGGCGGTCAACAGAAGCATACAAGCTACAATGCAAGCATAGCATAGACACATTCGAAATTAACTCTGAGATACGGTTGTCATGCCAGCCTCTCACCCTCCCTTTGATGAAGAGAAATGAGGTCCAACTCATTGATACCATAGCAACACTCAAATCCCTGCAGGGTACTACAACCAGACAAAAGAACTCGACAAAGATAATACAACACTATATTCACGGACTGCCCTTACTGAACTGACAGCCATCACCTTTCCAATTCCAGTTGGCCTTGTTAAAGTGTTTTTATTAATTTCAAAAATAATGCTGAATTCAGATAAGCTTAAGTTAGCATGACTAGGCCACAGCCTGCTTGCTTTGACATCTTTTGATATTTGCAGAACGAAATATGCAGTTTTATTTTATGTGAACGAGCTTATCCACTTGCATGTATTTCTGTGTGCTTTTCTATGTCAGGAAATCAGCAAAATAGAAGCCTGATCCATGGTCTCTATATTAATAAATTGTATTATTTGTTTCTTTTGAGGAATCCATGTCCAGGATGTTCCGGTCTTTGCACCTTTCAGGGTCCTTTGCATGAGCGTTTCCTAGGGACCATTCATTCCTTGAACTACCTATTCTATTTCTGCATTACATAAATGTCCTGTCACTTCCTTTATTTGCTATGCACACCTCATTTATCAATATGCAGTAGAAGCAGGTGTTTCTATATGTATCTTATTCAATGTCTTATGTATTAGAAATTCATTGGCTTACTAGAATGGTACATTGCTAGTTCAACTTTGTCACATCTCACTATTGGATGTGTGGCTTTTTTGTATAAAGCCCTGTAAAAGATACTTTTGGAAAATGTCCCATGACCAACTGCCCCTTTAATATGATTTGCACTTAATCTTTTCTGGCTTTCCTTATGAGACAGATTCGGTCCTCTTTTTGAACTATAGTTAGTTTTAACTGCCTGCTTTCTTTGGAGGTTACCTTATGCTGTTCCTTTCACATTATTTGATTTTGATGTACTGTTGAGACATTGACAGCAATAAATTAACTATGATCAACCTTCTTTAATGATCTTAATTTTGAATAAACCTATATGGTTTAACTTGGAAATCTGCCCTACGTACGTTTTTGATTTGCTTGGTCTCAGCCTGGGAAGACTCATAGTCCTATAAAAGGCTTGAATTAAGAATAAAAAAACGCATGCTTATCACCGTAAACTCTAAAAGTATAAAAGGCACATCACCTAATCCCAAGTTTGCAACTAAACAGGCTATTTTATAACAAAACAATCGCTAGTAGGTCATACAGCCTGATAGCGCATGGAGCGGTAACGCCAGATTCTGAGGTCATTATGGAAGAAATGTGAAGTTCGGGGGGGGGGGCTCACCATTGTGCACAAGGTATCTTTAAACAAGCTGCCAGTAAGTAACTGCTCTGAGCTGGAATGCAAATCTTCACAGAAGAACACCCCCATCCACGATTAAATCTATCTACTTGCTTATCGTGCACCCACATACTCAAAACACCTAATTTGCAACAAACGCCTGTGATTTTTTTTTTTTTTTTTTTTTTTTTTTTTTTTACCACCCTCAGTCTAAATCATCCAAACCAGCTTGATCTTGGTAACTTCAGTACGTGGCTAGGGGAACAAGATCGACTCTCAGCAAAATTACTATCAAGCTTTCATGTTTTGGAAGTAACCGTTTTTTTCTGTGGCACTGGCATAACTACTTTAAAACCCTATAGTTATTAACAGGGAGCATCCATCTTGATATTCCTTTCAGTATCATTTTTGCAGAATATTGCAATTCCTAAAAGACATCTTCATTCAGGAACCCTGAAATGTGTGTGAGAAAAGCTGAAATAGGACACCATGGAAACTCTAATAACCAGAGGCGGTTTCTCTTTTATGGCTGAGGGGCTGTGCCCCTCTGAAATTGAACACATTCATATAAAAATTATTAAATAGATCGATTTAGTTAGAGATATGTTCATATCTCTAAACAAATCGAATCATTTAAATCTGGGCTGTCTGTCCTAGGCTGCCTGACCCGCCTCGCTTTGAAGCATGAGATGAAGCCATGCAGTAAATAAACGATTTACACTGACACGCAGGACTGACTGCTCTAAAGCACTTCATTTCCATTGTGTTCTATGTCAGTATCAACTATAGGCCAGTGATGCTTTTAGCGTCATGATTTTGGGCTTGGGAGTCTTCATCCCTGCGTGAGGGCAGCCATTTGTCATTAGCAGGCATAGATCCCACCCTTTCCCCATTCATCACCCACTAGGAGTGGATGCAAGCATGTGTGATTTAGTGCCTTGTCTTTGGTAAAGGTAAGAGTTATAATGTTAATCTTGTGTTGTTTTTATTGTACTGAGACCCCTTGTCATACTAACCTCCCCATGTGACACCCCAGGCCGTGGCCGCAATTCGCTGGTTTCTTTAGAAATGGAGCTGCTGTATTTGTTCCTTGTGAAACTGTTTCAGAAGACTTCCAGGGTTTTGGCTCCCTTGCAAAATGGATCGAAATATCTGAGTGAAGCGCAAGGGGAGAAATACATGCTTACAGTAAAGACAGTTATCTGCTGTATGTTGTTAAAACTGGCCCTATCTTCATGCCCTTAACATTAATGACACAAACCTGGATTGATATCCAAGCAATGAATGTTAAAATGTGTGTAATGTGTCGGCCCTTTAGTTCCTCTTGTTTCACATGTTTTACTTAATATTGCATTCCCCAAGAATGCCATTTCATCATGCTGGTTCTGTGCATTGTATTACTGTTGCATATTGCATACTTTGACTCATGCCAGGTGTTTATGAAGGGCTTTGATTGAGAGCGCTGGTGTTGAGGCTGAATGTAAAGCTTAGTGCCTGACAGTGGGTTGGTTTCTCTGCAGAACACACTGAACAGGTGGTCATGTATTCCAGTTGCAAATTAAATTCAGTGTAAATGTGTGTGAAGGGGTGCCTAAAGGTCAAAACATTTAGAAGGCCAAGGCAAAATAAAATAAAGTGCTTAAATGTTAATGAGTGCAGTGTATGTTTGGGGGGGTAAAATTAGGAAATGTATTAAGGGGAGCGGGAAAAGAAGGTGCTGAAGAGGAAAGGGAGTAGGTTGAAAATGTGCAGCTGGATGAGATGTGAAGAGAAAAAGGGCATAAATATCTGACGTAAAACGCACACAACTGAAGGCCATAATCATTCCATAGGCCTCAATATTTAATTCACAGTCACACAATTTCAGAATTGAAACATTTCCAATGTTATTTATAACTCATTTATCTTAAATAGCTAACAAATGTTGACAAAGCCAATAATACTGACCGGTTTTAAATGTATGTCAGTTGTTGTGTTATATTTCTGGATGCAATAATATCTCAGAGAGAAACCAAAATGCAGGCCAGGTGGCACACTATGGGAATCAAAGAACTTTATTTTACATGATCCCTTTTAGAGAACCCCCACTTTTTTCATCCCACTTAAAGATCTGTATGCACATATCTCTGTATGATTGATTGCAGCCAGCAGCTGTGAGTGCTTCCTGATGGCTGGTTAAAGCATTTTCTTCCAAAGTTGATGCTGCATGCAGTGCAAGACACTGGGCAAGCACACACTTTAAAGGGCCTGAAGTTGTTGCGCTGTACAATTTGCACATTAAAGTAACTGTTGTATGTATTAATGCACTAAGATATGGGGCAGTTTTGAATGTATTTAGTATTTCAAGGCTATACGTTCCCACTGCTTTATAAACCTTGCTTTCTCCCTAAATTTGCTTTCAAATGTACCATTTGTTACGCTTTTTTTTTTTTTTTTTTTTTCAGTTTCATACACAACTTTTACGCCCCACCACTTTCAAATGTCACCAGCCGCTACTGCTAGTAACAACCAGAAAGCCAGGCCCTGAAGACTTTAGCTGCATGACAGCAGTTCCAAAATGGAGTTTATGGCTTAGAAAAGTCTTCAATTAGACACTGGAAAACTCATACTTAACTCATCAAGTCGGTAAAGTCTCACCAATTTGCCTGCAAAGCTGTTAACACAACACTCACACATAAATAGAGGAAAACACCAGTCCCGTAAAAACAACCCAATACTCCTATCAACTCCACATGTACAAATCAACCATTAGGAAATAAGAAAAATTAACACCTAGCCTTACATTTGCATTAAGCCTTGCATGAGTCTTAAGAATCGTCGCTAAAGTTAAATACTTAGGAAGCTGATCCAGTTAACTGATTTCCCCACAACTTCTCTGTGATGCTTTGGCTGCTAATTTTGTATGAAAAGCAAAAGACTTAGGGCCATATGTACGAACACATTTTCCCATTGACACAGAATGGGAAAAACCCTTTGCTACATCTGGCCCTTACTCGCCCTTCTCAGCTCGAAGGTGCAAAGAAATAAGACCTATCTCAAATCAGATGCACATAACCATGACTGAATGAAGCATCCTTAGTACTTTTTTCCAATTATCGGGTCAAGCATTACGTGCAACGGTATCACAAAGCAGAAAATCTGGAACATCTGCTGTCTGCAGAGAAATCCTAGCAAAGTCTATTGCGGAAGCCACACACACCTCATCCACAATCATTCTAAAAGAGCTCAATGCTCATCTGTCAAACCAGTCATAAAGAAATCTGGCCTGGACGCAAACATTTTCCCCAAATTACAAAGTGTTAAAATGCTATTTGTGATACTTATGGGAAGGCACCCTATATCCAAACATTACAAACTAGAGACCAGCCCAAGGAAAAGCCACAGGATGGACAGAGAAAGAAAAACCCTCACCCACCAGGGTTATCTCTTGGTGGCATGCTTCATCACCGTCTCTGTGAGATCTAGTAAGTCATTAAAATAATTTGGAGGCAGGTATTTTTAACTCACCCATGACCCCACCACTCCTATCCCTCTTATAATCCACATTGGTGAGACTACAACAGCGCTACCACGTAATATGTTGGTCGTAGCACGCCCTACTCTGCAGCAGAACAGGAAGAAACCCAATGATGAAGCATGCCAGAAAGGGATAGCCCTGGTGGGTGAGGGTTTTTCTAATAAATAATATTTTCCTTCTTTCTCTGTCCATCCTGTGGCTTTTCCTTGGGCTGGTCTCTAGTTTGTAATGTTACATAGAATATAAGGAAGACAGACATAGCCCAATTATCTCCTTCTCCCCTTTGTTTGTGTACCCTATATCCAAATACATGAACTAACTGAGGAAAACATCTTTCCAGATGCTCAGTCTTGGTTATCTCTCAGATACTATTCATTATTCATCGGAGATTCTCATGGCTGGTAATTTACAGATTCGCAGCTAACTGTGCAGACCTTATGTACCTGCTAGGATGCATAGTTGGAAATGTAAAAATAATTTTAAATGCTCAGGTACAGCAAAAAGCAAGATGAGTGAAATGTATGACTAACTTTTTTCTCTGAAGCCTCATCTTTATAATAACTGACAACATTTATCTGATGTGTTAGGGTATTCTGCTTGCTCTGTTAAAAAAAAAATCAGACCAAGCATTTAAAGTGCTAGGATTTCTTTTGAGATAGTAGCTATACAACCCGTGCAGAAGTCTCACTAACCATTACAAGTAGGTCGTTCACAAAGCGTATTATGCCTAAAAAACTCAAATGCAAATTATTACCAATGCTTCCCATGGACGTCATTTAGGGTTTGCAATTGCGACCCCTGCATGCCCCTCGCCCCCCGGCACTGCCTTTGAGACCCCTGGCCTCAGAGGGGGCAAAATCAGTGCCAGGAACAGTGTCAGCTCATCATTGTAGGCGTTGCTTGGGGCTCAGCTCGCTTTTTCTCTTTTTTTAATTTCATTAACCGTGAATAATGTTTCATTATTCACTCATAGTGTAACAGAAAATGGAGTACAGTTAGATGTGATATTATTTTCCCGGGCAGTTTAGGTAAGTAAAAAAAGATTTTAAATGTATGTTGCGTGCGTGCTTGCGAGTGTATTTACGTGAGTTTGTGTAATTGTGACTGTGTGTATGTATAAGCATGGGTTTGAGTGAAATTGAAGGTCAAAGGGCATGTGATGTCACTTCTGCTACCCTGGCATTTTGGTGAGTTGACGTTAGTGATACCTTCCTCACTACATGTGCCAAACCGAAAGAGCTCAAATGGTCATCTATGAAACCTCTTCTGAAGAACCTAGTCAGGACGGAAATAACAGCGCAGTTTAAAGACCCAACGATATGCCGGATTAAACCCAGTGGAGGCCCCTAGGCAGTGGAAATCCCCCCCCCACACACTTTTGTAGATTGTCTTCTAATACGTTAATCAATATTTTTATCCGTTGTCACAGGGGGTCCCTAAGAGGAGTGGCGCTCATAGACTGGTGTCTACTTTGCCTATTTGGTAATCCGGAAATGTGAAATTAATCGCAAAAGTAGACTATATGCAAATGCAGAAATGCATTGAAAACAATTCCGTATACAGCCAGTCTACTGCTCTTCCAGAAGGCAGAATCTATCAGTCTTTACAGTGAATGGACTAAGAACATAGGTGGATGCTAATGGAGTGGCAGCCTTTATCCTGCAGCACCTCTGCTTCTCTCTCCACCACCCAACATCACTGGCCAGACACAAGAATACAGGCATCCAAGAAATACCTTGAACTGAATGACCATCTTCCCGTCGAATCCAATATCCCACTAAGACCTTTTGTCTCAAAATTCTACCACTTGGGTACCAGCCTTCCAAGGGGCTCAACCATCTCTCCCCCCTCAATTTCAGCATCTGCCTTAGTCCTTTTCATGGACTGATTAACCATTCGGCCCGACCTACTACACCTGTGTCCATGGCCCACAGATCATCCGCAAATTA
The DNA here is from genome assembly GCF_031143425.1 of Pleurodeles waltl. NCBI lineage: Eukaryota > Metazoa > Chordata > Amphibia > Caudata > Salamandridae > Pleurodeles > Pleurodeles waltl. The sequence continues at coordinate 342,889,474 of NC_090443.1, read as the reverse complement.
AACAATCCCAGTTGCACCATGGCACCCAGATTAGCACACCACTCATCGCAATGAAAGACTGGATTACTGGCCACCACCTTAAACTAAACCGGGACAAAAACAAAATACTTCAAAATGGAAACTGGCCACCAGAATAGAATCCTGGTCTGGCCTTCAGACCAAGGATAAGTGTTCCCAGCACGCAGCATAAACGTTCGGAATATTACTAGATGCAGCTGTTACTCTTGAAGCACATGTAGACGCTGCAGGGCAATCTTTATATAGGTTCTGAATCTCAAGGCAGATTATTCCCCATCTAGCTTTTTCCCGTAGACTAAAAGCCACAGCTGTGCTCCTGCCCTCACCTGTACTACGCAAACTGACGTTACTTAGGAGCCCAGAAATCTCTCCTAAATAAATTACAGTGGGTGCAAAACTCTGCAACCAGTCTATTCCTAAACATGAAGCCCGGGGACCACATCATGCCTGACGTTGTGACCTTGCACTGGGTCCTAGTGTCGAGCCTTATCCTGTTCATTAGCCCAAGCCAATAAGCTGTAGGGAATAAGAAAGCCACTGTACACTTTTGGAGACTTCAAATTTTCGGGCCCTAAGATATCAGGGCACCTTTAAGAAATGTGCACCAATCACGACTCTGGCGACCCACAAAGCAAAACTGAATTACAATACAACCAGACACAGAACCTTAACAAGTTTAGGTAAAGTAAACCAGCATTAAGCACACTTTTGTCTTTCGCACACCCTTTAAACATAAGCATTCCCACCAACAGTGCCACTTTTGCCACAACACTTCCAGACTATGTACATCTCACCCAACTGTTCCCACAAAAGTCATACAACCACACTTGTGCATCAGAATATGCAGGTTCACTGGCATTCCATCCAGACAGTTGCAGTGCTGAGATGCCTCACTAGTAGCAGTGGCACGCTATGCAAGTGACAGGTAACAGAGCATAAAGCTCGCCCAATTCCAGAATACTTTATCAAACAACCTGCCTAACATCTTGCTTTGGTTCAATTCGACTGAGGCTGCTACAAATCCTTAGCATTGTGCTGGTGTGTATACTAGGCAGAGACTGCAAGAATGTAGATTTCAATCCATGTTGGCGCACACCACACTTCCAATGGATGACGACTTAAGTGAAAGGAGCTATGTACATAGCAAGCAACCCAGGTGGCTCGTTACCAATCTGAAGAGGACAGACTGATGAAAGGTAACATGTAGTAAATATGCAGTGTGTGTGTGTGTGTGTGTGTGTATATATATATATATATATCTATATATATATATATATATATATCCTCCTCCAGTCTCTCCTTCCCAAAAGACAACAATTACTCCGTAAACATGCTTTACAATGGTTATTCAATTAGATGGGAAAACAGAACGTGTTTTGCAGTAACGCCTTTCTCAACCTGAAAACACAACCATCTGGGATGTGTGTGTGTGTGTGTGTAAATATATATATATATATATATATATATATATATATATATATATGTGTATGTATGTTTGTGTGTGTATATATCTCCTATTGACGATAGCCAGTAGGTATAGTTAAGACCTAATTTCCTTAGGAAAATCGTTTCTTCTTATGCCAATAGCTTTGGTCCTGTTTCACGAATCGTCGCAAAGTTTTCAAAACTAGTTTGCTACTTACTTCTGCTGCTGTTTGGAAAGTTTTGGTGTAGTTGGTTAAGCGGGGGCAGAAAAAAAGGGGTCCCAAAACACAGTTTACCCATATAGTGACACATAGGGATTTTAGACTCGACTATAGCCTGAACTGCTGGGTGGAATTGCACCAAATTTGTCAAAGTTAGATCTTGGTCCAGAAAGAGTGCTTTTTCTAATTTGGTGTGAATCTGTGCAGTGGTTTTCGAGTTAAGGAAAAATAAATCTAGATATCTTGTGGATGTGGATCCAGGGGGAAAAGCAAGGCACTGATTGGTTGGCAGCAACATGAGAGGACAAGATGCTGGTATCCTGACACCCTAGGACAGTTGAAAGGGGCTCTGTGGGACTCCTCTTAGTGAAAATTGCCCCCCCCCCCCCCATTTTTTTGGGCTGATTCGCAGATCCACCATGGTGTTCAGCATGACCTCATACCCCCCCCACCCCACCCTCACATCCCCCTCAAGTGTAAATCTGTGGATCCAAAATCCAATAAAAATACACCCACTCACACACCAAAACCCACTGCACACAGCCTGGGGTTGAGTGCATGCGGAGGGGCTGGCCTCTGCAGCCAGGACCTGGAGCCCACCCCCTCATGCCAACCCTTGCTGTGCACGGCTGAAGGCCATGCACGGCGGTGGTAGTATTAACATATGGCAATTAATATATTTACGTTACGTCTGTGTCATGTGTGCTTTAATGTTGAACAATGAGCGGACCCTGCCCTTGACAGGAAACATAACTCTCTTTTCTCAAATCTCGACACCATAACTCGACGTCACTTACGGTCACTTTTCCTGGAGAGATCTTTCTCTGTGGGATTCTTTCAAATAAGAGGAGGGCTCTTTAGATGAAGATTGATTCTCTTCAAAGCCTCTTGATGAACTAGCTTTTCCTCTCTCATGGAGTCCATGAAGCCTTTTTTTCTCTATCCTTTAGAGTATTCCTGGATAGCTTCTGGCAGTGAGGACAAGAGTCAGAGCAATGGGACTCAGGCAGACGATACAGACTTGGTGAGGGTCAGTCTGAGCTGCTTTCTACCCACAGGAAGGGCCCTTCAGAAAAAGTGAAGGCATTCTTGACAGAATTTTTTTTTTTCTGAAAGGAAAAAAAAGATTCTCTGTACACTAGGTACTGAGAACAATTAAATGATGTTAGTAGTAAAAGTTTTAAAAAGTGTTTTCTTGGCAATTTGTCAAAAAAGGCAGACCTTGTAGCTCCAGGACAGGGCCTGACTGGGAATAAAAAAAGCAGTTGAGTGCAAGTGTGAAGCATTGGTTGGCCCCAGGAGGCTGGAAACGAGTGATTGGATTATGAAAGCTTGCTGCTTTTGTTACTGGGGGCTGACATTGCAGCACTGTTGGAAAAATGGCCCCCAGAAACGAAACCACCCCCCACCCTTTCAGCCTCTCGGGGAAACCCCTGATGTCCGGTATGGCTAGTCCTGCCCTGCTCCAGGATCATAAAAGTAGCAGCTGGAAAAATGAACAGACCTGTCACCTGTAAGGCATGATGTGATATAGGGAGTACTGTGAGGTTCTTAAAGTCCCAGTACCAGTTTTCTCGGTTATCCTTTGAATGGCAGCATAGTAACTAATAATGGCTCACATTTCCTTTTCAATAAAGGTTTGTAAAACTTTTTATATAGTCATTGTGTATTAATGACCTGATTTCATGTGTTAGGTTAGTTGCTTAAAATGAAAACTGTGTAATATGGCCGTTTTTAGCCTTTTCTACAGTCTGCAGGTTTATATATATATATATATATATATGTGTGTATGATGTATTATGTGCACGGTTATTGCATATAAATGATTAAGAAGTGCTATGCAGTCCCCATGCATAGGTGGGACTATTCACTGCTTATGAGTTTGATGAGCACTTCACTGGAAGAAAACTAAGATTACAGGTAAGCAATTCTTATTTTTTTACATGCAAATTCTGGTAATTGGTTTTAACATGAAGCAGCTCTTGCCCAAAGTGGAGTGGTATATCACAAAGAAATTAGAAGAACTCGATGTTATGTACGCCCTCCACAGCTGCCATCATGATAACATTGACTGTTAAGATATAGTAATTACTGCTTATGGAGTTTGGTTTGAGGCTTGTTTTATCGTTTAGATGCTTCACGCAGGCTCTTGTAATCCTGGAACTACGAAAGGTGTTGCAGCCGAAAGTTTCTTTTTTTCTTACTTTGTTAGTCCGTGATAGTGAACAATACAATTAAATAAATAAATGATCCTGTAGGTTGTGATTTTTCTGTGACCTTGAATTTTTCATAGTCTTGGAGACTGACTGGGATATGTATGTGTACTACAAATGAGATTGTGTGCAGGAGCCTTAGTTTATATACTTTGAGGGCTTTGATTGTTGTATGTTTAAAGTAGTGTGGAATGCGTGCTGTTCCTTTTACAGTAGATCCTTGCTACTTGGATTACCAGTTGTAAAGTGATGGTGAGCGGTACTGTGCAATTTTCTCTCCAAGATACTACAAGTTGTTAAGGAATCATTTATACTAATATAAATTGTGTTGCTCCAGGTGTAGCCAGGCACAGGTTCAGAAAGCAGAGCCGAAGGTGAAGAGGAAACTTGAGCAGGTGAAGAGCCCCAAAGAAATGGAGAAATGTGTTAAACGTAGGACTTTTCCAAAACTTGGCCATGCGATAAAGAGCTATCAAGGTAGATATATTTGTACTGCCTAATACATATTTTATTTATGGAGCTCTATTTTTTCTTCTCATCCAGCATCACCCTCTGCTTTAATACTTTGTACAGCAACGCCTGCGCTTAATCCTCGACTCATTCGTCAGAGGACCAGTTTGAGTAAAGGGTTCTCTTGTTTTGAAAAAGTGCTTCTTAAAGTAGCGTCCATACTAGAAATGCTGCATCACACGTAAACATTCTGTTCATTCTGTTTACAAGCATCAGCCTATATGTTTTAGTTGGTTAGTGACACCATGTGCCAAGAAAGCAATGCGGTCAAGAAAATGGCAACACTCTGCTTTTGACCAGAGAGGGCGAAGGGCTCAACAGGACCACACCTCCCAGGTACATTGGCGGGAGGAGGCCACCTACGATGCACTGCCACGCCCGAAGGCACATTAATTAAGACTCGTGGTTCTGCCGAGCGGACCGTGCCTGGGCATATGCCCGGGCCAAAAGCGTGCCAGTCTGCGGCCGAACGAGGCTGGGCCTGCCCTCTTTGTTTTTCTACTAAATTAGGCCGTTTAGCAATGTATGGTCACAAGCAATGATGAGTAAGTAATTGGGACGTTAATGTGTGCTATTATTGTTTCCCCATACTGGATGCCTGCTCTTCTGCATCTGCAATTTGATCTATTGAAGGGGGTGTTAATATATACCATACAATATGGGCAAACGGAAAACTGGAAGTCAAAAGATAGATATTGAACCTTGTTGTTCCACCATTGATTTCTTTTTAGTACAGAAGGTGGGGGTCATCTCTAAGGAAATTGATCTTGCTAAAAGGCGTCTATCTTTGCGGGCAGCTGGATTGAGTGAAGGAATGGAGGGATCATCCAGACCATTAGACCTGGTAACTGATACTCATCATACTTTAGAACTGGAGGTAATGAGGAATGGTGATGATCATTCATGGTATATGGCTACAGCTACTGCTACCCCTATATTAGCCAATCACCCGCCTGCCGTAAAAAGGAAGAAATGGTGCGGAAAGGGGGCTGACGGCGATTTGGGCCTTATTATGTTAGTTAAACCTGAACCCATACCTTGGAATAATTTTATCTGTCCTTAATGATCTGCTTAAGCCACTCAAAGATACTTTGGATACATTTGAGGGGGGAGGTGGAGAAAATGTTTGTCAGAAGCTTTCTTTGCCCATGGTGGACCCTAATTCCCAAACTACTGTTGTACAGAATGTTGCACAAAATGAGTTAGGCCCGCATAGTTATATAACAGGGCACAGACACCATAGATGAATGCTGTTTAGCACCGAGCCCTACGCGGAGGGACCTTACCTTAGGGCAGCAAAGGGAGGCCATTGGTGTAGGCCAATCTAGCGGGTGGCATACAACTATCAGAAGCTGTACGGCTTGCCACCGGATGGCTTAAGACCCACTATAAACTTCAAAGTGTCTGGCACGTCCCAGCCATGTAACATCTTGAACCCACAGAATACTGTCTGCCCATTTGCAAATGAGGGAGGTTGTTTCTACTATTGATTTACCTCCAGAGTGTTCTGTTATTATCATGGCTAATGTCCTGCCTCTACGGCCAGGCCAGAGTGAACTCCAAGGGACTCTGTGGTGTAGGTCAGGTTAGCTTGTGGCATACAACTCAGTAAGAAGCTGTACGGCTTGCCACCGGATGGCTCAAGACCCACTATAAAATTCAGTGTCTGGCATGTCCAACCATGTAACATCTGGAACTCACAGAATTCTGTCTGTCCAGTCGCAAACAAGGGAGGATCTTCCTACTATTAGTTTACCACCAGAGGACAAAGCTGTGCACTGGTTGGTCCAAAATGTATTTACAATAGATAATGCCCACCGGATCATCCTAATTCGAAGAGTAGGCTGGGTGGGACCGCTAGAGAGAGATTGTGGGCGTGACTGTATAATCATTAATTTTAGGAGCTCTAGACTTGAGGGACATTTTATTTAGGGCTACTTTACGCCCCCAACATGGCAATACTCCATTATTGCTCCTGTTGGGTGCATTCTATCGACATCTGCAACCTGTACAATCAGGGCACCCCCCGGTACACCCTTGCCCTGAGCCGATCAATAATTCACACTATACCCCCTCAGTGCCATTAAGTAATAGATATCAGGCCTTGAGTTTACTTTCGGATAACGATTGACAAAATCACAGGGGCCACGTGGACGGTCAAGAGAGGGGGCCTTGGATGGTGGTGACCACTGAAAAGACAATGTCTATTGGTTTTAGTGAAATTTGAAAGAACCACGGCACATCCAATCAGTCCAAATGTATATCCTTTAATCTATTGGTTTTAGTAGTGCCCCTAGAGTGACCCATGGGCCACATGGGGTGGACCCTGTGGCCTGTATTAATAACCTTGATTGGGCATTAATGGAAACGTTTTTAAGCACCAATAGCTAGACAGAGGCAGGGAATGGGGATAATGAGTATATTAGAAATAATAACGAGCACCACAATTTCGCTACATGGAATGTCCAAGGTCTACGTAGTAAGATTCAGACAGAGGAGTGGTGTAACATCATTAATAAACTTGACCTGATTTGTATCCAAGAAACATAGTGCATTTCTCCTATCCATATGCAAGGATTTACCTCACAGTTCCTGCCTGCTAATCCTTTCCAATCTGGGAGGGCCCAGGGTGGGCTTCAGGTGCCTATTTCAAATAAACTCCCTGTAGTGGCCAAAAAGATTTCCTGGGAGACTCCTAACTTTCAACTGTTGTGGTCCAAGCATAAGAGTATGACCAATGTGGTACTAATTAATTATTATAAGTGTTTTTGATTCCACCTGTTGCAGAGCAGTTCATGCTCTGGACCAGAGTTAAACATTTTTAATGTCCGATCCATTCTAATTTTATTATATTATGAGTTTAAGATTTTAACATTTAATCGTGTTCCCTGCCAATATCCCGGACCTGTGGGCTGACCAGTCACGAGGGGCAGGGTATGATCATTTTTGTCATGATTATTACGGTGAGGCGCTCAACATGATTCTGTCTAAATATGATTTGATGTTAATGAAATGTAAAAATGGCGTTAATGGTGAGGTAATACCATCCTTTAGAGGTACTAATTCTGCGTCTGTAATTGATCACATTATAGTGTCTTCATTCACCAATAACGTATGTGATACCCCCTACATTGCCCGGTCATTATTGAGTGATCACAATCAGATTATGTATTCAACTGTATTTTGGGGCCCAAAGGATGTTTCAGATCACCATGAACCAGGTGGAGGCACATAGGATTAATGGGGTGAGACTGAAATGGAAAGATATAGACCCAGCCGACCTTCTGCAGAATATCGTACAAGAGTGTTTGCCTGAAATTAATTACTACCTACAAGAGGAAATCGAACCCTCAGGGTTGCTTAGTATATACAATAACTTTGCTAAAACAACTAAGGGTCTCTTGACATATCGCCCACAATTTAGGCAGACTGAGAAGAACAAAAGGTGGTTTGACCACACGTGTACCAAAGCCAGGGGGGACCTTTAACTAGCCCTTCACACATCACTCAGAGACCTGGTGCAACTAGGACATTGTGTGTAAAATACAGGGAAGCCCTAGAGCGAAGAAAGAAAGAGTTGAGGGAAGAGACATGGTCAAAGTTACCCTGGCGACTGATACAAATAATACAAAAATGTTTTGGGAAATAGTAAATGCCCCCTTTTTGTCTGAATGGGCGCCTCCTGAATTGGGTTCTAGTGTAGCCTGTGCAGCATGGGTGGACCACTCCTCCGGTTTTTAAGCAAAGGAGCGGTCCAGTAGATATAACTGGGCAATTGGAGTTGTGGCATACCAACCATTTACATATGACTATGGATGAGGTTCTCTCAGCTGTGTCAGTTAGTGCCGGGGGTAAGGCTCCACGACTGGATGGGGTATTGGTAAATGTTTTTAAATATAGTAATTTCTGGGTACCTATTCTGACTAGGCTGTCCAAATTTGATATGACTGGGGATATCCCAACCTCCTGGACTACCATGATTATACCCATCTATAAGAAAGGCGATAAAGCTGACCCTAAAAACTATCGCCCAAAATCACTGTTGGACTCATCTATGAAAATCCTTAGGGTTATTTTGGCAAGACTTAATGACTGGGCACTGGATAATATCATTTTTCCTGTCCAGTGTGGGTTCAGGAAAGGACTTGGTACTATTAAGCAATGTGTTAACCTAGATATGATCATAGGGAAGTATACCAAGGCCAAAAAAGGTGCACTCTATCTTTGCTTTGCAGACCTTAGTAGTGCCTTCGATCTAGTAGAACATGCCCTTTTATGGCCCACATTACTAGATTTGGGTGCCCCAAGGTATATTATCGATTTCTTGGCCCATTTATATAAAGATTTAACATGCAAAGTTCGCTTTGGGAAAATGGGAGAATGCACCACCCCTTCTAAGATTGGAAGAGGCATTCGCCAAGGCTGTACCCTTGCCCCACTACTGTTTTTTTTTTATCAATGGGGTGGTTACATTTCTGCAGGAAATTCAGGAGGACCCTCCTTACGTGGTAGGGCGGCCCGTACCTGCACTACTATACACTGATGATGATGTCCTGCCCCGTGGGGCTTCAGAAACTAATGAGTGGTTTTGAGCAGTTCATGACCTCTAAGGGTATGGTGATCATCAAATCTAAAACTTTTACTATGGCCTGTGGCCAAAAAACAAAGAAATGTAGGAGCGTTTATATTCACAATGCGGAGATTACTACTGTTAGTGAATTCCTTCAGTTATCTGGGTGTACTGTTCTCAAGCAGTGGGTTATGGGAACAACATATCCACTCAGGTAAGTACAAGTTAAGAAGGAATTCTTGCGCTATTTTTAGATTTGCTAGAAAACTAGGGAGTCGCCCCATAACCACTATGGTAAATATTTACAGGACTAGAGCATTATCCACAGTAGTATATGGAGCTGGAGTGTGGGGGTATACAAAAAGCACCACTTTAAAATTAGAGAAAATTTGTTTTTTTAAAGCGTTTGCTATGTTTGCCTACTTCAGCATTTAATTGGATAGTACATCAGGAGGTGGGTCTCCAATACCTGGAGGACGTGTTGCAGGTGAGCCCCTTGCTCCTATGGGGTAGTATCTGGTCCAAAGAGGAAATTGTTTTTACTAAGCAACTTATCATAGATTGTATAAAATTGATAATGCTCTTTGTATTCTATGACTCGCCTTAGACTGCTTTTAGATCTGTATTTAATATAACTATAAATCCAGACCCATAGAAAGTGTTGACATTACCAAAGAAACTTTTCAAGGACACTTTTTTGCAATATAGGGTGGACAGCAGGAAACCACTGAATCCATAAAATCCACTGGTGTGTGTGTGTGTGTGTGTGTGTGTATATATATATATATATATAGATCTAGATAGATATGTCCTTTTCATTGGAGGCAAGCAGAGAAGATTATCTACTAGGTGTTACTATTATGCAGCATTGGTTTGTTCTGACAAGATTAAGACTGGGAATAGCGCACCAGCATTCCCTAGTATGAGGTCCTGTCCTCATGACACCTAGATGCCCCTGTGATGGGGCAAGTAAACAGAGCACTTTATTTTGTAAGTTCTATGAACATCTTAGAATTTTTTATCTTAAACCTCTTTTTATGGAATACAATGTAAGAACACACTTGGTGGCATTGGAATCTCTATTAACTTTAAACAATCCCCATGTGTGCCATAGGGTGGCATTATATATCTTAAATGCCATACAAATTAGCAAGTGTCTTGTTTCTACCTTTGAGGAATCTGGATAAGTGAAATTGTTTTTGCTTTTTCCCGTTTTATTAATTTATTCTTTTATGATAATTGTCTTCATGAATTTGCGAGGTCTGCGCCAAGTGTTTTACATTTTTTTTTTTTTTTTTTTTCGTTTATGGTTAGCTTGTTTTTGTATTATGAATTAGGATATGATTGTGATGAATATGTATATATGTGTGTGTGTATGTATGTATATGTATATGTATATATATATATATATATTTTTTTTTTTATGTACTTTTATGGCTATTCTGTATCTGACGAATAAAGTTTTCAAACCAAACTGGACCTTCAAAAGGTGAAGTTTACAGATACATCCAGACGTTTGTCAGGCAGTAAAAACATTTTGAATTAAGTTTTTGGGAATATATTAACTGTCTGATCATGTAGATTAGTCATGTGCTCTTTGGTAAACTGCCTTTATGGTGGTGGTGGTTTTAGAGTTAGAACCACTTTGTGCCTGTTCTCCAGCCGTCCCTTTAATATGTACTTAGGTAATTTTCATGGCACTGGACAGTTTTCATTGCCAACACTTAAGAGAATTTGGTGGAATGCAGCTTGTACATGTGTTCACTCAACAAAGTAATCCGCTTAGGGGGGCTGAAGACAGGCTGATAAATAATTTTAGATTATGCAAAAAAAGAGATGCCTCCATTAAGAAAATTCGAGCTGTAGTGAGTCCCGGGTAGAATTTTGTGTTCTGCAGGGGTCTGTTTCCTGTGGTATGGCGTGGGTACTTTCCTGAACTCCAGGTGGTTTGGTTTGCATTTTAGAGCGAGTTTTAAATAATTTCAAAGTCTTGGACCCAGAATTTTAAAGTTTCATCCTATGTATCTAGTTTCCATATGTTGGTATTTGTAATCATTCTGCTTGGTTTAAGGATTTAATCTGTCCCATGTCAGAATAAATTATCTAGACCAAGTAGTAGTGCCAGATTACAAAGAACCAGCCTATTGGAAAAGCTACTCATTGCCTACATAAGACAAGAAAACTGTTATTCACCCTGTCATTTGCTTGGGTGTAATAAGGGAAGAATGTTCCCAGAATTCCTTGTTCTGAAGGCAATCATTTTTCAAGCTTCAAAGGTTTTAAAAACCTATTTTTTTTTACTTAATTTTTATTATCTCCTGTTTCAAGCATCTTAGTTATTTTCCTTTGATAGATCATATGTATTTTGGAGCTGTTTCCTAATTTCTTTCTTGCTATGTAGATTGTACATCATTGAATGTGTTCTCTTTTCTAAGGGGATATGGCTTTCTTTTTGTTTCAAGTACATTTAACTATCCCAAAATGACTTTTGTTTACCGAAAAAGGAAAGGTCATTCCACCTTATTCCATTTTCCTCTCAAGATAATCTATTTTCAAGTCCTTAGTGAAAGCACCCCAAAGAAAACAGCTAGCCGTGCTCCAAAATAGAAGGTGTCTGAAAGTCCTTCAGTCACGGATAGTGCTATTAAGTGTGCTCTTTCGACACTGAATTTCTTTGGGCAGGTGACCTTACTGTGTGAGTCTTATACTAAAAGCAGCAGTTTAACTTGACAGCAAAGAAGTCACTGTTAAAGCTTTGCACATTGAGGGTTCCTCTTTGATAAGAACAGATTGGCGTTTTGACATCCTTTCTGTGGGACATCGTTTTTTCGTCATAGAGGTACTGATTGGTTTTAATGGGGGGTGGGTAAATATTTTTGAGATTCCTCATAATGGACTGAGGCGGGGGTTTGCATAAAGATTCTTGAACCCAAGAACAGTTTTGAGAACAGACTGGCTGTGAGCCAGAGGAGTTGAACAATGTGGGTGATGTGTGGGAGAGTTGGCAAACTCTTCTTCGAAGTTTGTTCCTTTATCAGCATTAATCTGTCTGGGTGATTTTTGGATTTCCTTGGAATGAAGTAGAGTAAGTTCTACATGTTCAGAAGGCACATGCAACAAGTCGTTTTACTTGAAGATCTATTGTCTTAGGCCCAAACTAATTATTTGGTGCCACTGGCAAATTCTCTAGTTGGTATAAATTGACAATGTCTAATTTGAGCTTTGCCAGCATGCAGATGTGGTTTGCATGGGTAGGACGAGCATGGCATCACCGAGGCTGTTAATTTTACTGCCTGCTAGACTTTAATTATGAGGAAATCCAGATCCTGAGATCTTCACTTGCTAGAACATGACTGCATTTTCAAACAAAATGCTTTACTTCAGGTTTATTAAGATACCATTGTATGCCATCTTTTGAGTGTAGAATGCTTATTTGAATCTTGCCCAACAGTAACTATTGAAAAGGCTAAATTTGCCAGGTCTTCTATCTCCATTCACTTGCAAGTTTACCTGTGGGAGCGAGTTAGGGAATTTTACTTGAGTCCTTTTAATATTGACAGCTTTCTCTGCTTACTGGGGAAAGAACGGCATGGAATCTGTTACAAATCTGCCCTTTGTAGGGGGCTTGTGTGTGTGTGTGGATAGATAGATAGATAGATAGATAGATAGATAGATAGATAGATCTATATAGATGTGTGTATATATCTTACCTACTGGTGTTTGCCAATAGGTGGTTATAGTTAGCCCAATGCTCTTCAACACATACATGGCCCCGCTTGCAGCCATCATCAGACCACGAAATGAACATTGTGTCATACGCCGATGACATACAACTCCTCATATCCTTCACTGAAACCCGGACAAAACCAAGAGGAACTTTCACAGCGTGATGAAAGCTGTCGCCTGGATGAGGGACAGCTGCCTGAAGCTCAACTCTGACAAGACCAAGCTATTCATCTTTGGAAACTCCACCTCAGCCTGGGACAACTCCTGATGGCCCACATCGCTCAGCACACCACCTACTCTGACTGACCACGTCCACAACCTAGGTATCCTCCTCGACTCATTGCTATAAATGACCCGACAGGTAAAAGCAGTCACCTCTTCCTGCTGGCAGACCCTCCGCCAACTCTGCAAAATCTTCAAATGGATCCCAGTTGACTGCCGCAAAATAATCACCCACGCCCTACTCACAAGCAAGCTCGACTACGGCAATGCACTCTACGCTGGCACCACAACAAAACATCTGGAAACAACTCATCCAAAACGCCGCTGCCAGACTCCTCCTGAACCTCCCCGCCAGGAACACATCTCCCAAAACCTGAGGACCGTCCATTGGCTCCCAGTAGAGAAGTGAATCAAGCAGTGGATTATGGGAACAACATATCCACTCGAGTAAGTACAAGTTAAGAAGGAATTCTTGCGCTATTTTTATATTTGCTAGAAAACTAGGGAGTCGCCCCATAACCACTATGGTAAATACTTACAGGACTAGAGCATTATCCACAGTAGTATATGGAGCTGGAGTGTGGGGTATACAAAAAGCACCAATTTACAATTAGAGGAAAATCGTTTTTTAAAGCGTTTCCTATGTTTACCTACTTCAGCATCTAATTGAATAGGACATCAGGAGGTGGGCCTCCAATACCTGGAGGACGTGTTGCAGATGAGCCCCTTTCTCCTATGGCGTAGTATCGGGTCCAAAGAGGAAATTGTTTTTACTAAGCAACTTATCCTAGATGGTATAAAATTTATAATGCTCTTTGTATTCTATGAATCGCCTTTATTGACTGCTTTTAAATCTGTATTTATTTAATATAACTATAAATCCAGGCCCATAGAAACTGTTGACATTACCAAAGAAACTTATCAAGGACACTTTTATGCAATATAGGGTGAACGGCAGGAAAACTACAGAATCCATAAAATCCACTGGTATATTTATGTCCTTTTCACTGGAGGCAAGCAGAGAAGATTATCTATTAGGTGTTACTAATATGCAGCATTGGTTTATTCTGACAAGATTAAGACTGGGATTAGCGCACCATTTAGCAGCATTCCCAGTATGAGGTCCTGTCCTCATGAGACCCCTAGTTGCCCCTCTGATGTGGCAAGTAAACAGAGCACTTTGCACTTTATTTTGTAAGTTCTATGAACATCTTAGAATGTATCTTAAACCTCTTTCTATGGAATACAATGTAAGAACACACTTGATGGCACTGGAATTTCTATTAACTTTAAACAATCCCCACCTTTGAGGAATCTGAATAAGTGCAATTGTTTTTGTTTTTCCCGTTTTATTAATTTATTCCCTTTTATGATAATTGTCTTCATGAATTTGCGGGGTCTGTACCAAGTGTTTTACTTGTTTTTTTTTTTTTTTTTTCGTTTATGGTTAGCTTGTATTTGTATTATGAAATAGGATATGATTATGATAAATATGTATTTATATATATTTATGTACTTTTATGGCTATTCTATATCTGACAAATAAAGTTTTCAAACTGAACTGGACCTTCAAAAGGTGAAGTTTACAGTTGCATCCAGACGTTTGTCAGTCAGTAAAAACATTTTGAATGACGTTTTTTGGAATATGTTAACTGTCTGATCATGTAGATTAGTCATGTGCTCTTTGGTAAACTGCTTTTATGGTGGTGGTGTTTAGAGTTAGAACCACTTTATTCCTGTTCTCCAGCCTAGCCCTTTAATATGTACTTGGGTAACAAAGAACATCTGGAAACTAAAATTCATCCAAAATGCCGCTGCCAGACTCCTCCTGAACCTTCCCCGCCAGGAACACATCTCCCAAAACCTGAGGACCGTCCATAGGCTCCCAGTAGAGAAGTGAATCAACTTCAAACTACTCACCCACACCTACAAGGCCCTTCACAACATGAGACGGGCCTACCTGAATCATCACATTTTTCCACAACCCCCAACCCCCCCCCCGCCTCCCAAAACCCTTCTGATCTACCCAGCAGGCGCTAGCTACCATCCCATGCATCTGGAAAACTACCCCAAGAGGAAGATCTTTCACAGACCTCCCAGCTTAGAGCTGGAACAACCTGCCCAGGCACCTCAGAGCCCATCTCTCCCCCATCTTTCAGGAAGAACTCAAAACATGTCTTTTCGAATGAGGCCCAGACCCACCACCAGTGCCTTGAGATCCTCACGGGTGAGTAGTTGAGCTTTATAGATTATTTGATTGACGATGTTTCCAATCAAAAAGCTTTTTTTTTTTTTTTTTTACTTGCCTATATCTTTGGCAACGTTTAAATCTTCACGAAATTTTCTAAAAGTGTTCCAGGGAATCTTGTACATGGGAAGTTTCGGGATAATCTTGCTCCAGAAAGAGTGCTTTTTGTTGTTTTGTGTAAATCCATTCAGACCTTTAAGTATTAAAAGAAAACTAAATGTATATATCTAGAGGCATGAATGGTTTGCGAATAACTAGCTCGTGCAGGGAAAACTTATTTACCGCCGACATTGAGATGACCTTAAACCAATTATGTTGCCCACCACAACTCCATGGCTAAACCCGGTTCATGGCGTGGTATGCTGGAGTTTTCTGCAGCTGGGCTCCAATATTCTCTCAGCAACTTGTTAATTACTGTAAGAGCAATGAACTAGAGAAAAATTCAGGGAAAACAAGCTGTCAGGTTTACAAAGATTTCAGTGGCGGCTGGCAGCTTGAGGGGGGTGGGCGGGACACACACACACACGCATGCACGCACATCCATTAACAACACTCATACCATTCAAACATGCACGCACCAAACATTCATTTTAAAAGATCGCACACTCTCATTCTTTCACACACACACGCACATCCATTAACACTCATAACACTCAAACATTCAATTTAAAACATCACACACACACACACACCTTTAGCCTCCAGATCCCAGGAGGGTTGGGACTGCTGCCTTCCCTCATTGGCTGACCTTGGGACAGCCAATGAGGGAAGGCAGCACTCCCAGCCTCGTCACATAGTGGGACGGGGTCAGTGAGACTGCTGACCCCACCCCACTCTGTGACGAAGTGTCACTGATTGACACTCGCCCAGGGCACTTCAGCGCTTAAACCTGAAGCGCCCAGGGAGAGTGTAAATTGGTGACGATTTCCTCATCACCCAGTGGAGGGCCTCGAGGCACCTTTGCTGAGCCGAGGAGGTCACGCCCATAGGATCTGTGACCTCCTCAGCCCAGCAAAGTTCAGCTCAGGCAGCCGGGAGTGTGCGCAAATCGCGCATGTCTGCTCCTGGCTGCCCGAGCTGAACATGGAGAGTTTATCAGGCTGACCTTTGTTCAGCCTGACACTCTTCATGAGGGGCAAATGGTGGGGGGGCGTGGCCCCTCCGATCTAAAGGACCGGCTGCCACTGAAAGATTTGCAAGTGGCCCAATTGGTCATGGAAACTAGGAGAGCATATAGGTAATACGACTAACTCTTAGAAATACCTAAGTATTGAATTTCAGTCTTATGGCACATCTACCAACCATGTGGATGCCCTGCACAAACCAGCCTAGGGATAGCAGCAGTACTTTGCAAAATAGCGAGCAACGTTACATGCCTTTCCCTCCTACCGCTATTGCAAGCTAATAAAAAAACAAATTTCTGTTTTCATTAAGCTATGGTCTTGAAGCATCCCCAGATAAATCTGGGGACTGGGTAAACAAGAATCAATCTAGACTCTTTTTGCCAGATATTCATACTCTCGAAATCCACAAGAGAATCCCAGATGAGACTAGAATCGGGCCTCCTAGAAAAAAGATTGGCAGAGAGGGCCACTTTAGTGAAGTTCTGGTTTAAATTTAAAGAAGGCTGAAGCTGGGAGTTTTACATTCATCTGGGCAATGATCTCGTTAATCTGCCAGTCATATTCCTGGTAGTTAGTGGTGTGGAAGCTTTTGGAAGAGCTCGAATTGACCCATCCACTGGATCTGAAAATATAATATGGGGCCTTTAAGATGCTTTTAGCAAAGGCTGGAAAATAGCTGTCAGTAAGGACCGTTTAATCCTTCAATCAAAAGCTCATAATCAGTTCTCATCTGTAACTTATACAGAGCTGACCTTGTGTGTTACCCTTGACACGCAATTACAAACTAAGGTTTTTAAGTCTACGCATAGTCTTTTTGATGCAGGTGAATTGTTTCGAAGCTGAAAGTAGTCGCAAGTGGACAGCTTTGGCGTTTCTGCTGCTACTTGAAGGAAACTCTAGCCCATGTATTGTGCACCTGCCCCAGCTTTGTGCGCAAAATACGCTACTGGCTAAAACCCATATTTAGAGATTTAAACATCTAGGTTTGCCAGGAGGCAATCACTGGTTCCTGGGTAGGGGCAGCACACTTCTCGCTCGCTTTGAAAAGTTTATGGATATTGTAGCAGTGAGATTAGACCAGCTGAATCCTGGAAGAAACGTCCTGTGTA
This sequence comes from Pleurodeles waltl, assembly GCF_031143425.1. NCBI lineage: Eukaryota > Metazoa > Chordata > Amphibia > Caudata > Salamandridae > Pleurodeles > Pleurodeles waltl. Next base: position 342,872,088 of record NC_090443.1, on the reverse strand, counting down.
CCTTAAGTATCAACCTGTCTATGTACCATGCACTTTCTATCTGGATCTCCGTGTTCATCCCCTGCTGAGGAAAATTGATGTGGTTGCTGGTCTGGAACACTCCTACAAAAATATTTGTGTTTTATACCTTATTTAAAAATAGATGGATTTTACTACTTTATCTTTAAGACCGTGATTTTCAGTAATATAGAACTGGCTTATTTCAAACCGTGAAATAAGCAGTATGCGCTTTAACTCCACACCTTTCTGCATTTCATATGTTAGTTCGTGGTGTCATGCCGTAATTCAATGGCCTTGAGCCTTGTAGGGTTTTATGCTGTATGAGATTTTGAATGGAGTTTATTCAAGGTGGACTAAATGTTATCTTAGTACAGTTAAAAGAACGCATGTTAGATTATCTGTCTCTGTAACTAATACCCCAGGTATTGAGGACCGCATGTTTTAAATTTGAATGGTTTTTATTAACTTATCAAATAAAGATTTTCTTTCTTTCTACTACACAATACCATACAACACCTCACCTCGTCATTGCACACAACACTTCATAGCAACCGATACTAGAACAGTAGGCCACAACAGAGGTAGAAGAACACAGCTGAAAAGTAGAAAGGGCAGTGCCCCTAAAATGGTGTCCTTTGCAACAATGAAAAGAGGAATGTTCATTACTGTAATTTTTAGACACTAGCAACTGATTGTGTGTAGTTGACTTCTCAAGGGTTGCGCTAATTCCTGGGTGGCAGTCATCTGTTTTAGTGCCCAAATCCTTGGTTCCTGCTAGATCAGGGCAGCATGTTGTCTGCTGTCTTGTTTTGCCGGGAGAGGGGAGAAGATGCATTTGTGGCATGCCTACGTTAATGGTAACTGCTCCTGAGCCAGGGATGGGTATCTCTTGCTACTACAAGGAAAGACCATAGCATCCCATAACACCACCACCCACCATCAGAGAAAGTACCTCCAAGCTATTTGAAGGTGCTGAGTTGCACACCCCTTTTCAGCAATAACTCAATACAGCACAACCAGCATCCTTCATACCTGTGTAATCATACAGTTTTCTAAGTCGAACAAGAGCAGGAACACACAACTACTGGCGAAGGCTCAACAAGAGGAGTAAGAAGATATGCATCAGAGTAGAATGTTAACATACTCCTGGAATTCGACTGCACTATTAAATCCAGGATAAAAACACTAAGGCATGGTTTGAATCTGTGGCTTGATTCTTCGTTCAAGCACTGACAGTGCCAAGGGATGTCACTGTAATGAAACGATAAATCATATGCTAAGGTAGCAAAGAAATGATAGATATGCGCTATACCAATACATGTAAAATAACATAACTTTTGTCTGATGGAAAAGATCACCAGAGTGTAAAAAAGCCCTGCAGCACTTTTTTGAATACTTGGTTGGGGTTGCGAGCTTCATGGCTAATGAGTTTTGAAGAATTGTATAATATTAATTTAACAATGCATGTGGGCAGTGGTATTGGAGATCAGCTAGATCTTATCAATCTTTTGTGAAACCATAATCTAGCTTCTTCGCAGTGGTCCAACTATAGGGGAAACACACCATTAAGAATTTCAGTAAATGGATTAGTAAATGTAATATAACTTACAGAAAACATTGTGAGGTTCCCATAATTGAAGATTTGAGCAACTTCTTCAATCATTAATGAAGTCATAGCAATAGGGGACTCGCATAGGAAGCAACAACTCCCTTGTAAGCCCTGTGCGTTGGCAGTGTTAGGGAGGGATGGATGATTTCTTTTTTTAATCCAGGAACTCTTGCACTTCAAGAAGGAGTAATAGGTTGCCCGAATTTGGTGGCGGCTGGAATAGTTACCTTCATCTAATCCATGCCTGCAGGCTGCAGATGTCTCACTATGTAGATGGGATATCAGGCAGTAGATTGGTGCTCGTCTTTCTTTACCAGCAGCCGGGTGTCCCAGGTTGAGGCTTCATGGAGTTGGGAAAGGAAGGTGACCTTGCCAAGTGTTAGCCAATATTTCCCCGCTGCCATACAGATGACAGTGGTGGGGAATTAGAATGGCTGCTGTTGGCTATATCCTTTCCCAACTTTTGGAGGTTCTGCCCTTTGTTTTCCAGCAGCAGAGAAGGGATAAGGAGCACATTACTCGCCGGTTACAAGATAAGTGGCTGCTGTTTCCAGCTCTAAACGGCAGCAGGAATGGTCCAGCTGCAGTGCAAAGCCATTATTTCAGAATTCTTTTGTAAAAATAGTCAGCTTTGTACTTTGAGAATCTAGTAAACGTTTCTATGAAAAATGGGCAAGTTGTGATCCATTAAGCATTGCAACTTCGCACAACCCTAAACTTAAGCAGAGAATGCAATTTCAGTAACTTTCCTACAGTTTCCGAATGGCCACATTCTTAGTAGAAGTGTTCCTGGAGCTTATCACTGTAATCCCTCTCCAACAATCTGTAGGAGGCGATTAACAACCTTCACTGGCCTGACAAGTGAAAAAAATCCCTCATGTGTCAAACTCTTACAGGGGGTAAGAGAACCAAAGAGGAACCAGTGCCCCAGCCTTGGATGTTGGCAACCGATATATAGAGAAAAGCTTTCCCCTGGTAAGTTTAGGAATAGGGATCACCCAAATGTGTTTCTAAATGGGTGTGCCTGGCTCACCCGATGGCTCCAGATTAATCTGAGAGTGAGGGGCAAAACAGGTCTGAGAGAACACCTGGTACCTGCATCTAACATAGCAAATGAGATGAACTATAGTATATGTTAGACCAATAAGCGGAATTTGCGTAAATAAAGCCTTCCTAAGTCATAAAATTAAAACAATAATATATTACTTACAAACGCCAAACTGAGACATGTATGTTCATTTGCACATGGCATTGTGAGATCAGATGCTGCAAAATTGTCACAGCCCACCACAGAGCACATCCTGAAAAAGGATTAAAAAAAAAAATCTGTGTCCAGTTGCCCCTCTAAGTATTGATGTGCACAAGAAGTAGTAATTTGTTAAGGCTCAGAAGATAAGGAAGTATTTGTGATGCGAGGTTGGATTTTGTTGCCATACAGTGCTTCATTTTTGCTGGTGGTTCCAAGTGGTTGGCGCCAGTACTCGTTTTTGGAAACCGTGACTTGGGTTTCATCATTAGACTTTGACCCAGAAAAGGAGTGATAAGGTTAGAAGGTGGAAGAGAAAGATAGGTGCAATGACAAGAATGAAGCAGTGGTGAAAAAAAAGCAGTAAGAGTGTTGGGTGGTGGAAGACAGGCGTAAAGGAGCAATCAAGCTTAGGCAGCGTAGGTATTCAGCAATCCCAGCTCGTGGCCACTCCAGTGTCTGAGCTCCTAAGATTTTTGTGCCCCTGCACTTATTTATTTTAAAAACTGTGCAGTGCTACCATGTCACTTAAAAATGATTAACGTGGTGTAGGATAAGTGGAAATTCAAATTAAATCTTTCCTGTTACCTTTTATCTTTTTTGCTCAACCTAACTATTTGCTTGTGAGCCTTGGTAGAGGGAACGCACAACTATTCATGAGACTATTTCCAACTAACTTTGTATTCAGGTCTGAGTAGGATTACACCCTAGCTTCCCAATGTCTGACGTGCACCTTCAGTTAAATCTCCTAGCACTGATAACACACAATTCCTGAGATATGTATTTACTTTTAGGCATTTATTTGATGTCTATATACTTAAATGTATCTGACTACACTGATGGCTTCTTTTTAATAATGGAGTTTTAATAATGGAGCTTGCTCACATATTTCCACAAGTAACTCATTCATGCTCTGCCAGGTTTGCTGTCTTCATTAAAAACATAAAGGCTAAATACTGCAAGCTTGATACAGAGTGCAGTAGTATCTGAGAATTCTCTGCTTGGTGTAGAATCCAGAGTTGGACGATTCTCTATTACATCCAACAGTGGGAGAGTATAGCAGATATAATTCTAGAGGATTCTCCACCAAAGAGGATTCCAAGAGAAGATTTAGCCCTTTGGAGGATTTTACCACTAAACTTTAAATCATGCCTTAAAATCCCTGCACAAGCGGTTTCCGTGACTCCTGTGCTCGAATGATGCAAAACCTTTTCAAAAATGTCTTATCCAGGTGATTGGTTGACACCTGTTCGGTATAAGTCAATAAGGACGCTCAATGAAGCACCACACGCCAATTATAAATACAATTTAGCTTTACTAGAATTTCAGGTAAATGTAGGCATTTAGCACATTAATAGTAGAATAAGAATAGCAATGAAAAGCATCTATTTATATACAAGTACACTACAAAGAGCATCTATGTATGTATATATATATATATATATATGTGTATATATATATATATATATATATATATATATACACACAAAGTTCATTGACAGTTATAAGTTTTGATTAACTGTATACCAAAATGCATCACATTACGATGTTCAGGAAGCAAAATATAAACTAGCTGAATACTTCAGATAAGCTTTGACTTACTGCACACCAAAATGCATGTTTCTTACTTCTGCAGGCTCACACTACGATGTTTAGAAAGCAAAATATAAACAAGCTGAATACTTCAGGTTATAAACACAGTGCAAGCATAAATAATCAATCATAATAGAGCAGAGAAACAAAGGCCTTTCATCCCTGTGTGGAACTTAACTTAGTCCACGAAATGCTGGGAAGCCCTATACCGCCTGCTTGGACCTCTCTCCCCCTCAAGCATCACCGTCAGCAAAACAGGGAGGCAGCGCTGGGCCATGGCAGCTTTCACAACTCCATCTGCGAGTTTCAAATCCCTCACCCACACTTCAGTGCTTAAATAACTCGAAGCTTGGATTCTATCTCATTCTGGCATTTTCTAGCTAGGTTATCAGCACCTGGCTGCTTTGCCCTTCTCCAGCCTTTGTTTTCATTCCATCTTTTCCCTGTACTCTTGTTCTCAAGGTTGAGACGGAGTCTTCTACACAAACAAGCTTGAAAAGAATATCATTAACTTTTCCACGATGTTTGGGGGGGGTTTCAGCAGGCATCACACTCATCTACACTACTCAAGCTAATTAACCCTTTGCGTCACAGTGTCTTCCCCACCTTTCCCTATACTGATCACTCCACCCTTTAGATGAGCGTGATGCATGCTGAAACGGATATCATTTACTTTGACATTCTGCTAGCTAGGTTGCTACGAATACTGGTCAGCGTTATTCTAAGCGCCTGCATCTTTAGTATAAAGCTGTTTTGTGCATACATATAGTCTACATAGTATAGTCATTAGCATAACACAAACAAACAATAACCAAATTAGCTGTTGTAACACTATACTTAGCGTCTTCATAGCTCCTAGTGCCCAGCCTAAGAAGATGTCATCCCAATGATGCTCAGTTATTTGCTGGATGCATGAAGCAGTGTGCATAAGCTGTTTAGCGTTTATGGCCATCAGTATGGCTGTATCCTTGGTGTATTTAGCTGCCAGATCAAATTTAGCAAAGGTAACTTGTGCGTAGTGCCTGATTGCCTCTATTCTGGGTAGCTTAACAACAAGCGAGATGTTCCACTTTAACTGCGCACGCATTTGCGTCTGTGATGTGGTTATGGTGAACTTGGTCGGTACAAGATGTGAGTGCTTATGTCAATAATGCTGGTAATATTGCACATACACATTACTTGCTCTCTGGTGGTTTGTATAAATCTGTTAATAAGTAAGGGATGATTAATGACATGACATATGCTCTCTGTTCCTATCTGATATGTCTGTGCCATTTAATAGGATAAGGTAACCATTCACATTCTCCCGGTATTGTGTGAAGACATGGATCTAGCACTCGTCCAGTGTGGGTACACACCCACCCCTTAGACCAATCTGCACATCTAGTGAGATCTACGGTGTGATTTGTTTGATCAATCTATATATTTTTTTTGTCAGTGTGAGGTATCCACCATGCTTCACCTATTACTACAGGGAGTAATATATAAAGGGGCACCATATTTCAGGAGGAAGATCACTTCTAACTATAGCAAAATGAGCATAACACATCTCTCCCTCACAATGAAATTGTATGGGCTTTACCCATATTTCCTCAGGCAAATGCAATTGTTGTCTCCAATATTCACCCTGAAGCTGTCCCCATTCCGCTTTGAAGTCTACATACTGTTGATTAACAATGCTTTGCCATAGTATGCACTGAATGCCTTTGGACACTGTTTGTGTGCTTTGAAAGCTTTTTCCAAATTGTTCATAAGTGAAATTATGCCATTGCCAACCACGATACAACCCACGCAGAACCTTCCATACTTCTTGTGAGTGTGTGGTCCCCATTGAGAAATTACCTTTATGGCCTCCCCTGTACTATATCCTGTCGAAGATAGCTTATTTCTGATGGCTTCAATATCAAAAGCGTTCAGGGCGCCTACCCCAATTCCGGTGGCCCCGGCTATAAAGGATCCTAGATCTCTTCTGATGAGTAATTTCTGCAAGGGCCATAACTGTATTGTCCATGGTGTGCATAATGGATCATACTTAGAAACATTCCCCTTGGCAATAGTTATCTGGAACACAATATGGTTAATTATGCTTGCATACAAAGCTTGCTTACATCCTATTCTATATCGAACTATGGAAACGTTGCCTAAATTGCTAACCATGCGTCTTTCGGCTACATAAAACATAAAGGCGGGCGGTTTGGAGTATCGAACTCCTTTAGTTCCATTGGTCATTGTAACAACCACCATATGTCCTGCTAAAATATCTTGTTTGTTAGAACAATCATAAGGTCTACACGGATATGTCTGTACTGGTGCTGGCATCCCCTGTAACTCGTTCAGTCCGTTGGCATGTCGGATTTGCTGTCCAGTCACCTTCCAGGTTACAGCTTTGGCAGCCATCCACTTGCCTCCAGGTACCTTCACATTGCAAAGTGAAACATTTCCCTGGTCATCAGTTACGTTAGCGGCTTGAGGTGCACAAGCGACCTGAAGGTCCGTAACAACATTCTCTGCTACATTCGATCTGACCGCAAACAGGAACCACGTCATCGCAGATGTCATCATTTACGACTGTGGGGTAAGTCTCACTGCAAGTACAAATACAGGTACATTAGAGTTCTTTAAAAGTACAATATACGTACTCCCCACCCCTTGACTCACTATCTCTCCTGCCTCTGGCTTTTTTTTCTGGATAGTTCACCCATACTTTTCTTCCAAATCCTCCCTCACCTCTCTGGGTATTATCAGTGGGGGCAGATCTTTCTTCAATGTGTGGGGTGTACGCTTGTTCACAAATCAATTGAGCAGGTCTGTCATGTGCCTGATACGATACAGTAGCATTTCCTTGGTTCAGTAATACTACTTTAACCTCTCCTCTAAAATCTGGGTCTATGACTTCCCCTAGCACCAACACTCCCTTGATGGCTAGGCTGGATCGAGGGGCAATTCTACCATATGTTCCAGGTGGTACTCTTACTCCTATTCCTAAGGGAACAGTTTTCACCTGTCCTACGGGTATTTCTCCATTCTCTGGAGCAAACCGGTCCAGTCCTATACTGTCAGAAGTAGCCTGTAAAGGTAATCGAGCTCGAGGGTCTGTTTTCCAGACAATCATTGTGTGGGTGATTTCTTTATCATGCCCTGTCATCCGAATGAAAGGAGTCTGCTGCCCAACTGGTCTATTGTTCAATTTGAACAAGGCTTTGTCTAAATTACTGCTCCATCCTTTTAGTCTGATGTGCTGATAACTTTTTTAGCTGTTCTTTCAACAATCCGTTATCTCTCTCAATCATGCCTGCAGCTTGTGGATAATAACTAAGGTGTAAAATCCACCGAGTTCCCTGTTCTTGCGCCCAGCCTGGCACTGTTTTCCCTGAAGAGTGTGTGCCCCTATCTGTTTGGATCTCAACAGGTGCCCCATAATGTTTTATCAGGTAGTTTAGCCCTCGCAAAGTGGACTTTTGGTCTGCAGACTTACAGGGCATACCCAACATAAGGCCAGAGTAGGTGTCCATCATGGTCAATATGTAGCTTTTTCCTCCTTCCTTTGGTAGGGGCCCGATATAGTCCAATTGCCACACTGTAGCAGCTACGGTTGCTCTTCTGATATGGCCGCTAGGCTTCTTTTGCAGGGGCATTTGTCTTATCTGGTTGCATGTGGGGCACTCTTTTACTGCTTGTTGCACCTGTTCTTTAGTAACTGGAATCTGCTGTTGCTGTGTCCATGCATAAGTGCCATTCTCTCCTAGATGTCCAGATGTTGCATGGGCCCAGTTTGCTAGAGCAGCTTCAGTCTCCTCATTGATGACCAATGTTCGAGTTTTGGCCATCTGATCTGCGGTGTTGTCGAATAGAGATGCAAGTGAGGTGTCCGAGGGGCAATGGGCATCCACATGTCCCACATAGATTTGACATTTTTGCACTTTCTCCCACATCTCTTCCCATAGCTGCTCGCCTCCCCAAATGGGGGTGCCTTTGATTTTCCATCCATCCTTGCGCCAAGTCGGGGCCCAGCTTACTAGTCCTTGATAAGTGGCCCGACTGTCAGTGTACACAAATGTTTTCTCTCCGATAGGGGCTTGTTCGGTCACTGCTGCTACCCCCTGCAGTTCTGCAACCTGGCTTGATTCATTATCCCCTTCTCGCAGCAACATAGTTTCTGTAGCAGGCTGGAATGCAACTGTTTGCCATTGTCTTTTTCCTTGATAGTACCGGGTGGGACCATCTGTGAACCATGCATTTTGCTGTTCTTCTTCAGTGAGTTGTTCAAAAGGCGGGGCTGTCTTAAATGGTGAGGATTCCATTTCAGAGGGCTCTGGCGCAGGGGCCATTGCCTGAAAGTCCACTGTCCCTAGCTTATCTTCTTGTAACTTCGACACTCCTGCTGGTCCCGGTTTTGCCCTCTGCTGCAGATACCATTTCCACTTCACGATGGCAAACTCCTGCGCTCTGCCTACTTTATTGCCACCCCTCCTCTTGTCCAACCTAGAAAGGGGACCCATGTTTTTAAGGTGACCGGTCGATCATCAGTTATGCATTCTATTTCCACTAAGGCCCAATCTTGTGGCACCCTCTTTTCCCTGCCTCTGCCATAGGCTCCACAACCCCACATCATCTACATCATCCTGTACTATCATTTCCAGCTCAAACGGGTCTCCTTCTGTGATGGGACGTAACGTAAAAGGATTCTGTAATGCATCTTTTACTCCAGTGTCCCACAATCTCACCAACCATTTAAACAAAGGCTCTGCAGGCATCTGCCTAAACGTACGAGCTCTCTAACAACTCACTCTGCATATAATCTCTTACCAAACGAGAATTGGTTTTTTTTTGCCCACCATTCACTCCCTTTTCATCTTCAAATTCACCTACACGTCCTTCTCCACTTTCAACTCCACCTATTTCTGTTACACGTACTTCCACCTCATCCTCCCAAGTATGTGGATCCCAATTTTCTTTGCGTACCAATGCCCTCACTTGCACAGTTGAGGGTATTTTAGGCTTCTGCCTACTCTTCTGTTTGCGTACCAGTGCCCTTAAGTGCACAGTTGAGGGCATTTTAAGCTTCTGCCTACTCTTCTGTTTGCGTATCAGTGCCCTCACTTGCACAGTTGAGGGCATTTTAGGCTTCTGCCTACTCTTCTGTTTTGCTACTCGTACTGCTAATGCGTTGCACCTTGCCTCCATTTGATCACCCCGGGTCACTGCACTTTCTATGGTCTCTTTCATAAGTAACTGCCTTTCCTGCAAGGCTGCAACCTCATACCGCAGTTTTCTTATCTCTGCATCTTGTGTTAATGTTTTCCTGTATACCGTACGGAGGGTAGACAGGAAAAGACATCCCACTTGCCCTGCTGCTTTCAGCTCCAGCTTTGCCCCTCTTAGCTTCACACTCTCAACTGCATCTTCCACTGAGAGGAGTCACTTTCTCATCTAATGCCTCCCATAACACCGGCGCTGCCCACCGGTTCAGGAGTCCTGCCACACCAGAGAACGGGTCAGTTGCTAACCACCCGAGAATGGATCTGGCTTCTGCCCCATGCTGCCTTCTGCTCTCTGCCTCACTTTTCTTACATCCCCAAAGAGGCATTATTGACTTATGCCCCACTTCTGGTACCAAATGTCTTATCCAGATGACTGGTTGACACCTGTTCGGTATAAGTCAATAAGGACGCTCAATGAAGGACCACACACCAATTATAAATACAATTTAGCTTTACTAGAATTTCTGGTAAATGTAGGCATTTAGCACATTAATAGAATAAGAATAGCAATGAAAAGCATCTATTTATATATAAGTACACTACAAAGAGCATCTATGCATATATATATATATATATGTGTATATATATATATATATATATATAAACAAAAAGTTCATTGACAGTTATAAGTTTTGATTAACTGTATACCAAAATGCATCACATTACGATGTTCAGGAAGCAAAATATAAACTAGCTGAATACTTCAGATAAGCTTTGACTTACTGCACATCAAAATGCATGTTTCAGTTACTGCTACAGGCTCACACTACGATGTTTAGAAAGCAAAATATAAACGAGCTGAATACTTCAGGTTATAAACACAGTGCAAGCATAAATAATCAATCATAATAATAGAGCAGAGAAACAAAGGCCTTTCATCCCTGTGTGGAACTTAACTTAGTCCACAAAATGCTGGGAAGCCCTCTACTGCCTACTTGGACCTCTGTCCCCCTCAAGCATTACGGTCAGCAAAACAGGGAGGTAGCGCTGGGCCATGGCAGCTTTCACAACTCCATCTGCGAGCTTCAAATCCCTCCCCCACACTTCAGTGCTTAAATAACTCAAAGCTTGGATTCTATCTCATTCTGGCATTTTCTAGCTATGTTATCAGCACTTGGCTGCTTTGCCCTTCTCCAGCCTTTGTTTTCATTCCATCTTTTCCCTGTACTCTCGTTCTCAAGGTTGAGACGGAGTCTTCTACACAAACAAGCTTGAAAATAATATCATGAACTTTTCCACGATGTTTGGGGGGGTTTCAGCAGGCATCACACATCTACACTGCTCAAGCTAATTAACCCTTCGCGTCACAATGTCTTCCGCACCTTTCCCTATACTGATCAAGAAATATTAGCAAGTCAAGGCAGCACGCAAGCCTTCACCAGCTAGCCACATTCCCAGAGATTATGCATTTTGCCTCCAGCCTTCTCTTAGACAAAACCAACTCCTCTGTCAGATGCATTCGCGTTTAAGTCAGTGGCTTCTTCTATGTGTTGTGATGGTGCCATGGCTTGGCATGAGTTTACTCGGCGTCTGTCTACATCTGTAGACTGACTGCTAGTTCTATGAGCTTGCGTGAAGGATGGTAGGGGCCTTATAGTCCACCATCTGTTAGTAAACTGTTACTTGCCTTTATTCCATTATGCACCATGGCTTTCGACTCGTAATTGTGAAAGTGAAATCAACAGCTACCAATACCTTTCTGCATAGCATTTTAAAAACAGTTTAAACATTGTGCAGAAGGCAACGAGGCTGATTGACATATTTTTCTTTCTTGGGTGTTACATTTGCCTGCCCTGTCTAGTCCTCTTTCTGTGAACTAACCACCCGATTGGTATATTTCTTGCCCCCTTAATTAGGTACAGACTAGAATGGTACTAGGTAGGTAGAAAAAATATTTTATTAGTTAATTAAAAAAACCATAGACACGCATCTAAAAGATAGTTACAAATATCTATTTACCTAAAATATATGCAAACGGTAAAATATGAACAGGGAACGTAAGATAAAACAAGACCCTCATAATTGGGGCAAAGGAAACCCAAATGCGATTCTGGAACCTAAAAATCTATTGTTTTAATAAAGCAGACGAAATAATCAAAAATTATCACTGAGGACACATAAAGCCTTGGCATTTATTTTGGGCAAAGCAGCCTGTTATCTAAAGGATGCATCCGAGGTATACAAAACCCCTACATCACTAGTAACTAATGTCTGTGGGATGAATTCTGATGTTTAGAAGACTGGACAAGTACCTTCTTTGCCTAAGGGGTGCTAGATGAATTCGCCGGGGGGTGCCACGGCAGTAAACATTTTCAGGAACTGAATTAATCTGGTGTTTAACTTTTCATTACTTGGGTCAAGAGTTATGACAGCTGACCTACAGGACTGAACTCCTAGGATGTTAAATTCTTTTCTCTGTAGTTCCCTTCTCTGGTGTCCCAAAGCTGGGCAAATGCAAACCACATGGATTATGGTCTTCCTAGTCTGATGACAGTCTACAGACCTGTGATTGCCATCCTGCCTCTCTTTTCCATTTGGGAGGAAATCCAAAAGTGGTAGCTCTCCCAACATCATCTGTAATAGGGTTTGCTTAGTTTTTCGTGCTAATGTAGCAGATAGGATACAGGGTTCCTTATCCTGCGCATATGAATTTAGGACTAACCATCAATGAGATCGATTCAATAGAGCTTCCATATCTTCCAACCGGCTTAAGATCTTACCCGATTTGTTGACTCATTTTCTGAACGCTGGCACTGATAAGCTGCCCCACAAATCACCCAGTTTAAGCCGGGCTATGCTTTTTCCCCAGTAATCCTTAAAAATATTGTTACCCCTCTCAAGATCAATTTCATGCTGGACTGGGTTTACTAAAGACCCCATAGGAGCTAAATGAAGTTTGTAACACCCATTAACAAAAGCTGCCGGCCTTGCCAATGATTGCTTTGTTAGTGAAAACTCTAGTCTGACTTGGGTGGGGAGGCTGATCTAGGTAGCTGGAAAACTTGTTTATAGGATTTCACTAATAGCTTGTACAGCATAACTACCTCCGCCCCCTCATTATTTCTGTTCCATATGCAAGGGTTGGAAGTAATTTTGCTCTCATTGGTTTTAGGGGCCGCCCAAGGATGGACTTTGCCAATTACCGAAGGCCCGGTTTAAAGCTTGTGCCTTCTCCCTTATTACTTCTTTGTGGGCTGCAAATGTGCCCTTAGTCAATCCTGACCCCTAGGTATATATATGCTACTACTTCCTCAATATGCTGGCTATTCAACAAACACTGTGTAAGGTCATCTTCCAGTTGAATGGGATTATTTTAGATTCCCATAGTTAATTTCTAGGTCATTAGCTAGCACATATCCTCCTAAGTAGTTCAAGAGTTTCTGTAAGCCTACTCTGGAGTTACTGAGCAGCAACAGGTCATCTGCATAAAGTAGGTTGGATACATGGCAACCCCCTAAACTTGGTGGATGGGCTGGCTGCTTAGCCAGGGCTGGGGATAGATCTGATATATACAGATTGAAAAGAAGCAGCACAAGTACACATCCCTGTTTCAGACCGACAGTGGTTTTAATAGGCCTGGATAGGAAAGAGCCTTCTCCCAATTTGATTTTAACCCAAGAGTTAGAATAGAGCATAATAATAGCATTTAATAAATTCCCTGGCAGCCCCTCACTGCTGTAGGTTTATCCATAGTTTATCTCTGGGGACACAGTCAAATGAAGCTTTAAAGTCCACGAAACGCATGTAAAGGGAAGTCCCTGTAGCCCTTGATCTATTCATTACCAGATTTAATACCATGAGGTTTGTTAACGTGCCCTGTTTTTTGTGAATCCTGTTTGGTTAATAGGGAGCCGTCCTTGGTCCACGGCCCACCATTCTAAATGCTGCAGAATTCCTATGGAAAAAATATTTTAGGTCTGCATCTAAAAGGGCAATTAGGCGATAGTTGGAAGGTAAGGAAGCCTTCCTCACCCTCCCACCCTTGTAGATGGGGTGGATTATTGAACCCTTCCAGTTGTCGGGGGAGGACCCTGTTATTAAAATACGATTAAACATTATGGCAAAAAAAGGCCCACCATCTTGATGCACTTTCTCAATGTTATTAATCAGGCTCCAGAACCGACTGGAGTTTGCCAATGTCGATGCATAATGTAGTTTTGCCCATAATGTCTCCTGTTTTGCTAGTCTAAAAAGACAAATGTCCCTCTTTAGTAGTTTCCTTTCTTGCCATAGAGTTCTTAGAATTAATTCATCAGTTGGATGTTTCTGTAATTGTCTCTGATGCCTATTCACTCCCGATTTCCTCAGTCGTATTGCCCGTGGCATGAGTATGGTCTTGCTATGCTCCAGGTATGCCCCCTCTCCCTGCCTCTCCCTGAAGATTGCTTGATGAGAATCTCTGTGAATGAGTCCCATATTGCATCTACCCTTAGTTGATTATTAGCCATATTTTCCAGTTTCCCAGCAGCTTTGTCTCCTTGGGCTGCGTCGTAAATGAGCTCCATTTTAATCGCCTTAAATTTTCGGAACAAAGTTCCCCATTGAGGAGGTTTGTTTCTTCCTGGATGGGCACTTGACTCCAGATCGTAATTATTTGTGGATTATGATCGCTTTCTGAGTGATCTTGAATTCTAGTCTCTCACAAATTTGAATAGGGGGGTATTTACCAGGGTATAATCTATATATGAAACAACCCTTTCTGTGGCTGTTGTCCAGGCCCAGGGTGTATCAGACGGTAGCCGCCCATTTAGTGCAAAGAGGCCTGCTAACTCACAGCTCTTAATTAGCCTAGAACCAACTTTGTCCTGCTTTCTCTGGGGTGGTAAACTTTGAATGTGCAGTGGAACCGCTAATTGTACATGGTCCTCGCTTGGTATGTGGAATAAGTTAAGATTAAAATCTCAGGAAACTAGCCAATGGGCAGGGTTGTATGCATTTTTTATATGAAGCAAATGTTTTAGCAGGATGTTGGCTTCCAGATTTTTCTTTTTGTTGTACACATTGACCAGGATCAGAGGGTCATGTATATTTTTTGCCCAATTGTCCAAACGAACCCACAGAAAGGGCTGATCTCCTATCTCTCCTTCGGACGGTTTCGCCTCAAGCTTAGAGTTGATATAAATTGACAAACCTCCTTTTGCTCATCCAAATGTGTTGTGTTTAACTGCAGGTTTATTAAACTCCTTATAACCAATTCGAGGAAGATTCGTAAGTGCCCATGTTTCTTGCAGCATTATGATATCAAAAAAGCCCAGGAATTTGACCTCTGCATCTTCAAGCTTCGATTGAAGACACCCTATATTCCATGAGCAGATGCCTAATGATCCTTGCGTCAAAGATGTTTGCTGGGCTGTCATTCAGGCTTTTTGAGGTAGTCTTGGGGCTAACACTGTTGGGAGCCAGTACCAATTGTCTTGTAGATGACATCTCTCGGAGGTTGTCTAGCTGTTATCCTTCTCCAGTCCTCATCTTCCTTTATTTCAGTCTGTAAATCTAGTGGCGCTGCGGCACCTTGTCCTGATAGATCTTGGCCAGGTTCTCCCGCCTGTGGTTTCCCAATTGCTCCTCGTAGGACGGACCAGGTGGCTATTTTTTTCCTGTTCATATAACTCCTCTGCACTGGGTATCTTTGTCCTAAGTAGAAGCATGCCTCAATTCCCCAGTGTTTCAGGATGCTTCTTTTTTCTATCATTTACATTCGTAATTCCGGAGATGCAAATATCACCACAGTGGGGTCCGTGCACTGGCTGCCCTGCGCTTGAATAAATTTTATAGCAGTAATGTCATCAGAACTCACTGCTGCCAGGTCCAGCATTGCTTTTATTAATTTGAAAATAGTGGAACGGTTGAGCCCATCTTGTGGGCCTCTGGATTTATACTCTGGAATACATAACAGCTGCAAGCCCTCATCAGGCATGATCTGGTTTGAGCTGTCTGACAAATTTGGCTGTGCTATTGTGGTCTCCGCCAAATCTGCCCTTGAATGATGATTCCATACTATTGCGTCGGCCCCCTCTACTTTGGTTTTCACTTCTGCAGGCCCACCGGGGGAGGGCTCCAGCTTAACCTGGATGGGTGCATAGGGCCGCAATGTGGTGGTTGCTTGTCGGTCCTGGGGAGGCCAGGCCCTACCCAATGGTTCTGGCCCTTCCAATGCCAGGTCATGAGGTGAAGGCCCCCCCATAGTCTGATGACCAAAGCTGCGCTATCAGCTTTGGTGGCTTGTTGTCCTCTCATCCTCTTCCTGCACTGCATGAGGAACAGTTTCTGTGTTGATTCTAGACGCCATCTGGGTGTTCATTCTGCCCTTCCTTGCCCGCTTCCTCTCTCTCTTAGTTAATCGGTGGCCGGACTGCCTTTCCAGATCCCTAGGCTCTATCCTTTGGGGAGACTGGTCCAGAGCACCTCCTTGGATGGGCAGAACTATTTTTTCCTACTTGCGTTCCCCTCTAAGTTACTTATCCTCGTAGCTAAAGGGTCTTGTAGGCTATCCTGGATCTCCCCCGAGAATGTTGGAGGTTTAGAGGTTATAGGCAACCCCAGTTGCAGGGGAGGACTCAATGTCTATGCTCTCTTCTTTACTTGAGCAGCGAATCTCCTTCAAAATATCTTTAAAGATTACTGGCAGTTGTCCCATACCATCTACTACCTCCTTGCAAGAGCAAATGGTGAAGTCCTTAAATTGGTTGTTTTGTATTCTTGTTATTAGTGAATTTAATTCTTGTAGCTAGCCATTGATTCCTGCGACAGAAACTGCCAGGGTGTTTTAACAGATCTACCTGAATGTCCATTTTGTGAGACGAACTGTAGGGCTGTTACTGTTGTCTGCATCGAATTTGATTGCCGCACATATGTCTGTTGCGGGTGCCAAGGTCGCAACGGGCTCGTTAGTCACTTCTTTGGGATGCCCGAGGGGCCTGGGTAATCTGAGTGGGTCGCCATATATCCCCATCTTCTTCTGGTGTCCTTGGCGCTGGTTCCTCCTGGACTGCGTTTTTCAGACTGTTGACAGGGAAGTGATAGTATTTAGGGATGACTGTCGCCCCCTCTCTCCCCTGCCCCCACCGGGCGTTGTCCTTATCAACTGAGAGATTAGTTGGGCTACGCTGCTCAGGGGAGGCAGGATGCTGTTTGGTCTAGCTTCCCACATCAGGGGATATCGTGCTAGTTCCTGACAACAGTTATTGGTCAATGGCTCTCCTGGTGTAGGAGAGAAATCTTTTGGAATGTTGGTGTCTTTCGAATCCATGGAGCTAGCCCTTGTAGCTCTGCCTTCCAGGATGCTGATGATGGGGGAAAGCGGTGGAGGTGGGGGATTGTTTTTTTTTTTATCTTCCAGGCCCCTTCTCTGATTGAAGGCCTAGTCCTGAGCCAATAAAGTGGAGAAAAAGTTTGGTACTTAGTAATCCTGCTTGTTGCCCCAAAATAGTCTGTTATTTTGCAGGGTTTAGCTGGTGCTAGGACTGGGGAGGCTATCACCCCAGACTGGGGGCTAATGACCTCATTGAATGGCTTAACTTTAGCCTCTTCAATTACTAAGTCCTGTATTGACAAGTGCTCCATAGGCGAAGTGGAGGGGCTCTGGGGACTCATGGAGGGAGCCCTAGGTGATCTTGCAGGATGGACTCTGCTGGCCACTCCTGCTCTCCTTTTTATTTGAATTCTGGCTGGTGGTAGTTTCTCCTTTCTCTTTCTCTTGCTTGTTGGTGAAGTCCTGCCTCGTATTTTACCTGATCTCATCTCTGCTGTCTGCAGTTAGGGCAGATGTGGTCAATATGGCAATATAAGCAATAAAGAATAACAGAAGGTTTCTAGTCTGGGCTTGGCTAGTTACTGGTTGGATACTTGTTTGCTTGCTTGCTTACTCTAGTAGGGTGTGACCAACCCAGGAAGGGGATATGGGTGGGGATGAGCAGGGGTGAGCGGGACCCTCCAACCCCACAAGCTGCACCCAACCTAGCCAGCCCGCATCCGCAGGGAGGCGGGGCACACACTCTGCAGTTGTGGCTAGACCCACTGCACTCGCTGCACACAAATTCACAGCCCCTCACCGTACACTCCTGAGCTCCTGGGCCAAGTCCGATTGTCTGTTGTCTGTAGTCCCCTATCAAGGGTCTGAGGCCAGAGGTCCTAGGTCCGATGTCAACCCCGGTCTCCTTCCCTCCTATGGATCTCGGCTGCGCACACTGCGCCCCACAGATTAGGCTAGGCGACAGCCACCGGGCAACAGGCAGGGCTAGTGGGGGCCACCACACCCTTTGCCGCACACAGTCGCTCTGCGTCTCTTACTCCCTCTCACCACCCCCCTTGGACTCTTTGGGGGGGGGGAGAGGAAGGGAAACAGCCGAACAGCTGCGCAGGGTTTGTCGCAGGGGAGCAATCCGGTGGGTGGAACGGCAGGTGGACAACGGCACCACGCCCACGACCAGGGCAGCCACGACCAAGCACCGCAAGGTTAGTGGGCGGAGGGCAGCCAGGGAAAGTGGCGTCTGCTCAGGGTGAGAGAAACTGACGGCCGCGTCTCTCCACCCCCAGTTACCCACGCGGCTCCGGCCAGCAGCAACAGCTGTTACTGGTTATGGTGTTTCGAGGGGTCAGCCAATTGATGCTGGCCCCTGTTTACTGTATTGCGTGCCGTTAGCTCAGGGAGACTTGTCTTCCTGAACACCTAAATATTCACATTCTCTGCATGGCTGTGCACACTTTACTTACTGGTTCAGGTACATGACATCCCATCCCCCACTTTGTTCACTTTCAAGTACCTGGGAACCTATATCCCTTCTATTTATTATTGAATTTTATAGTTCTTATAATACTGCTAGATCTTACATTGTAGACAGAACACTGTGTATTAGAGAATAATGGAGAAAACACTGAGGTAGTTCAATGGTTTCTAAACATGGTTTAGAGAAGTGTTGTAATGAAGAGACAACATTAAGAATATATCAATTATACTTGGATAACAGAGGCATAAGTGTCAAACAGTATCTACATTGTTTATAATTGGTATTTCAAGTGAAAGGCCATATACAATAAACTAATGGTGAATATGAAGGAGGTGAAAAGGGTCAAAATACCTTCTGGAAAGGTTTCTGAAAGTGTTCAGATCCTGTTTAAATCTGAGCTTAAGTAACACCGATTTTAAAGATATTGAATGTGAGTGCAAGTCTTAAATCGATGTAAAGGACATGACGTAATCTGGGTGCATTTCCTGAAAAGAAGCCCGGTCTTTTTGACCATCAGTACCACCTGTTATTCAAACTCTTTGGGTACACACTTCCCTTTTTGACACCCAACCATTGTATTATCCTTCATACAGATTTTTAAGACATCCTCTGGTTCAAAAGAATTTAATTAGCAGTGCACGTGCCCCTGCTGTTCATGCTGCACTTTTGATATTTTGATCACATTAACATATTGTTAAATCATTCAACTGATCAATCTTTTATTGAGCTTACTCAATTTACATCTGGCTACAAAAAAGACACCTTAAATTTTCTCTTTTAAAATTATATTTTCCAGCAATGAATGACTGACCTACATGTCAGATTCTCAATATTATCTAAAAGATTTTAATGACTTTACTTAAATTGAAGGTGCAAGTGCTCACAAGAAAATGCGTTCAGATTATCAGTCCTAACTATTTTTCAATTGGGGCTCAAGGGTACTGTTAAAGTGAGTCTGTCAAAAGAACCATCACAAAGTAGTTGTTGAGTGTGCGTTCTGCTCTCCAAACCGATTTGATAGTCACAGAACAAGTCTACGGATGTAGCTTGTCAAAATTGATTTGTTAGCTTAGGTGTGTTTATAAAAGTGGCTGCATGTTTGATGTTACATAGGCAATAGAGGCTTTTTTCGTTTTTCTACAAACATGCTATTGATCAGTTGTGAAGTTGCATCATCCAAAAAAACCATTTTGAATCTCACAATTACCTATCTAAATTTGGCAGACTTTTGTGTAGCCCTAGAAAGGAATTTGAGGAGGAGTCTTTATATCCATCGAGAAATTAGTTTGGAGCAAAGTATTTTATAAATCCTTTTTGTTTAATTGTTGCACTGTCAGCCTCTGATTGGATTGACTTTATTCAGTAGCTTAATGTTGAGTGTGAGGTCATCCAAACCCAACAATTTGTTTGCCCAGTGAATGACCGACCCAAGGAAATGTCATTTTGGAACTTAATCTAACTTATGTAACAATGCCATGTATACATTTATTTTGAGAAAGGGCCTTTGAAATGTTCGCTTAGAAAGAGGAGGGTGTAAAGTGCTATCCTTTCAGAGCAACAGCAGACCTTCTAACCTAATTGTGCTTTTGGAGTGTAATTCGGAGGTTTTAAATTCAAGCATAAAAATAATTGATTGGTTGTACATTTCCAGGAGTGAGCAAACTCCAAGGCATCTTTCATAAGACAAGTCTGCTATGGCTTTTACCCCGGCGATGGTAAGGTACGAAGAGCATCAATTTGAATAAATCCTTATGGTATAGTTTTGTATCCGTTTTGTATCCTACTTTTCCTTGACATCGTCACCCTGGTACTTCCTGAATCCCATTCCAAGAGATGCAACTTCATCGGGCCCACGTTCATTCCCACCAGCTCACTTGTTGCTTCCAATTTTCAGTCACTTGTTCGATGAGCTGCAGTCTTTCATGATTTATTTTGGGGGTGTTTGTATATTGAACAGTTCATTCAACATTCAGATGTTAAATTACCCCCACCCCCTGCCCTCCAAAACATTAATTGGTCAGGATGTTGTCAAGCTTTTTAACAAAAATTTAACTTTTGGCACTTAAAGTACAGCATTACATCCTAAATGTTGGCATGCTTGCATAGTGTGTATTTTTCATAAGTGAAGGGTAAATTAGCATTGTTTGACTGAAAAGAGGGATGGACAGTTATGCTAGTTTATTTATAGAGCACATGCACAATGCCTTGGTCCTAGAGAGAGAACAAAATCTTAACTACGTTGAACACATTTTAACAATTAAAACAAGTAAGTTACCAATTAAAAAACCACCTTGTCCACATGTTTCTGTAAACGTGTGTTAGACTTGCCATCCTTGGCGTAGTCTCCCCTAACTTTTTGCCTCTGTTTCCCAGGTTGTTCATGTGTACTGGACTCTGTGCTGTTTTTGTTACTCTGGGTACTTTACCACTGCTAACCAGTGCTAAAGTGCCACTGCTCCTATATAAAATGTGTTTGTAATTGGATCTCCATGATTGGCATATTTGATTTACTGGTAAGTCCCTAGTACAGTGCACTAGAGGTGCCCAGGGCCTGTAAATCACATGCTACTAGTGGGCCCGCAGCACTGGTTGTGCCACCCACATTAGTAGCTCTGTAATCATGTTTCAGACCTGCCACTGCAGTGTGTGTGCAGTTTTAAACTGCCAATTCGACTTGGCAAGTGTACCCACTTGCCAGGCCTAAACTTTCTCTGTTCTTACATATAAGACCTACCTAAGGTAGGCCCTAGGTAGCCCCATGGGCAAGGTGCAGTGTATGTTTAAGGTAGGACATATACTAATGTGTTTTATATGTCCTAACAGTGAAATACTGCCTAATTTGGTTTTCACTGTTGCAAGGCCTATCCCTCCCATAGGTTAACATGGGGGCTGCCTTTAAATATGATTAAAGCGTAGATTCCCTTTGGGAGCGGATAGACATGTGGAGTTTGGGGACTCTGAGCTCACAATTTAAAAATACATCTTTTAGTAAAGTTGATTTGAAGATTGTGTGTTTGAAAATGCCACTTTTAGAAAGTGAGCATTTTCTTGCTTAGACCATTCTGTGACTGTCTGTTGATTCCCTGTCTGGGTCAGTTTGACAGTTGGGCTGGATGCGCCTCTCTTGAGAGTGACTCAAAGGCAGCTGGGGTGGAGCCTGCATATCCTGATGAGCCATCTGTGCTAGGAGGGAGGGGAGGAGTGGTCACTCACACCTGAAAGGACTGTGCCTGCCCTCACACAATGCAGTCTCCAACCTCTTGGTGTGTGTCTGAGGCCTGGCCTGGGCAAGGCAGAATTTCACAAACAAGAGGGACTTTCCTTTGAAGTGGGCCTTCTTCAAAGGCCAAAATGGGTATAAGAAGGGCACCCAAAACCACAGACTTTAGATCACTTCTGGACATCGAGGAACCTCTGCCTGGAAGAGAGCTGAGGAGAAGTGCTGCCCTGCCTGTGACTGTGCTTTGTGGAGCTATCCTGCAATTGCTGCTTCTGCCTGGTGAAAGGGGACAAAGACTGGACTTTGTTGTACATTCCTGCTTGTGAAGAAATCTCCAAGGGCTTGTCCTGAGCTTTACTCCTGTGGTTGAAGTCTCAGGGCAATCAAAGACTTCTCCTTGCAGCACCTGGACTCTCTGCTGGGACTCGTGCCCTGCCAAGTGGTGCTGTATCCAGTTTCTGGGACCTTGACAGGTGAAGCTGGCAGACCAAGATTGAAGATCCACACACAGACTGCCATGCAGGGACATTTCTGACGCAACCTCCGAGACGCGGCTGAAATCGGTGCTCCGTCTGCAGTGCGTCTGGAAGATCGACGCATGCAGCTGGAGAAACGACACGTCACACCGCTAACAGAGGCTGGTAACATCACTACCCACACTGCGGTTTTGCTGATACCATGAGGCAGGATTTTTGACGCAAACCTTGCTGGGTGCAGAAAAACGACGCATCACCTGCCTGGACCTGAGTGCTTGCCCAGATCGACGCATCGCTCTACTGCAGAGAGGAAAAACAACGCACGCCGACCTGACCAAAGAGGGAGAAACGACCTATGGTCTCACTTGCGGGTGAGAAATTGACGCATCTCTAATCTTTTTCGACGCACACTCGCCCGTGCGTGTTATTTTGACCCTACCCAGGTACTTTTCAACGCTAACAATGTTTTTACTGTTTACAAAAGGATTTAAGACTCTTTTGCTTTTAAAATTAATAACTTGACTTGTGTATGTTGGATTTTTGTCACTTTGGTCTTGTTTTGTTTAGATAAATATTTCCTATTTTTCTAAACCTGTGTTGTCATTTTGTAGTGTGTTCACTGAGTTACTGTGTGTGTTCGTACAAATACTTTACAACTAGACTCTGAAGTTAAGCCTGCCTGCTCGTGCCAAGCTACCAATGGGGTCAGTGGGGGTTAGCTAAGGGTGATTCTCCTTTACCCTTACTAGAGTGAGGGTCGTTGCTTGGACAGGGGGTAACCTGACTGTCATCCAAAGACCCCATTCTAACAATGTGAAAATGAGATAATAAGCACAAATATAAAGGCATTGTATTTGATCACTTTAATGCTGCTGTGGAAAAACATCTGCCACCATACATAACCAAACTTGGCTTGGTAACTCCAGGTCTTGGCTGGGCGATGAGGCAAGAGATGCCCAAAAAAATGTGTATCTTCAGTTCGGCTGATGCATTTGCTGGTGATGTGATTACTGGCTCTTGAAGAATCATCCCACATGAACTGTTACACCCTCTTAAATGGTTGCCATTCCTTCTGCATTTCACTTGAGAACCACTCCACGTCTATCCACCTAGGATTGTGCTGTACAGATGGTATTAAATATTTGTATACCTAGAAAGACCATGAGCAGAAGAGACAAGTGTCAGTCTGCACTGTTGTTCCATCATTGTTATCTCAACCAACCTTATGCACCACCGCTGAACTGCCCAAATTGATAAGTTACCGGGCTTTCCTGTGACCTTATGCCAGGTGTAATTTGTGATCTAAACTTGCAGAGTAAAATTCTACTTAAATCTTCCACAATGCAAAGAAAAATCTGCAAGCTTTCGGAAATGAGGCCCACATTTTCTATCTTGGCTGTGTTTGATTATCTGAAAATTATACCACAACACAACAAAAACTTTGCAAAGGTGAACTTTGTAAAGTAAATGTTGCAGACTTCACAGAGAGCAAAAATTAGCAAGTTTGCATGGTGGCTAAGATGGTGGTCGATCTGTAGACCGGCTGCTGTGGCTAATCATCCAACATCAACCTGCCTAATAGTGTTTTTGGTGCCTCCCCTGACCTCTCCATGCTCCTGGCATTTCCTGGGGTTTTACCTACTCCCGGAGGCGATAGGTGCCATGGCCCCTCCACACACAGCTCGAGAGAGAAAGGTCTGGGAATAAGATGGTGGCTGCCTCACATCTGCAAGGTTAATTGTGGTGCACCGGCTGCCAGGGGCTGCAGCGGCCCACGTCCTGAACTCTTTTGAGAGGGAGCACTGGGGGCTTACTGGGCCCCAGCTGGGGCTGCAGTTAAGATTCTGCTGCCCTAGAGATTGTTGTGGTGAAGGAGAGCTACAAATGGGATGGCAACTATCCCTGCCACAGGAGCAGAGCCACAGACTCACTGAGGTGGAAGACTGTAATCCTCTGAACCCCAGCGCCAAAGCAGTGACCGCCTTGGGCTGGGAGTGACCCTCAAGGCATTAATGCTTGGCATCTGGTTGACAAAGACTGCGCTGACTTTGCAGATGACGAATTTCAGGCCATCTTTAAAATAAATTGTGATTCTGTGTCCTCTGTTGGGATCCTTGAGGCTGTAAGTAACCCCTCCCTGAGTGGTCTGATCAAGAGTTATGTGAGGAAGGAGGTGTGCCAGTTGCTGCAGGTGAAGGAGCTGGAGTCTCACATTCTCAAGCTAGAGCGGCAGGCTCGGGCCATGCCTCTGGTGACATTGAGTGCCAGCTGGCATTGGCGAAGTCTACACTGCATTAGTTTTCTCTAGAAGAGATGATGCACTGCTGGAAGGCATCAACCCGATGAGACTATGAGCATGGGGATAAATCCTGTAAACTATTGGCTGGCAACTCTTGATGCCTTGGATGAGACAGTAATGGACAGTTGTGCCTCCCGTGGAGCTGCCTACGAGGGGTACACCGGAGATTAAGCAGTTCTTTGTGGCTTACTGTTGAGACTTGTATGTGGCGATACCTGCACCCCCACAGGAGGTTGCATCCCCACTGCTACAGGATATCCCTCTGCCTTTGATTTCCTTTCCATTGCACAAGACCTCGACCAACCACTCACAGCTGAGATGAATGTGGCCCTTTCAGACCTCCGTTCAGGCAAGACCCCAGGCCCAGATGGGTTCCCCATTGAATTCTTTAAATGCTATTAGACTCATTTGATACCTCACCTACCTGGCCCTCTATACAGATGTGATGGAGTGTGGGTCATTCCCCTTGGACCTTGACACTGCCACCATTGTGGTAATACCTAAGGCGAACAAGCCTGCGGCCACTGCTCCTCATACAGTCCTATTTCTCTCAAACATTGACATTAAAGTGTTTGCTAAGGTCCTTGCGACTAGATTGAGTCAGGAATTGAGTGCACTGATCAACACAGATCAGTGCAGATTCATGCCTGGCAGGAGTACCTGCCACTGCATTAGGGGAGAGGGGGTGCGGGGAGCAGCTCACCCTATCTGACACGCCGCCTGGAAGGCTCCATGGCCTTAAGTGACTTCTAAAAGGCCTTTGATACGGTTGCATGGACCTTTTTGGAGGCTGTGTTGCAACAAGCGGGCTTTGGACCTTATTTTGGTAAACTCTTGCACCTATTATAGAACTCCCCCACAGCCTAGGTCCTGGTGAAGTGAGTCCTATTTGAGCCCTTCCCAATCCGTGGAGGGACCCGTCAGGGCTGCCCCCTGTCTCGGTTGTTCATTTGCCCTAGTAATGGAAACCTTTGGTGTGCCTTATCAGATCTGACACTCTGGGATGACTTTGGGAGGGAGCTCCTGAGAAATGCATAGCTTTTTATGCAGAGGATATTCTATTATTCCTGGGTGACCACAATCTTCAGGCCCCAGATGCCTTGGACTCCTTCACCTGCGTGGAGAGGCCTCTAGCCTGCATATCAACATGAATAAATCACTACTGATGCGGAGTAAGGGCGCAGTAGGTCATAATTTGTGCCCTGCCATATCAATGCAGCGCGTCTCCTTCAAATACTTAGGTGTCTATCTCACATCTCCGAGACCTGGCCTGGACCCTTAATATTCAGCCCCTTATGTCTGCCTTGAATAGGGATCTGCCGAAGTGGGGCCCCCTGCCTCTGAACCCTATGGGGTGTGTAGCCGTATTTAAGATAATGTCCTTGCTTTCTATAGGTCCTAGCAAACTTCCCTCACTTGGTCTGTCTGAAATTATTCCACACACTTGCATTAAAGATCACCACCTTCTTCTGGGCAGGAGGGCTTCACCAGGTGGCCTTCTTCTCCATGAGGAAATCTCTGTATAAGTGGGGCCTCAGTACGACCGATCTTTATGGGCACTACCGTGCTGCACAAACTGCAACAATCAACGACTGGATTGAAGGAGGCTGGAACGGCCCTGACTTCTGAATACAACTCTATATCCTAGGCTTTGACAAACTCTTTGGCCTATTGTGTGGGGCACTGATACCTTACACTGTACGTGGGTGACACTACTCTGAGAGCAGCTCTACGTTTTATTCATTGAGACTGCAAACTCACAGGAATGACGCTGTTGTGACAGGGCACATGGCGATGACATGTCAGGCCTTCGGGCTTCACAGTGGGACAGAATAGGGATTACTTATCTAGATGATGATAGACATGGGGGGGGGGGCATTGATATCTTTCCAGGAGTTGCAAGAACTTTACCAGCTATCCTGCACACAATTCATATCCCTGTGGGCTACCAGGTACTGGAATACAACCCCCTTGAGGCTAAACTACTGCTCCTTGATGGCTAATGCACCAGATTGTTTCCTGGCTTTGCGACAAAAGTGGGAGATTGGGGTGGGAGAGCTAGACGACTGTGATTGGCAGGAGATGAGGGGTATGGGCCCGAATTGTCCAACTTAACTATCCTTATATGTTCCCTCCCTCCCCGCTGCAGCAGTGCGCTTTTCCTCCAGCAGACTTTTCTTTCACAGGATCGATCAGGCCTGGTGATATCCATCTTTACGGGAGAGAGATAGGCTATGAGCTCGCCATGGTACTGGGCCACTGGACTATTCTTGGTCCTAGGACTGCCCTGCTGGGTCTCTTGGAGGAAATTGGGTGTCTGATCCTGGAAAGGACCTTTATTTGAGTAGCCACTCTGGATGCTGTCAGAGCCCCCTTTGTTGGAAGTATGGGAGAAACGGGTGGACTTGTGTGCTTGCCAGGAAAAGCCGAACTATGAGGCATGGGGTGTCCCCTTAAACACAATAAGATATTGTGCCAAAGGCAAGCCCATCTACGTTCGGGCTGCACTCAGCACCTGCCGTGCTGTCGGTTTGGGGGCAGCTGCCTGCTGACCTCTATCCTATTCTAGGGAAGCTCTTGTTGCCTTGTGACCCCCTCTAGGCTCTCTGAATTGCAAACCGTTTGATCCACCAACTGTAGTAAATGGTATGATTTGCTCCTTTTGTCTTCGTGATGTCTCTAATCCTAAATCTACTGACAATGCTTATGTGCCGTCTTTTTCCACAGCCAAGAGGGCTGCCAATCAACTATGGCATATTAATTAATGCCAGATCACTGTTTACATGGCTTTCGTCATGGAAACTTGGGCAGACCAACATTCGATCCTGGACTTAGTATTAGCAATTCCCTATGGGTATTCACTTTTTAAGTTTGACTGCATTGGTAAGCATTATGAGGGGCTTAGCGATTGTCTTTAAAAATCACTTGAAGGGCTCCTTTTCCACCGCTGCTGCTTCTACTTCCTGTAAGGCCTTGAACTTTAAGATCACCTTGAATCATCAGATCTCCTTAGATGGGCTCCCAATCTATCGACAGCCTGGACCGAGGTCTGCCTTCATTCAAAGCTTTGCGGACTGTTGGACGTCAAGGCCGTCTCAGATAATTTTACTGTTTTAGGAGATTTTAACTACCATCTGGACAACATACTAGACAGATTCCGGTAATGTCTTTGACTTAATGAATAGTCTTAGTCTAATTCAGCTGGTCACGGCCCCATCCCACTCTACTGGACATGCTAGATGGCATTTTCTCCACACAATACACCTTTATCCTTTTCTAAAGTCCTGCCTCTCACATGGTCAGATAATGCAGCAGTCATGTTTAAAATTCAGTTTGAGAATAGGGTTTCAAAACTTCCAGCCTCTCCCTCATCGCTGTTCATGGCACAAAGTAGATTTGTTGAAGCTGAACGACTCACTCTTATCTTCTCCAATTGCAACTAATCACCTTGATGGGGCTATTCAAGCTTACGACGGCTGGTTAACCTCCGCCATTAACCACTTGGCTGCTCCTAAAGTTGTACACAACCATAGGCAATATCCCTCCCAACCCTGGTTTTCGGAGAAACTTGCGTTCCTAATACAGGTTAGCAAGCACCAGGGACATCGCTGGAGGCTTCATTATAACCCAAATGAAAAATCGTTATATAAACAAAATAAAAAGTATCAAACCTTAATTCTTGCTGAGCAATCTGCTTATTTTGTGCACAAAATAATAGCAGCGAAAAACTTGCCTGAGGAACTTCTTCCTATCGTAAAGAAGTTAGCCAACTTTGAAGATCGGGGAAAGATCGCAAACCCTCAATCTCTGTAACAAAATCGCATCTGCTTTTCAGTCAAGAATGCTGGTTATTTTTAACGCATTTGACAACAACCAGGTACTGCCTTCATTCTTCCTGGGTGAGGACAAGGCATCTGATGCAGCACCCATCCGGTTTTCTAATTTCTCCCCACAAAATACGGATCAAGTCCACAAATTGATTCTTACTATTCGATCAGGTTCACCACTGGACCCCTATCCCCCGAAGGTCTTGCAGTCAGTTACCAGAACCATTGCCACCCATTTGACCCTCATCTTTAACAAAATATTCTGTCAAGGCTACTTTCCAAAAGCTTGGAATGTTGTCTATTCTGCCTCAGCTTAAAAAAAACTCATCTCGACCCTCTGGACTGAATAATTATCTCCCCATCTCTTATCTTCCTTACCCTTCCAAACTTGTGGAGAAGGCAATAAATAAAGAACTAATGTCCTTCATTGACTCTAATTTGAAGCACTCCAAGATCTGCCCACTCCTGAAGAAACCCACGGCCAACACGTTGGACCTCAAGAATTACCGCCCCATATCTCTGCTGCCTTTCCCACCCAAGATCATTGAAGAGGCCATCAGCACTTTTCTCCACAAGCACATTGAGGACAACATCCTGGACATCTCCCAATCAGGTTTCAGGAGCAACCACAGGAAACAGACCGCCCTCCTTCCCACCAAAGATGACATCCGTTCACTCCTCGACCACGCCATACAGCAGCTGTCATCCTATTGGATCTATTGACCGCCTTTGACACGGTTTCACACCTCACCCTCTGCGCCAGACTCCATGCAGCTGGCATCTGCGGAAGGGCACTGCAGTGGATACGTTCCTTCCTGTCTGGCAGATCCCAGAAAGTCAGACTCCTGCCTTACCTGTCAGAACTGGAGATCAGCTGTGGAGTTTCACAGGGCTCCTCCCTGAGCCCCACATTTTTCAACATCTACACTGTCCCGCTCGCATACATCGTCTGGAGCCACGGGCTGAACATGGTCTCCTATGCCGACGACACGCAGCTGATCATCTCTCTGACCGAAAACCCCACAACTGCCAAGAAGTTCCACAACAGGATGGAAGCCGTCGCCGACTGGATGAAGGGAAGCTGCCTCAAGCTAAACTCCGACAAGACCGAGATCATCATCTTGGGGCCCTCAACATCCGCTTGGAATGACTCCTAGTGGCCATCCACCTTCAGCACCCTGCCCCCGCCCCTACAGACCATGTATGCAATTGCAGCTTCACCCTTGACTCATCGCTCATCCTGACCTGCCAAGCCAATTCAGTTTCATCCTCCTGTTTTCACACACTGACTGCTCTGGAAGATCTACAAATGGATCTCAAAGGACTTGCACAAAAATGTGACCCACTCCCTGGCTACCAGCAGACTTGACTATGGTAACGCTCTCTACAACGGCACCACCCAGAAGAATCTGAAGAAACTGCAGCACATCCAAAACCCCTCTGCCAGACTCATCCTGGACATTCCCTGCCGCGTACACATCTCCAATCACATGAGACCTCCACTGGCTTCCTGTTGAGAAAAGGATTAACTTCAAACTCCTCGTACACGCATACAAGGCCCACCACAACCTAGGACCTGCCTACCTCAACCACCGCATCACCACCTACTCCCCCACCAGACCTCTCCTCTCAGCAACCACTAGCCACCGTACCCCGCATATCGAAGACCTCTGCCGTGAGGAAGGCAAACGATCTTCCACCAGCTAAGAGTTGGAACACCCTGCCCCTGCACCTCAGGCTGCCACCATCGCTGCATCAGTTCAGGAAGAACCTTAAAAAACCTGCCTCCTCAACTGAAGCTTAGAGGATAAACCCCCTCAGCGCCTTGAGACCCTTACAGGTGAGTGAATGCACTTTATAACATTGATTTGAATGCTTACTGAATCCCACCCAATTTGGCTTCAGAAGCCAGCACAGCACAGAGACTGCCCTATTAACAGCTGTTGAAGAACTGACGGCTGTCTTAGATAAGGGTTGTGTGGCAGCACTGATTATGCTTGATCCATCGGCTGCATTTGACAGTCAGTTACAAGTCAGTTACAAGGTTTTGATTGACCGTGTCCAGTCCCTTGTTTATCAGAGGTTCTGCTTCAGACAGGCTTTTATTTCGGAGAGAGCAATTTGTAGCCTTGGATAATTTCACCTCTAGTTCCTTTTCTGTTCTCTGTGGGATCCTCCAGGGCTCTTCTTTAAGCCCTTCTCTTTTTAATTTGTATGTACCCCCGCTGGCACCATTGATCAAATCCTTTGGGTATTCTGTAATAAGCTATGTGGACAACACACAGATTGTCATCTCCGCCTCAGGAAATGAGCATTCAGACCATCAGCAAGAAGACGCACTTAGGTTTTTCAGCAGTATGCGCCAGATCATTCTTTGGATGGTCAAAAGCTGTTTTAAACTAAACTCTAGCAAAACTGACGTGCTGGTTCTAGGGAGCAACAATTCGTTCTGGTCCCAGATTGATGGCCTTGAAATCTAGGCAGTCTTCCGGTCCCAGTCTCCAGAGTTTAAAAAAAAAAAAAAAAAAAAAACCCGGAGTGTTTTCTTTGACGAGCTGCTTTCTTTTGACAAACAAATTAACTCGGTCACTTCTTCCTGCTTTCTTGCTTTGAAAAATCATAGAAAGGATCTTCATTTCATTCCCTTAGAGTTGAGGAAATCAGTTATCACTGGTTTCATTCTCTTGCAGTTGGCCTGCTGTAATGTCTTATATATGAATCTTCAGAAGCAGCTACTGAACAAATTGCAGATTCTGCAAAAGGCTGCAGCTCGACTCCTTTTAGGAATTCCAAAATACCAGTCAGCATCTGAGGCCCTGGTCCAGTTGCACGGGCTTCCTGTGCATAAGTGCATCTATTTTAAGGAACTGTATATACTGTTTAAAGCGCTACATGGCCTAGGACCACAAATATTTAAAAGATAAATTCATTTGGTAGGCTCCAACAAGACCCATGAGGTCATCAATGGCTCGGAATTTGTCGGTCCCACAGTTCAAGAAAGCACGTTGGGGATGGCGGTAGTTTCATAGACGGGACTTTCAAACTGTGGAACTCTCTTCCAGCGGATCTCAAGAACTGCTCATCACTTTCCTGCTTTAGGAAAAATCTCAAAACTTGGCTTTTATATCTTTGATAGCATGGTTTCTCCCTTTCTTCTTATTTCTGTATGTGGTCAGCGTTATGGCACCCTCCGGTATATGCACGCTCTATAAAAAAAATATTTTCATTTCATATGGGGAGTGTTATGTACTGTGCTTACATAACTGATGCATATTGTTGTGGTATTGACTAATTGTTGGTGGGTGATGAAGTTACTTGTTAAAAATAGTAAACATTGGTTATTAAAAAAAGGAAAGTTTGCTGGCTTAAACGCACCCACAACTTTGAGATCTCCTGCAGAGTACATTCCAACTCATGGTTAGAGAACTGATTTATCAATCCTTTAATATATTCAGTGAGAGCAAGTGGTAGCTGCATTTGTACTGTAATTGTATTGGCCTCTGTTACCACAGCAACCCTGGCTGCCCATTCCATATCTGGTCTCAAGTCGCCATGCCAAAGGCAGCAGTAAGATGAAGCACCATGTGTCGTAATAAACTCATGATGTGCAGCAGACTGCCCGATGTACTCAGTGAGTGATGGCATGTCACATGACTAGCTTCTTGAACTGCATTCTTGAACAGGTGAGTGAGACTATTTTCTGCTTCAAAAATTATTTTGAAGAAATGGAAAATACGTCACCGGTCTTGTAGGAGCTGAGAGTAAACAAATCCACTTGTAACTACCGCAGTTGAGAGAAGACATTCTTCAAGTCTACAAGCAAAGGTTTAGGACTCAGGGGAACTGGCGTTTTGTTACCAATAGCACAAGCCCTGCAGTTTCCTAATCATGGTATTTTGAGATAGACCTGAATAAAAAAGAAAATGTGTTCCCAAGAAATATGAACTTTCTTCATTTTATGTTGGGTTAATAACGACAAACTCCTTATGAAAAAAGGCAGAATACTATTAGCCATAAACCATAGAGTAACTTCAATTGTATTCAAAACCTTATTCCATAGCCTAAACTTTACACAATCCCTGACACTAATCTTTGTTACCAATAGTTTCAGCCTAAACTTTAACACTTAACATTTCACATCCACTCATCTTTATTTCAACCCAAAATATAATTTTCCTCCTAAAGAAATTCCTTCCTTCAAACACCCAGCAATTTAAAGGTGTTCACTCCGCTCCCAAATCTGGGGAGGACTTTGTTCCAGCGCTTTCCATAAAACATGTACAACAGCTTCAAACTTCTTACCACTACTCTACCGTTTTTTGCATAAACATATTCTTTACTATGGACTGTGTGCAGTTTATTCATCCATATTTGAAAATCTGTTGACTCCCTTGCTTTCCAGTAGCTAGATATTGTTGAGCAAGCTAATGGAATTGCTATATACCCCCAACCTCCCAGATTTCTAGTCTTTATGCCCAGATGTTTGGAGCTTCTTTTACGTATTGACTTAGGATCCCTTATTGTGCCAGACGCGAAGACCTCCTGTGCATATGTTTTTTTTTTTTTTTTAAATCTGTTTATTGCATTTTAACTTCTTTCAAAGGTTTACATTGTGTCAACACAGGTAGTTACATATGTCATCACATAGAAAGTCTGAGTAACAGCAGTGGAGTGCGTTTTGCTGACAGGTATAGAGTAGGCAGGTCTAAATGCGAGTAACACCAGGTCGTAGAGTAATTAAAGTATCTGTTCTAGTGCGAGCAGATTAGCAGTTGGTGCGTCTAAGTGAGTATTGCAAGTAATGTGCAATTACAGAAGCAAATTGTAAATTGTAACAAAAATCAACAGTATTAACCAGAACAGATATCATTCAGGTACATCTCCAGTTCGCACAGATAGGTGCAGTAACAGTCATTCCACGACAGATGCTCGGGGATATCATGACCACCCCCAGTGTTCAACTGAGCCCTGAACTTGTATGCGTGGGGGAAGGGAGCATTGTGCAGTCTCGTCTGAGTATGTGCACTGATGGAATCTCTTCCCTCCCTACGGTGTCTCCTGGTGGTGTTGTGTGAAATGGCTGAGGTAGGAAGTATTTCAGTATGTAGGGCTACCATGATGGCGTCCCAGTTAGTGGTTATTGCATATTTGTGGGGCTCCAGGCTATCTTACAGGTGGAGGGCGACACTTTCTGCTTGCGCCCATACCTTTATGGACTGCAGCCACGTCTGTGTGGTGGGTCAGCTGATTTCCACCTGCGGGTAATGAGTGTCTTGGTTAGTAGGAGCCCCAGGTAAGGAATTGAGATGTGACCCTGTACTTCTTACCCTTACGATATAGCCCCAGTATGCAAGCCTCCCATGTAGATAAGACATCTCTCCCTGTACTGTGGGACAGATACATGTCATTTCTTGCCAGTAGTGCTGTAAGCAGGGGCATGCCCAGAGCATGTGTAATAAGTCTGGCCCCGCTGTCACCTGATAGATGCAATCTGTGTCTGTGTGGTGAAAGTAACGATTAGTTTTGGCAGGTCTGAGGGTAGCCCTATGGACTATATGGAGTTGGATCAACCAGAACTGAGTGTTACGTGGAATGCAAACGGGGCTTTCCAGCAGAGCGGACTATTCTTTCTGTGTATGGTTGCCTCTGGTCAGCTTGTCAGTGGCCTCAAAGGAGTGTGGACGATTGCGAGGCGTGCGTGTGTTATGAGTCAGCTAACCAGCACACCAAATTGCCTACCCCTTCCAAACACAGAGGTATTGCAAAGTAAGTTGTGTGTGTGTGTGTAGTGCTCCTGAGCCAGTCCAACCCCCCGTCCCCCCACCTCTCCCAGGGCTCCTATAAGGGAGCTGTATAGGAGAAAGCAACCAGGAGGCAGGCCAGTGTGCTCCATCAGGGCTTCGTATTGGAGAAGCTTCCCATTATTAGAAAGGTCTCCTATTGTGTGAATCCCCACTTCATGCCAGGCCGCAAACTCTGCCGCAGAGGTGGTCTGTTGACCCCGTGGCATTCCCAATAGTTCCATTGCTGGGATATAAGAAGTTGACCCTCGTGAGGTATAGGCAATGACGAAGCAGGAGTGTGCTACACACAGAAGCAAGGGTTGAGGCGTTGATGGTCTGATGCATGGGTGGAATAGTTTTAGGATACATGGAAGGTTCCAGGCAAGTGATGCTGTGGCAGTATCATTCAGCTGAATGATAAGCCACTGTGACACCCATTGTAGTTGGGATGCCAAGTAATAATGCTCAAAATTGAGTACTGCAAACCTGCCCTGGTCAGTTGGCCTGTAAAGCTTGGAGAGCGCCACTTGACAACGGAAGGTTTTCCAAATGGAGTTTCATTGCTTGCTCGAATGATTGGAAGAAAGAGGCAAAAATATATGGTGGAATGTTGGCAAAGTAATACAGGAGGTAGGAGAGTGGTACCATCTTATGTAGCACTACCCGACCCACCACTGATAATGGTAGTGTCTTCCAGAATGTCATGGTTCTGAGCGATGTGGCAGCCAGTGTCCGGTTGATGTTGAACAGATCAGAGGGTGAGTGATAGACTCAGACGCCCAGATGCCTAAATGTATTTGGGTGCCGGGCAAGAGAGGTACCAGCAAGGACCAGGCCAGGTTTGGGTGCAGTATGAGCCAGAGAAAAGAGAGAGGACTCGGTACCAGTTAATACGCAAGCCCGAGCGATATGCATAGGCCTCAAGGGTGTCTGCTGTTCCGTTAGGGAGCAAGAAAATATCCCTAAGGTAGGTGAGCATGTCATCTGCATACAAGGACACAGAATGGTTACTGTCTCCCAGGGTTATATCCCAGTCATGTCCTTGCACGTGTAAGGCTGCCAGTGGCAGCTCAATGGCCAGAGCAAAAAGGAGGGGGGAGAGGAGGCAGCCCTGCTGAGTGCCTCTAGTTAGGTTAGATAGGAGGGAGCTCGACTTGACTCTGGCCGACGGCAGAGTATCCAATAGTCTCACTAACCTAAGGAAGCGGGATCCCACCCCAAACTGTAGAAGCACCGCGAACAAAAGAACAAACTTTTACAAAACTAAAACTAGGCAGCTCGCAGTAGGCCAGAAAAACGGGGCATTTTTGAGAAAGCAGAAAAAAAAAAAAACTTAAATTAAGCAATGTGGTCGGGGCTGGCACAAACCCATTCTGATCTGGGTGGCCTAAGGCTGTGACCAAGGGAGTCAAGCGATCTGCTAGAACTTTCATCAGTATCATATAGTCAGTTGAGTAGCGCCAGTGTTCAGTACGAGTTTAGAAGCTTTGGGTCTTTATCAGGCTTAGGCAGTGAGATCTTCTTCATAAACCACATGCAAACGAGATGTCAGAATTGGTGCGTAGGCTTTGTAAAATTCTGCCGGTAACCCATCTGGCCCCAGGGTCTTCCCAGTGGCAAGGGCGTGGATGGCCTTCTGTATCTCAAAAGGGGTAATAGGCTCATCAAGTTTCGCCTGTTCTGGCATAATTCGAGGGAGGGTTTTGGTGTAAAGAAAGGAGTCTATGTTCTCTGGAATGGCAACAGATACCAGCTGGTACTTGGCAATATAGT
The DNA here is from genome assembly GCF_031143425.1 of Pleurodeles waltl. Taxonomy (NCBI): domain Eukaryota; kingdom Metazoa; phylum Chordata; class Amphibia; order Caudata; family Salamandridae; genus Pleurodeles; species Pleurodeles waltl. The sequence goes on along the minus strand of NC_090443.1, from coordinate 342,836,275 downwards.
GATGCACTTGCTCATTGTGTTTCTCATGTTTATATATTAGGGTGCCCGCAGCTCATCGTAGGGCCTCAGTGGGGTAATGGGGGTGATCTTGCCTTATCAACCATGCAAGTAGTGAGCTCATCTTATCTGTTGTGGCATGTTATTTGGCAGAATGGGCCGCCTAGTTCAAGCAGTGCAGTCTTTCAAGAAGCATGGTATGATCTCGTTGTGCCCCCATTAATAAAGGTCAGCTGTTCAGGGCTTGGGTCACCCTGGTTTCTAAGTGGGTCAGTCTATGTTCAACATGTGTTATCTCCTTGTCTAGCTGCCAGCGCACACACCAACTCAGTCCCAGGCAGTGTCCACGGAGGGTCACCTTAAAGGTGTCCCATTCCATGGAGCATGTCTGTACTGAGCTGCTACTGAGACCAAAGTAGTCGCATATCATGTGACCGAAAGCACGGTATGCTGGGTCCTTGAGCGCCGCGGGTTGTAAGCACCAGGTAGGGATGGGAGGAGGACAGTGTCCCTGTGAGCTGCAAATATTGGTGATTTTGGTCCGATTGGGTTCAACTGAGTTAGCGGGTGTGGTTTATGGAGTGGGTAAGATCTAATTTGCAGACCAATCTGTCTATCCTGACATAGGGCCTGAGTACGACCTTGGCAGAGGCGATTACACCATCCCAAACATGAGATATCTCGTCCGCCGTTTTACAAGTTCCATAGGATATAATGGAACTTGTAATACTACAGGCGGGATATCTGTCACGTTTGAGACGGAGTAACCCCTCTGCCAAACTCGTAATGAGGCCCACAGTCTGTGTGGGGCTGAGTAAAAGGAGTATACCTTGGAAGAAGTGTTACTTGCGGGGCAGCAGAGGAACAAGAGGTCGAGGTCAGTGTCTAACATGGTATTAAAGTCCCCTCCCAGTAGCCATGGGAGTCCACTCTAACAGGATAAGACCCTGGATTGCATGCGCATGAATGTTGCTTGATCAATATTGGGGCCATATATGTTGCCAGTGAGTATGTCTACCATCTAGCTGGCCCTTGACAAACACAATGCCCCTCTGAGTCCATCACCTCATCCTTTTCCACGAAGGAGACTCCAGGACGGATCCAGATAAAGACCCCTCATGCATAGGAGAAATCTGTAAAATAGATTTGTCTGCGCCAACGCCATTGCAGCCTGGCCGCCTCGGAGAGCATCGGGTGAGATTCTTGTATTAGGGCGATATGCGTGGATTGATGCTGGAGGGAAAAGTAGATAGTGTACCGCCATGCAGGGGTGTGAATGCCACGTACATTCCAGGTCATCACTTTAGTGTGAGTCATGTGTTGTGTTAATGGCAGGATGGTAGCCGCTTATTGGTCACATGGGTGACACAACACAGAGGTGGGGCAGTGATCAGATATGGTCAGGGGGAGTGTCGTCTGCCTGTGTAAAAACATCATAAACCAAAAACATAGCAGTGGAAATAACAAAAAACATAACCAGTACCATTAGAGCAGTGCACCAAAATAAGTGTCTGCCCAAACCGTATAATAATGTATATCAAGAAAACAGTGCAATTGTCTGTTTAGGGGGGTGGGAGGGTGGAAACTATGCAGTTCTCCAATCGCAAACCATCCCATCTGTCAGATAATTTGGGATACCCACTCAGTACTCCTTATGTATGCAGCAATTATGGTCCCGGGATGAATGCATGAGTCATTTGGTTGGTGCTCGTATATGGCGTCAACAGCCCTCTAATAGTGTGGGTGCACAAGAAGTATCCAGGGAGCAAAAGGGCATAATCGGACAATTAGTGGGCACAGCATGATGATTTTACATATTCGAGCAGTGAAAGAGAAAAAAACTAATAACTCTTATAGGAAGAACATGCGTTGGATGATGTCTGCTGTTAGCGTAGTCACTACCAGCTGGGGCGCCGAGTCCAGCCTTGAGGGCCAGGTGGCAGTTGAGCTTTGATCACTGGAGGAGAGAGTCGTCTTCTCCAGGGCTGATGTGTTGAATAGTCTCCGTGATGACAGTGGCTTGTTCCAGCACCCATTGATGCTCCGCAGTTGTTTACTCCACATTGGGGCTTCCTTGGGGGCCTGTGGGATCTGTGGTCAGACTCCTCGCCTCGGACATTGGCCTCCAGAGGAGGCACAGACCACCCCATCGTCTGGTTGTGATGAACTAGTTGTTCGGGCATCAGATGCCCCCAGCCAGCTCCATGCATCTTCCAGGGAGTCAAAGTGTGTATTGCCCTCCGCTACCATTTGTAACTGCACAGGAAAGATCACTGAGGAGTGTATGGTTAGGTTACATAAGCGGTGCGTTACAGCAAGGAAGGAGTTCCGCTGATGCTGTAATGCAGTCATGTAGTCCAGGAAAAACATAATACAAGCGTTGTCCACTTTCACTTGAGCAGTTTGCTTGGTTTCTCGCAACACTGCATCCCTGTGTATTATGTAAGAAGCGGATCACCAATGGGTGAGGATTGGTTCCAGTTAGGGGTGTGCGTGCCAGGACCCAGTGTGCGCTCTCAGCAGTTGCGCAGTCAAGTCTCATATAACCAACTGTTTTGCGTCCCTCCACACCCTCCGGGAGGCCCACCACACAGATCGTTTCTCCTGGATTTCCCCTCTGCATCCTTGGCCCTCCTCGCCAATATCTGAACATGTTCTGACAGGGTTTGAAGGAATGATTTCATGTGCTAAGTCGCTGGTTGTATATCTGCGAGGACATGTTCCATCTCTCCCACCTTGTCAGCTAGCTTTCGGTGGTCTGCATGTAACAAGGTGAGATCTGTTGTCACTGAATCTGTCTTTGCCTCCAGGGAGGTTCTGGACTGTTCAATTGCTTCATGTGCAGCATCCAATTTGTCCTAGAGTGATAAGGAGTGGTCAGAGCGGCCCTGGGGACCCACAGCCATCACAGTGGGTGTCATCAGTGGGTGTGAGGGTATTCCCTGGGTGGACAAAAGCAGGTGTCCATCACAATGCCTCTAGCAGTCCTCCAGAGCAACTGCTTTGTGCACTGTCCATCATGATCAGCTTGCTGGTGTCCAGCCGTCACCAGAACACCACAGCACCAGCAGCCCAGGACAGTGTAATGTCAGTCAGAGGCCAGATAAGGGCACTAGCAACACCTAGCTCGTGGCGATGAGGATAATCTCCAGGGTTTACAGGTGAGTTCAGTAGGGCTTAGGCAGATTTGTTGTTGAAGGACCTGTCACAGGCAGTTTTCGCTTTAAGTGGATCGCATCGGTCTGTCATGTATTTGTGTGGGAGCGAACCAGGGGAGTAATCTCAAGGCCTGGTGAGGTATTGGAGATAGGCAGTCCTCTGCATGTGCCAGTGTGTCACAGCAACAGTTTAGTGCCACTGGAAGAGGTCCAATGCCACCATCCCTCGTGAGTGCTTGGGACCCATGATGGGAACCAAGGTAGATGTGCAAGAAGACTGAAATTCAATACCAAGGTATTTATAAGAGTTAGTCGTATTAACTATATGGTCTCCTAGTTTCCATGACCAATGGAGCCACTTGCAAATCTTTGTAAACATGACAGCTTGTTTTCCCTGAATTTTTCTCTAGTTCATTGCTCTCATAGTATGTAACAAGTTGCTGAGAGAAGATTGGAGCCCAGCTGCAGAAAACTCCAGCAGTGCTGTGTCCTCTGCATCCCACGCCATGTACAGGGTTTAGCCATGAAGTTGTGGTGGGCAACATAATTGGTTGAAGGTAAATGAGTTAAATTGAATTGTGGTCCAGAACAGAGCCCTGATTTAGCCCTTTATCAATGTAAGTTCTGAGACCAGGTACATTCATTGCTGAGTTGTACTTGAATTTAGTTGTTATAATATATAGCAATGATGGAATTTATTTTTTTGGCTGGATTTCCCAGTTACTCCGCTTCTGCCATAATGGCCCTATTGATACTGTTGAATGCTTTTTTGTAACCAATGAAGCCAGCAAGAAGGGATCATTTATTATTGATGGTCTTATGGACTACAAAGGTGAGGGCCACAATGTTATTGACTGATGCATGTTCACAGAACACTGTCTGGAACTAGGGAATTATGTTTGCCCGCATAGCCGTTCTTGTAGACCCTTCAAAATCAATGAGACAAAGGCTTTAGCATTGGCATCAACCAGGGCTATCCGCTTGTAGTTTTCTAGGTCACCTCCCCTTCCTTTTTAGTTCAGAAGGGACTGTGTGGGCCCCCAGCCACGATGGTGGTACCACACTAATTAGTAAAATATTGTTTAAAACGCTGTTCGTTGCACTGACCCAGCAATGGGGCTCAGATATGGCTAGGAAAGAAGAAACTGTTCTACAAAGTGTTCATTCAGCATTTTAAGAAGGAAGTGGACGGAAGTGATGTAGGATAAAGGAAGATAATATGCATCATTTAGATTAATAATGTATTTTAATAAAGAAGAGGCAGGGCAGGGCCACCCCCCTGACATTCATCTAAAGTTGCATGGACATGCCAATCTACACGTATGGCTGCCTGAAGGTACTGTGTTGATACTTATTCCTAAATAGGTCCTTTTATAGAGGGCCTTTGGACCGTATTCTCCACCTTTTGTTGCGACGCTCTTTCCATTACCCGATAAATATTGGAGTGGGGCCAGGCTGGGCCCCTGCCTTTTTATACTGGCAAGAGGTCTGCTTATACTTATATTTATAGTGAAAAACATATAGCTATCGTTCTTATATGTGAAGATAATTGTACTAAATATCCCTACCAGCCCTTCTCCTACTCTCCTTTATAATGATATATTGGGGACTGGTTCAAAGAGCCAAAGCACTATTTAGGCAGCTTAATCCATGGGAAAACGGAAGGCATCAGAACCCCCAAGGGGAAAGATGAATTCTGTAAAAAAAACTTAGGAATGCGGGTGAGAACTGCACAATAGCTGAAATAGACGATCTTATCGAGGAGGTAGAGTCACTACTATGCAGTAGGACCACCATTCGGGAGGGTCCCGATAAAAAGATTACCTCCTATTACACGAAGAAAACCAGACCAGTGGAAGATAAAGCGATAGAGATCGTTTCCCAGCAAGAGGGGGAGGCACCATCTGATGTCAGGATTGATAGCCCTAGGGTTGCTGCAACTAGACCCTTACACCTATGCACCATTGATAATGGTAGGAAGAAGGGCCATATCCAGGAGTGCGAAGTTAGGTGCTCCAATAAATATGCAGTCCTGGCAGAACTCGATAGTAGTAACATACAGAATGCACAAGAGGGGGAACCCGTGGATGAATTACACCCATTTATCCCAACTGTACAGCTAGATAGTGAAAGGACCACTCCTCTCAATTCAGAATCAGGGAACCCTCTAAAAAAATAAAACAAGATCTATAGCAGACCTTTATGATCTAATCACCGGATTAATCCAGGAAGTTAGGGATTTGAAACTTGAAGTAAGAACCTTAACAGATATTGTGGAAAAGGAGGGGGGTAGGGGTACCTATAGAGCCCAATGCGAAAGGGAGTCCCCCCCCCATATTACTCCATCTACAAGGTAGACCCACATATCCTCAAAATTTGATTACTAACCCTAACCTTACCCCAGCTACAGCTAAGATTGTACAACAACCACAGGGATGCACGATAGGGGTCAATGTGGAACATATTGGTTCACGCAATTCCCAGAGAAGAAATGATAGTAACTTATGCCAAGGAACAGGGAAACCACAAAGAGATCCCCGTTTGGTAAAAGGACCCCAAAAAGGAAATTTGGAACTTACTCTGAACTCCTATCCCCAAGTATCTAATGATTATAACAAAAACACTATATGGAATCCATACTCTGAGGAGGATAGGTTTCCTACTAGGACCAATGTTGTTCATCTGTTAAATGTTCCAAAATTGCCCTTAAACAGCAGAGAAGATGAGGACTACTTAAAAAACAAGCTTATACATTGGATTAGGGTCAAAAGACACTGTTTATCCATAATTCGATCAGATATTAGGGGGGCAGAAAGAATCCCTGGAGAGAGGGGGCAACTTGACGTTATTGCATTAACACTCAAGGACGGAAGATTAATCAGAGGTTTGATTGACATGGAACAGAGAACCCCCGCCCCTAATTCCAATGCCATGAGGTTTAGCTTGGATCCATTAACTACCAAACTTCGAGTACAAAGGCATAAACACAATTACAATGAGGGACTGCTAAAGAGAAATTATGATTCAAACCTTGAGAGAGTAGATTGACTAATCCAGATAGATCAGGCACAAGTGGAACCCAAAGGGGACCCAATAGTAGGGGAGCCCCATGAAGGGAATGATCTTCATGCTATAGGGGCAGGGAGCGCAGTGGAGCTCTTGTATGGTAGGAAACATTTAACAACTTATCCGAGCCATACTTTCAATGCCACAAGCCTAAACGGAAGGGGTCCTATCACCATGATTTCATGGAATGTAGCTGGCTTAAAAAATAAGCTTATAGACCCCGAATGGCAGGACTATATTGATCGTCACCATGTCTGTCTCTTCCAAGAGACGTGGTTTAAAGATCCACCGTACAAAGTAGGATATAAAACCTACTTTATCAGTGCAACTTCAGCTGCCAGAGGGAGACCGTCTGGGGGGTTGGTTATATGGGCGAAGATCTCATTAAATGTTGAGATACGCATGCAAGCCACTGAGTCGGAGGACATTTTATGGTTGATAATGGGAAAAAAAATAAGATAATAACCCACTTGTTTAATGTATATATAAGACCTAGAAAGTAAAACGTGGAGTCTCCAGTTATAACTCTACTAGACGACCTGCTCAAAAAAATTCCAGTAGGTGAGACAATTATGATAGGGGGTGACCTTAATTGTAATTATGAACCTATAACTGGATTCGAACATTTAGCAGAAGAGGAAGTCCGAATGAGAACAATTCCTTACCTAACAATAGAAAAAAACGTCCCAGGCACAGTGGCTGCATTGCAAATCATGAGCCTTACATTAAACCATGGACTGAGGGCATGCAATGGCAGAGTGGGTGAAGTCTGCCTTAATCTGGTTACTTTCCAGAGAGGCAACTCAACTTCAAAAATAGATTACATTCTGCATAGTATAAATACATGGGAAAGACTAGCGACCTTTAAAATCGATAAAAGAAGGGATAGCGATCACTTCCCGCTAATAATTGAATTCAAGGCACACTTCTTAGATTTGGACTCAAAATATATAGAACATGATAAGGTGGAGTTACAACCCACCCTCAGTAACAACAGAAGGGTTGTAAAATGGCCAGCAATATTAGGCAATCAGGTCACTATGATAAATATTTAAAACATATTTTCTGATCTCCTGGAGCCTTATGCAGAAAATAAACCTAGTGACATTCCTATTACGGCTATCCACCATTCATTGAGCACTATGTTAAGACCTGTCCTGACCAAACAGCTACAGAATAAGCACAAAAAGGAGAAGGCCCAAACCACCCCTAACAGTCCATGGTATACTATCAAATGTAGTGAGAGGAAAAGAGTACTGGTAGAGGCACTAAAGCAAAAAAATCAATTCGCCGTACAGCAGGCAAGGGCCAGTTATAAGAAAACGCTGGCTACTGCCCAACGCAACTGGGAGGACCAAAAATGGCAAGACCTGCTGGTAGCAGCAAAAAGCAATGATGCAAGGACCTTCTGGAAAATAGTTACCCATGGTAGCAAAGAGGGGATATTTACTACAGACCATCACATAGACCCCAAAACATGGGTTAACTATTTTACATATCTTTACTCTGACCCCCCCACCTTCGATTCTTATCCCTCAAGACATAAAACCCCAGTTACTTGGGGTATTTTACCCGAGTTACAGTTTAGTCTGGAGGAGACGGTGATTGCCATTGAAGCAATCAAGCCAGGAAAAGCCCCCGGTTTGGATAAGATTCCGGGGGATATGTTCAAACATAGCATAGAAATCTGGGCACCTTATCTAAACCTTCTAAGTAACACTATAGCAAGGGGAGGCCTAATGCCCGAGACATGGACAGGGGCAGAAATAATCCCAATCCACAAAAAAGGATCCAGGGAAGACCCAGGGAACTATAGACCAATTAGCCTCATAGACGTCACACAAAAAATTTATGCTAGACAGATCCTGAATAGAATCAATACCTGGATAGAAGAGAACAGCATAATGTCTATATACCAAGCAGGCTTTAGACTACAGACCAGTACAGTCGACCAGGCCTTTAGGCTATTGACAATAATATGGAAATACACTAGACTAAAGAAAGGCCACCTGTATATCGCGTTTGTGGACCTGCGCGCAGCCTTTGATCTGGTGCCGAGAGACTCCTTATGGGCAGCATTAGGAAAACAGGGCATGCCAGGGAACCTCCTGGGCCAGCTGGAGAGGCTACATGAAAATACATTCGCAAAGGTCCGGTGGGGGCCAAAAGGAGAGCTGACAGACCCAATACCTATCAAGAGGGGGGTGAGACAGGGCTGTGTGCTCGCCCCAACACTTTTCTCTTTATACATCAATGATCTGGTTCATCATCTGAAACAAAGTAACCACGACTCACCAAGATTGAATGATCATCCAGTCCCCGCCCTCCTTTTTGCAGATGACACCATCCTATTGTCTCAAACTCCAATGGGCCTGCAAACTCTACTAGATAAATTCAGTGAGTATTGCAGCTTGAAGGGGTTAGAAATAAATGCAAACAAGACTAAATACTTAACTGTTAACCCTCACAAAGCGCTCAAGAGAAACATTTGGATTAGAGGGCAGGTACTGGAACGAGTTAAAAATTTCAACTACCTAGGGATACTGCTTGATGCCAAATTGTCATGGGCGCCGCACATCAACAAAGCTGCTATCTCCTTAACTCATAGCTCCATGGCAATTAGTAAAAATTACAAATGTTCAAGGTCGAGCACTGTGTCACCAGTATTTGAGATCTATAGGTGCAAAGCACAGGCCGCTGCTCTGTATGGCGCAGAACTCTGGGGATTCACAAAACTAACTCCATTGGCCACTCAGGAAAATAATTTCATGAGGGGGGTATTGGGCCTCCCTCCATCCACTCCGTTGATTCCCTTAGCCTATGACACTAATATGAAACAAATAGGCAAATTGGCAGCCCTGAGGCCCCTGCTCTACTGGTGCAGACTTTGGACAACCCCTGAACTGATCCAATACAGGCAAGCACTAATTGAGATCATGGGCTTGGACAAGACTATTTCCCTCCCGTGGCTTCATTATATCAGGCAAAGCTTTTACAATTTAGGGCTGAAATTCTATTGGTATGAACCGCATATACTCACAACCCAATCAAAGATCCGACTAAAGCAAGTATTTTGGGACTTCATCTTTAATAGCCCTTTTCATAGCAAGGATTCAGGTAGACTAACCTTAAGTTTTCTGGATTTTAAACCATTACCGAGCGCTGAGGAATGGATCGATACCATTCAACCTAGACGAGCAAAAGTTTTATTTATGAAGTATCGATATGGGATTCTCCAGGTCAAGGCTTTTACCGTTAAATGGGGCCTCCTGAATGGGAGTAATCATGAGGCGACCTGCGAACTATGTAATATGGAGACACCAGAAACGACGGATCATGTCCTTTTAAATTGCATTGCCTACGATAAACTAAGGAAGAAATGGATCCGACCCATCTGCAGGAACGTTGGAATCAGGAACTACAATGAAGCTGCCAGATTCTTGAGATCCAGCTCGACACCATATGTTGTTTTTGGTCTAAGCCGGTTCTTAATAGCAATTTCATTCATCAGAGACAAGGCGGGCCTGAGGTTGTAGGCGCTTTAATTCAGGCAAAACTCCCAAACTTAACCTATGGTCCTGAAATCGATAATTGGGAGTCATCCTCTGCAATTCAATGGCCTTGGGACCCACAATCAGCCAAGGATATATTTAGCCCAGGGGACATTGTCTATGCCCGGGAGGACCGTAGTTACTGGGAGGTTGATTAAGTTACCTAGAATGGTCTTTGTCATTTATGAAACTTGCTCCTGGATTCTGATATTTACCTACTTTTTTCCCAAAAAATCCCCTCTTAGTTAGGCAAACAAGTGCCTGATGGCACGGGAGGTAATTCTTATGGGTCTTACAAATGAAATACTGTAATCGACTTTTATTTACTGTTTTTAAGACCAATATCAGATAACTTGTTTCTAGTAGTTAAGTGAATATTAGATGCTGCTAGAACAATGTGCCTTTTTGCATTACTTGATCGTATATGACCTCTAAGTAATATAGGCACGCAAGAAAGAAAGGAATCGTTGGGCCCTAGGGATTGTTAAACATCTCTTAAAGATTAGTCAAATAACCCCTCACGTGATGATGGTATCTATATTGCTAAGATTGTAGAGGCAACTTGAACCTACTAGAGGCAAATAATCATTCAAAAGCATATATCCTATTTTCATAATGGTCACTTTTTGAGCTAGTCCATAGTTAATGCTACTACTAGTGAGATAGCAATTTTTAACTGTTTTTTGTATAAAGGTCTATATTTTAGGGGTATTTTGAAAAATTTTATAATATTTATATGGTGATTTGCATGATGATGTGTACTGTATGTTTTATATTGTTTTATTGATTGATTGTTGATTTTTAATAACATTTATACCCATGACTTGCCTATTTGTATTGTATGGCCCTGAGGGAGCCCTGGTCTCGATCTGTTTTTAGTGTCTTTTTTTTGTCTTTTTTCTTTCTCTTAAAAAGTGTTCTTGTTCCTTTTAGAAATGTAAGAATTTTGCCAGTATGCTTTATGGTATTGTTTTACCGAAATAAAGCTGAAAATAAATAGACATGCTGCTTGATGTGTCGAGTCTTTCATTGTTCTGCTTGTATCACTGGGGACGTTGAGGTTTGTGAGTGATGTAGGGTGGTTGTGCCGACTGGACAAAGATGTGAGTGACATTTCATATGTAAAGCTCTTGTTGGGTCCAGGGCACGCTGTTTGATTTTCAGGAAATGGTCATAGAGTAGAAAAGAAATTGGATTTAGGGCACTGATGGTGCATGGTCAGGTGGATTTATGGGTCATGGTGAGTTATCATTCTGTCTTGAGAGGGATCTATGCATTGGATGCTATAGCCTCGGAGGATGAGGGTGTCAAGTATGCATGAGGAAGTGTTAGTGATCCTTGTTTGATGAACAAATGCATCTAGGCTGTCGTGCGGAGATGTCAGGTATGTCGGTGTTTGAGAGACTGCTGGGGTGCACTGATGAGAATGAGTTGGAGGATATCTACTGCATGTGTGTGGACAATATAGAGCCTTTCCTGGAGATGAATTGTACAGGGGGGGTGGGGGGGGGTCTTAAAAACTGACATCTAAACCTGCATGGTATGTGTTTGTTTTATTTCTGTACAATGGATCGCAGTAGGAGTGAGTGAGGATCACAAGTCAAGGAACAAGGGGGAGGAGGGGGGGAGGTCAGCCAAGAGCCTACATAGGTCTTCAGGTCTGCAGACTTAGCTTTCAGTCTGTGGCCTGGAAAAGGACAACAGGGAAAAAAGCCCCCTTGTCCAATGGGGCGAGGGGCTGCCTTTAATTTAAAATTTGGGTCCCATGTACAAGAAAACTTTATGAACTAATGGTGCAGATCTCTCTATAATTCAGGCCCCTTCTTAGCCCACACATTATTTTTTTTCAATTGCCAATTTTTTAGAAATTACCGAGGAGATTTAGACCAAACCAAGTAAACATACTGCTCTGTGTGAAGTTCTAGTTTTATGAACAGTGTACTGTAATTCCATTAAGCAGGGTTTGTTGAGCCAATGTCCTAATGTGCTTTAAAATGGGAAATTGTTTACTCTTCATCCTTGACACCAATTCACCCCTTCTATGAATGAATGAACACAGACTGACATGCCTAAACTAGATTTACATTTTGTGGAAAGATTTGGGCAGGCTCATCAAGAGGTAAAATTTATGAACAAAACAAGCTAAGGGGTAACAATTAATATGAAATTATAAAAAAGAAAGCTGAGATAAATGTGAACAAAATAAAATAAAAATAGGCACTTGCCAGGTTGATAGAATAGTAACCTGAAATTAATGATACTTGCAATCCAAAATGAATTGGGTTAAAATGATAGACTGGTCGAGGGACAAAGTGGATGCTGTTCATCAGTGTATTGTTCCTCAACTGTCTGTAGAAGGGATCTAGAGTAGCATGCTCTATTCTGTAGATATGAGGATCGTGTTGTGAAGCTCACTTATGATTGTAAAATTCTGTATGTAGTTCTACGCAGTTCTCTACATGACCACATATTCTCCGTTCCCATGTTAGGCCTATATCCTGGGCCCCATCAATTCAAGACAGTTAGGCAATCCCTGTAATGAGGGGTGCCGCCATCTCACTAAAATGCCAAATAACTCTGTTTTAGGCACTGACTTTCAGTGGATAACAAAGTAGAACAATCAAAGCTTAATCCCCGATGGTGGTATAGGATAAACATCTGGTTCAGGGCAAGCCCATCACTCATAATGAATAAAATGTCAAAGCAGAGTTTTAGGAAAAAAAATATGCCTGCTTAAAAAGCTTTAAAAGGTTCTAATGGCATTACTCTCCTATAAGACTATCTCAGTTGCTCTGTAACTTTGATGGGCCTACTTCTATATGGAATCACATGAAGGGTTACATTTAGCAAGACTAGTCCCAGCTAATAGCACAATCGTGTGTACCAAGAGTGATATTAGAGCACCATTCTACACCAGGTTTTGGTCCCTACTGATCATCACTGTAAGGCTACATGGGAGTTTAACAGGGATTATGCTTTTTGGCACTTCGTGGATGGATTGTGTTGAACAGTTAGGGGCGCCTATCTAAAAGATTGAAGTAGTAATTTCAGGGTGCAGCAAGTATCAGGGCAGCAGCATCATCATCATGTGGAGGTGCATCAACTGTGGCGCTCAGGCGACCACTGATGAAGGGATGACTAAACGGAAGATGTGTTGTGGTTTCATCATAGTGCCTTGCTTGGGCGCACTTATTTTAGCTTCAGGCCTGTGCTCTTTTACCTAGATACATATTTAATTTTGTTTATTCATTTTCTTATATTTAGAATGGCTTGCTTTTAGCAGGGATGTTTTTATTTTCTAATCAACTGCCTTTCAGCAAAAGCATTGTTGTAAGTTTCTTTGCACGACTTTTTGTCCTGTGCCTCTGCTCAAGGCTGTACATGATAGTTTACCTAGTATTGCCGGCTCAAGAGTATGGAACAAACCTTCTAAAACTAGACATATCATGTTAGGCCTGTTCTCAGAACACAACATGTTCTGTTATAAAAACACCACACAGGCCAAAGGAGGGCAGAGGAGACATTCCAGTCAGCCATGTTACGCTGTATGCCATTTTGTCGCTGCTTTGCTGATCTCCTTTCCAGCCAAACAAGAGGAGTGCCAGCAGCCCACAGGCAGACCCTTGCACCCCAGGTATGGGGTCGGAGAGGGGGGCTTCTTCCATTGACTAGTATGGGTAGAAGGGTTAACACTGCTATGCTCATGTTATATTCTAAAAGTGTAGGTAGGAATTGTAGGACTTATGGTTATCAGGATGCCAGAAATGTTTGTTTTACTTTAATGGTCACAATCATAGCCATATGATGTTTCATCTTCCTAATAATTGCAGCTCATGCCTTTTTACATAGAATGCAGTTGCTTCAATAAAACTTGTCCTGCATTTCTCGGTCTGTCTTTGCATGTGAGACTTGTGCAAATGAAAAAGTGGTAAGATATGTTTCACCAAGACTTCCCTGAGGCGTCAGTGTCATGCGTCAGGCTGCCACAAATCACCTTTACTTTTCTAGGTTTGAGTGAGGTGCTGCTAGGCAACCGAGAAGGTCTGGCTGACAGTTTTGAGTCAGTGTGGCACTGACTCAGTCACCGAACACACCAAAAAGTCTTACCCCCATGGTAAGAGTCCTGCGACAGATGCAGACCTCAACATTCTTGGAGCACTATATAGAACAGCTGTTGTGTGGAAAATACAGGGTGAAGGCACACAGGCCTCAGTTTGGCAGCAGTTGGAAGTCCCTACTAAAACAAAATCTTACATAAATTAGCTAATTACCAGAGCCTAGCTCTTACAAAGCAGAGCTCTTGGTCTCCTTATTGGATAGCCCACTTCCTGGTCCTTTCAGCAGCAACTGTTTTTCCTTAATCCTTTAGATATGGGCCCTACCTTAAGAGAGACAGCTCAGATACCAGTATCTCCTTTCTATACACGAGAATGAAAAGTGAATGTAGCATACGCTGTGGGGTCTATTCAAATCCCGCTGTGAAGGAAGATTGGCCTGCTTCAATTAATAGGTCAAATTCAAAATCAACCTGAAATGTTTCAAGGAACCAATGTACTTAAAGTGCATTTTACATACAGTGCATTTGTTGGCCAGGCTGTGTCTTCGCTGCAAGGCTGGCTTGCCTTTTTTTTTTTTTTTTTTTTTTTGTGTAGGTGTTGCACCAGTCACGACACCTTCTTCCTTCATAATGAACACGTTGGGTGACAAATAGCGGACCTGACTTTACAATACATTCTAGAAGTTGGGTCAGGTGGTAGACGGACATCACAGAGGCTGGGGTAGCGCGGGAAGGATGCAAAAGATAGCAAGCTCTGACAATCAACTCTATGGAACATCCTATAACCCAAGCAATATATTACCAATCATATAGCGCACATGCCATGAGATGTGATATGGGTCTCTTATGCAAGAAAATATACTAGGTAGGCCGGACCAAATATAAAATTGATGCCGGGTTAAACACTACGCCAGGCCGTTGGATCCAACATCATGTTTCCTTGTAATAGTGCTTCCTTTGCACTTCACATAGGTACTGTACTTAGTCCAGTTACATGGTACAGAGTTATTGGTCTAGATACAATCCTCTGAGGGTTTCCTCCCTCCTCACGCCTCTAAATATCTTTCCTCTTCTTGAAATATCCTGCCCCCAATCTTATTACGATCTAGCCAGGGGACAGTTTATACAGTTCATATTGGAAGAATGTGTGCGGTGTTAGAATGGTGCAATGGATGATCAATTGAAAATATACTTCCTGTATGTTAGAAATTGGGTGATGATTGACTGCTGAGTGAATCTTAGTCAAACAGCAACAACAATTCTAGTCAGGTTAAGTGTCAGGCACACCCTAAATTAACCTTTGCTCACTCTGTTAGCTTGGCACAGAGCAGTCAGGTTTAACTTAGAGGCAATGTGTAAATAACTTGTACGACACTTCAAACAGTAAAACATTGAAAGCACCATACAAAATGAATCCACACCAGTGTAGAAACATAGTAAACTTCAATAAATAAAACAAGACCAAAAAGACAAAAATAAAATAAATAGAACTTGAGTTATGATTTTTGTTTTAAATAAATTGTAATGTAGCACTTAAAAGCAAGAAGTGTCAACCGGGGATACCTGATCATGCCAGACCGGGACAAAGTCAAACCAACAGGCCTACCGTGATGCCCAGTTAGGCCTACTGAACCAAAGCACCTTATATCCTGGTTGCAAAGCATTGCGTAGGTTCCGAATCACGCAGTAGAGGTGATGTAACAGTTGCGCTCCACACAACAGCAGTGATACATCAGTACCGAGATGCGGTGAGACACTAGTGCAAGCTCCTGTTGGGTCAACGTTAAAGGTTCAGATGCCAGAGCCTGCGATGCAACAGCCAGTGTCGGGGATAGGTTGGACAGTCAAGGCAATATGTCAGTACCAAGCAGTGTAGAGGCTGTGGTGCAGAGCTTTGGTGTTGAGGTTGCCGTTGACTGTGATGTGAGGACCTTGCACAGGGAAAAATGCCAAAGTGCCGGTTCTGAAGGCGATGAGCTGGCTCTTTCCAACCCAACACCAGCAGTGTGTCAATTCTGCTCCCGCATCAGAGGGTGCATAGGTTCTGCTGGAGAAAATACCTCTGGGTTTGCCTCTGGGTGAATTGTATGGATAAAAAGAGAAGGTTTGGGTCGACATGGCAGTGTAAAACTGCATACACAGGCTCTGCAAAGGCTGCCCTGAGACACCGCTAAAGGGCTACTTATGTCAGGAGCACAATTAGTGTTGGAGGCCCACAAGTAGCATTTTATTTACAGGCCCGGGGCCATGTAGTGAATTTTAATAGGGACTTGTAATTAAATAAAATATGCCAATTGAGAATAAGCCTAAGTTACCATGTTTAGGGAAGCGAGCACAAGCACTTTGTGTGCTTTACCACTGCGAACCAGTGATAGTCCTAAAGCCAGCACAAATGAGGTCAAATGTGAATGCGGTAGATAAAAAGGTGGTGGGGGAAGATCACCCCAAGGTTCAGGTCTAACACGGTCTGATCAAATTGATGTAATAAATGCAATTCAAACATGGAAGCATTGTATCCGTATCAATTGAAGACAGTCATGTTTATCCACTATGAAACTTGCAACAAGTTTGTGCACTCCGTAGTGTGTAGAGCTATGCTCCTACATACAAAGAGACTCTGAACATACTTAATGAAGACTGTTCAAAGTAAATCATATACTTGTTATGAATTACTGGTCGGATATGTTACTATGGATTTACTTCAGTGATCTTCTAAGAAAGGCATCAAATTCAAGAGCTCCTGTCCCATTTTGCTGGAATAGGATCTGTGAAATTTAAATCCTTTTCACAAGGCTTTTAAGAAACTAACAACTTTAACACCAAAAAACTGTCAAAATAGGAGGACCTGGCAGTATTAAGCAGGCACTCTCATGCATGGGCAGTCATTAATTCCTACACCTCCAGCAAGCAGCAGAACTACATTTCCTCCACTGACCCTGTATTGATCAAGTCCCAACTTGCGGCCTAAAGGCTGGACGAATGGGATCTGCGTGCTCAACATCCAGCATGGTGGCGCTCCAAATGCGACGGCACGCGATGACGTCTTTGTGAGCAAGGAAAAGAAACTGCAATCTACATCTAATGAATGGCCCTGCTGTGTTGCAGTTAGGGAGAATTCTTCTTTGACCTGAATTTATTCGCCTTGGAGTCTACACCTGCCAGCAGGCAGTAATTGCTAGCCTGAATCCTAGTAATACTCTTAAAGCAGTCAAATATCTCCGGTCAGTTGTAATACAACTGGAAAAATCCGCTCTTACACCAATTTGACAGTATATCATCAACCTGTTGCATTGTAAGTGCTCTGGTCCAGCTCTTTGTGTGCACTTTTCATTTCGACATTTTATTTGTTTTGTTCCATCACTGTGTGGCCAGGCTGCTGCATACAGGCTGGGTCTGTTGAAGCCCTCTGGAAATACTGCACATGGCACTTTAGCAATATACTTGCTTCAGATTCCCATGGCTACTGCTGCGCACGCTGTTTATTGCATTAGATGAGCCAGTGGGCTGGGTTTCCAACGCCTTTCGCAAATCTTGCACATTGCACTTTAGTGGTTTACTTGCTCCTGATCCAGCCTCTACGATCATAGCCGTGTGCGGTCTTTCGCATCAGTTGATCCTTATGAAAGCGGCCTAGCTACCAGGCGTGGCCCGTCCTTTAGAGTGGAGGGGCCACGCCCCCCACCTTTTGCCCCTCATGAAGAGTGCCGGTCAGGCTGAACAAAGGTCAGCCTGACAGACACTCTTCATGTTCAGGTCAGGCAGCCAGGAGCAGACATGCGCGATTAGCGCAGACTCCTGGCTGCCTGAGATTAACTTTGCTGGGCTGAAGAGGTCACTGCTCCTATGGGCGTGACCTCTTCAGCTCAGCGAAGGTGCCTCGAGGCCCTCCCCAAGGTGACTAGGGAAGTGTCACCCATTGTCTTCGACCTGGGCGCTTCAGGTTTAAGCCCTGAGGCGCCCAGGGCGAATGTCAATCAGTGACACTGCGTCACAGAGTGGGGTGGGGTCAGCAGTCTAACTGACCCCATCAGTCTAACTGACCCCATCCCACTCTGTGACGAAGTTGGGACTGCTGCCTTCCCTCATTGGCTGACTTAAGGTCCTAACCCTCCTGGGACGTCTGAGGCTGAAGGTAAGTGTGTGTGATCTTTTTAAATTAATGTTTGGTGCGTGCATGTTTGAATGTTGATGGGTGTTGTTAATGGATGTGCGTTTGTGTGAAAGAATGAGTGCGAGTGTGCTTCCCGCCAGCCCCCCTCCCTCCTAAAACTGCCGGCCGGCAGTGCTACCTACACTTTTGGCAAACTCTACCTCGCATCGTATTGCTCGCAAAGCTGCTTTATGGCTGACCTGTCACGGCCACAAACATTTGTTGCACATGGCTTGCAAATGTCCAGTCCACGTAAATTAGTCTCAAAGGGCAGATTTTGCACACAGCGCCCCAATACCACAGATGCTGCCTACTGCGGCTACAATTGCCTGCCTTTGGGAGCTGCTTAATGTTTTTTGATCCAGTGCCGCTGTGAATTACTTTCAGCACCGGGACTCTAAGAGCACAGACCGGGTTTGCGTCAGGTTCGTTCAACAGCAAGGTAATCACACAATACTTCTTTTGCAGAGCTGGGTGCGAATTTTGCCGGCCCATAGTGGGGCCAGGCCCGGTGTAACTTGAAACTTGTTTAATCTGAAATAAATGTTGGTTCATCTTTTAGGTGGTCAGGAACTAGAGTCTTTACTCTGAATTTATTCTGCACTAACGGCCCATTCGATGTATTTCCAGTTTTAATTCAGACTTGGCGCTTTTAACGTGGTATTTTTAACTTCTGTTTTTTTTTAAATTATTTTGTATGTGTAAAGGTTTTTAATAACTACAATAAATTTAAACCTTTTCATGAGGAGCACCTCATTTTTGTCTTGAATACAAAATGTTGGCACTTGTTCATTAGCACTCTCTGGAGAAGCTGCAGTTGATCAATAGGTAGCTCACTGAGCTAGTGCTGGTGGCGTTGGAAGTACATTTTACTCTGCATGTCAATGTTTTACTGACATGGATAAAGAAGATATTTGATAACTGAGAAAGATGTGTTTTCATAGAAAATATGGTCATTGCTCAAGAAAAGTAAAACCTCAACACATTACACACAGGCTACTCGTAATATTAGACTTTTTCTCACGTGGCTGAAGACAGTAGATCAACTTCTAGAAAATGTGCTTCTATTTTGGATTCTTGAAAACTTTAAATAGCCTTTGAGAAAATTGTGAGGAAAACCAAGCATGTTTCAACAAATCCAAGCAGGAGGTCCGCTTTTTACAAATTGTAAAATCACCCGAGAACTCACAGAATTCCAAATATGAGTAGAAAACCACCAATAAATGAATTGCATTGGTACTAAAATCTGTTATCACATTTTATATTTGCACCTTTTTCTTACCCTCAAAAACTGGCATTCACTACAATACTTTTCAATGAGGACTATCACCCAGAATCCTGTAATGGTTGCCACAATATGTTGTCCATGCTGTGGGCAGCTGGTAAGGGAGAAAGGGGTCTCTTTGGGACTCCGCCCATGTTCCTGGGGGTGGTCACCCTGCCCTCTGATTTTTCATTCATTTTAATATTGTTCATGTGGTGGCCAGCCCATCAGGATTGACTATTCTGCTTTACAGTGGTCAACCAAAGCCGATCTGGACACAAACATTCTAGCTATCCCTATATTTTAAACCATTCATGACCACCTCACATGCCTCTATTAGTAGACATCTCAAAAATGGCTTAATGGATTTACACCAAATAACATAAAGCACACTTACTGAGTAAAGTTGTAACTTTTTCTCTTGGTGTAATTCAGTCGTTTTTTTTTCTGTATCACTTCCCAAAATGTCTTATGGTAATTAACATGGGAGATAAATGTTTTGGGGCCTTTCTGTTTTTTCCTTGGCACCACTTGACAAATCGACACAGAACTTTACAGAAAGGAGCTGAGCAGGACAAATTTATTTTGAAAGGTTTCATGAAGATTTGTCAAATGGTGCCAACGTTTTTAACAAAACAAAAACGCTCCTGCTATGAAAACTGTCCTAATTTTGACTACACAGTGATGACTGCCTCTGGAATGTATATATTAGGACGAAATAAGTTACTTACCCTGTTAGCATCAGTTTGTGGTGTGTTGGAGAGTCATATGCTCTGCGTGTTCATGCCATTTAGTGTTGGGCTCAGATGTGTGCAATTTGTTTTTCTTTGCAATTGAATTGAGTCCTAAGGTATGGAGACTTCTTTAACTGTTAATGTGTATAGACTTTGGCTCTATTTTTTGATTGTTCTCTGCACAATGAGTGAGGATAGAGATGAAGCATGGAAAAAAATACAACCATGCGATAGAGAAATCTCTAACAACCAGAGGCTTCTGTGGAGGAGAGCAGGTGCATGTAAATCAACATAACTACATGCCACAACCAGATGCTTAAAGGTTAAGTAACCTGTTCCATTAATGGCATGTGGAGCTGTAGTTACAAATGCTCTGCACAGCCTGAAAAACAGTTCTCCTGTAAAGGGTAGCTAGCCAGAAGATGTTGCAGAAGACTGAAAGTACATAAGACAGCTTAGCCAACCTCCGCTTGTTTGCGTGCAAGAAGCTGCTTTACTTGTGTCAGCTATTTGGGGGGTGTTGCCAAGGCAGGCCATAGAAGGTACTGATTTGCTGGTAGAATGGGGACTGGATAGTACAATTGCAGCTTGGCTTTGGCATAACATGTTTGAATGCACTAGCCATCTGGCTATGTCCGGTTTAGAAAGAGCACAGCCCTTGTGCAGTTTAGTAGTGGTGTCAAAAAGTTGAGTTTTATGAAATGACTGTCCTGGTTATGTTATACATAAGTGCCTAATTGACATATAGTGTCTGGAGGGCCCTCTCTGCTACAGAGACTGTGGGAATGGAAAATAATAGGCTGATTAAGTGGAAGGAAGATCCAATCTTAGGCATAGACGACTTGGTCATTGTGTACTTGGAAGAAAGGTAAGAGCTTAAAGCTTACTTACACACCTTAAAGATGTAACAACAAGGAAGGTAACCCTTCACAAGAGAAACTGGAGGGGGTGTGGGGTGGAGGGCTGCAAAAGAAGGGCCCGTGAGTTGAGGATTATGTTGAGGCTTCTCACGGGGCTGGGGCCTAACATTTAAGATTAAGTGCGAAAAAGACTGTCTTTGACCATAGGTGTGAATGGGTTGATGTTTTCTGGAAGGCAGTAATGGACAACTCTTTTCCATTTTGCCACATTAACAGTCCCATGTGGTGGGCCTACGAGCCTCTTAGGACGGACATGCATTCTGGAGGCAGTGATGGAAATACTGGAATAGGACTTGCAAGTGTAATTCCCACTTATGGGCTACTTGGTGCATCCTGCTGACGTCCTCAAAGTTTGTCGACTTCCAGAAGATACTCCACTAGTAGGTTATGATCTGGTGGGAAGCAAAATGCCAAAAGCTCTATGCTAGTGCTTAGCTGCTGAGAATACTTGCTCCCTTGTTTTTGGAGGTAAAACATGGCCGTTATATTGTCTGACCTGATGCGGACTACCTTGCATTGGACCTGGCAGAAAAAGTCCTTGAACTAGCTGAATGACCAGCAATTCCAAGTAATTTATGTGGAAAAGCTGTTGAAGAGGTGCCTAGGTGCCCAGGATGGCCATGCCTTTCAGATACGCCACCCAGTCAGTGAGGGATGCGTCCGTTGTAATAGTCAGCTGTGGAACTGGGTCTAGAAAGGGCTGGCACTGCAACAGATTGCTGCTGTTCCACCACTGCAGAGAGCGATGGGTGTTTGCCCACACCAACACTAGATCCTCCAATTGACCATCTACTAGTGACCATTGTGCTTAGTTGGTATGCTTGTAATGGATGCATGTGTAACCTTGCATGGGTGTCAATGGTGATACAGGAGGCCATCATGCCAAGAACCTGCATAATTGTTCGGACCATTACATGGTGGTCGGGCTGAAAAAGAGGCAGTAACCGTTGGAATGCATGATCCCTTGCCTGATTGTGATAAGCTTTCCTACAACTTAACAGAACTAACGGTGAACTCTATATTTTGTAAGATCTGTGGTGGCTCAAGTGTCTGCAGTCTTTATTAGCCAGTCCTCGAATTAAGGGAACACATGTATGCTGCTCCGTCTGCGATGAGCAGCTACCATGGAAAGGCATTTTGTAAACAGTATAGGGGCTGTAGTGACCCCGAATGGCAGCGCTTTGAACTGAAAATGCTGACCACGTATCACAAACCACAGATAGTGGTGGGTGGTGAGCAGAGTGAACTGGGATGTGGAAGCAGACATACTTCAAGTCAAGAGTGGTCATGAAGTTGCTTTGATGCAGCAGTGGGATGACTTCTTGTAGCGTAACTATGTGGAAGTGCTGTGTACTCACTGAGGGGGCCTAAGGTAGAGATTAGACCCGAGTGCCCCATCCTTCTTGGGGATAAAAGTACAGGGATTACATCCCTCTGCCATAGTGAAGTAGTGGGACGGGCTCTATTGCCCCTATGACAAGAGTGTCTGAACTCTGCCTGAAAGACAGAGGTGTTCTGGGGAGAGTACGTTTGCCATGAGGGATGTTTTGCGGGGTTGAGGTGAGTGCTAATTAGTAACATTGCCTGATGAAGAGGACCCATTGGTCAGAGGCAATGTTTCCCCACTGTGTACAAAACTCCAGCAGTCTTAAAACAGGGGTAGTGTGATAAGGGAGAGTGAATCACTGTTTAGCAGGGATGGTTCCTTTGGCTGCACCTTCTCTAGCCCTGCCCAGCCTAGCTAGGCATTGTTGCCTCAATAGGATCCCCTGGAAGTAGCCATGTGTAAGCTGTTGCAAGAGTTGGTGCCTCTAATAGGAGGTAGATTATTCAGAGGAGGTAATTGTGGACGCCTGTGGAATTGAGACCTGTGCAAGGAACCACTGGTGGGGAGAGGGTGCATCTGGAAAAACCCCATATATCCTTGAATGTATCCTTTTTGATTTTTTTTTTTCCAGTATCGGATCAACCTGTCGGCCGAAGAGATGCTCCCCATAAAACCCATGTAAGGGCATGTTGATCAGATGCTCTTAGACTTCTGGCTTGAAGTCAGTCATCGAAGCATGACGCAGCATAAGGACACTAGAGTGAATGCCCCGGGCTGCGGTTTCAGCAGCATCAAGGGGAAACATGATGGTTGTGTTGGAAGTGATCTTTCTTTCTGATACTAACTTGTGGGCATGCTGTTTCAGTGAATCTGGGAAATGCTAGAAGAGTTCCTCAATTTTATCCTAGTAGGCCCAAATCTAACAGGAAAGAAAGCCAACTGAGTTGGAGATCCTCCAGTGATTCAATGAGTGCCCAGTGACTCTCATTCCTGCAGTATCAATCTTCCTACTCTCATCTGGCAGGGGGTATCATTAGTACCAGAGGAGTTTATGAGGCTTATCTGCAGAGTGGACTACAAAAGAGTCCAGTGGAAGATGGGCTTGGATACAGGGTGGGTCGGTTTATATTTGTTATCCACCCTGGGTGCGACCACCTTAGCCTTTACAATCTTGAGCATGCCCTTGAGCATGGGCAGTAACGGGACCATACACTGAGTGGGATAGCGTCGGTTTAACTGATACACTGTAGTAGTAGAGTACTTGACTGCAAGTAGAGCCAGCAGCCCGTTAGCCTGCCAGGAGCAAGAGGCAGCGCGGCTCAGCCCAGAGTCTGTGCAGCTCAGTCAAACTATCTCTGTGCCTTATAGCACTCCCCTTGACAGCTGAGGAGGTACTATAATGCATGGTGTTCCATTGCAGTGCAGCGATGCGGCCCACCACACTGAAATGCATTAGAGTAATGCCTGATGGGTGGCACTTGGCTGCATACCAGTGTAGTTACCTTCTTAGTGATTCTGAGCAATTTATTTTACCTTAACAACATATCAGTCCACATATATGTGTAATGAATAGTGGACTCCATACTTAGATAATAAAGTATCTTTGCAGATATCTTTGTACAGCTGAATTGTTTGACAATTCCAAGACTAGCAATGGACCCCCGGGGTCCAGATGCATACCACCTCCAGCATCATTAGCCAACTAGAGAAAGCACGCATTTCTGAACTTAAAAAATGGTGGGAAATGACTTCACTAAATATATCAAAAGTGGTAGAGTACCAAGGGGTCTATGTATTCTAATATTACCCACTCTAGGCGATATAGATCCAGATCTACTGGAGGAATGAAGAATGCAAACAGCAGACTGTTCAACCAAACTCATGGGAACCCTAATTACCCAAGCTAAAAGATGAATGGATGAACAAATCATTAAGATTGAACAACTAACTAAAGATCTAGAAAAGATAGTCAATCAACAAGAAGTTTCTAATCAGCTAGCTAAAATGGAAGAACGGATCAAAAATAAGGAAGAAGAAATTAAATCGCGTAAAGCGCACAAGTTTAATAGAGACAAGTTGGATTATGAGCATGGAAGAATCTATACGTTTGCTCTGAAATACGATACTGCAAGAACAAAAGATGTATCCAAGAACGGAGCAGATGGTGTTATACATCATATATCCGCTGATGACAGCTCAGAGATAGAATCCTCTGCAGATGAGGTACCACGAAATAAGCTGGATTTTCAGGGGGAAATGCGTCTTATGCAAATGGTTACGCCACCCCCTGGTCAAAACCGCAGACGTGGCAGAGGAAGCGGAAGACGAGGCGGGGTAAGAAGAAGTAACCAACAGTAAGAGTAGACTTGAACGCCCAACCTGCCAGCAATTTGAATCACTCGAGTACTGTTGTAAACATTTCTCACAGTACTTTCACAGATAATCAATTACGCATACTTGATCTAGGACTAAGCTTCTGTCCGAATGTCCAATGGGACTATGTTGGCACACAAATTGAGCTCTACAAATTTGTTCGTAAATTACGTTTAATTAAACATTTTTCAAACCAGGACAAAAAACGAATGGTAGAGAATGAGAACACTAGGGCTGCAGTCTCCGGATTCAATATTGCGGATAGTTCACAATTGATGGCTCAGTGATCTAGCCAATGAAAGTAATGAATTTGGATGTTCTATACACAATGACACTAATATCAGTACTTCTACACTTAATGAGATGGGATTTGTAACCAATCTCTAGGACAATAGTCATCTGAAATTGTCGAGTAGATTTAATCATCCACTACCTAGTGGGAATTTGATTGATACATTCCACGAACTAGTGATTAGTGACATTGACAAATTCCGCATTAAAGGTCCCTCGAAAGCATTGAAAACAGTAAATAGAACCAACTTCACTCAACAAGACTGGAAAGACTTAAACACATTGAGATCCAACACGTCCATTGTCATGAAACCCTCAGATAAGGGTGGCAACATCGTCATTATGGACACAAGTGATTACATCAAAGAAGCTTACCGACAACTGATGAATATAGATCATTATGACAAGTTGCGGATTAACCCTATAACCCAATATCTAGTGACCTATCATGCGATGCTTAATGAGTGGTATACTAAACAACTTATGGATTATGATGAGCTCATGTATTTAAAGATTGATCATCCTAGAATTCCATGTATTTATTTTCTGCCTAAAATTCATAAGAACAAATTACATCCCCCAGGTAGACCTATAGTCAGCATGAATCAGTCTCTGCTTGAAAACACCTCGCAACACTTAGACTTGTTTCTGTGCACCTTTTGTTACCGAACTACCATCATATCTACGGGACACTAATGATTTTCTGGCTAAGATACATAACATTCCATGGCATAAAGACTATTTACTGGTCACCATGGATTTAGCCTCTTTGTATACCTCCTTCAAACATGAATATGGGTTACAAGCATGTAGATATTTTTTACAAACACGACCTATTGAATTTTTTGAGCACACCAACATGCTCTTATCCATGCTACAATTTTGTTTAACCCACAATCTGTTCCTCTTTGACAATGATTGTTTTTTACAAAAACAAGGGACGGCTATGGGGGCGTCCTTTACTCCCACATACGCTAACCTATATATGGGCTGGTGGGAGAAGGAGGTGGCATGGTCTGAGAACAATAACATTTACATGGATAGAGTCATATTGTGGGTGCACTATATTGATGATCTGTTTATTATTTGGGATGGTACAGAACAATCATTGTTGGAATATATAAACATACTAAATAATAACAAACTTAACATCTATTTGGAAGTCACTTTTAGTAGAGAAACAATAGAATTTTTAGATGTCCTATTAAAAGTGAAAAATGATCATCTAGAGACCACCATATATCGCAAACCCACGGCTTGTAACTCCCTATTACATGCTAACAGTGGACATCCTATGGCATTAAAATGGAGTATACCATATAGCCAGTTTCTGCGGGCTCGCAGAATATGTTCAGACGAGCGTAGATATGATTCGGAAGCCAGGACAATGATGGAAAGATTCTTAAATAGAGGTTATCCTCTCAAAATTCTGATAAATGCACAGAACAGAGTTAAAAACAAGAGTAGAGAGGAGTTACTTTTTAACAACACAGCAACCAACAGTGAGCTGAAACAATCATCGCCGAGAATATTTTTGCAGTATAACCAACATGATTCGTTGAGAACCATACTTCAGAAGAATTGGCACATTCTACAGAATGATTCCACTATTAGGGACAGCATTGGTCCGCATCCATCAATCACTTTTCGTAAAGCTCGCTCACTGGGGGATCATTTAACCAGCAGTTATTTTTCTATGGAAGCTAACACATCCTGGTTGAGCCAAAAAAGTTTGGGATTTTGGAAATGTGGCCATTGCAAGGCTTGCAAGTATGCACAAAGTATGCAGAAATATCAAACCTTTGATGGTCGCTATTGTGAGATTAAAGATCGTATCACATGCGACAAGGAATTTGTGATCTATGTTATCGATGTGGATGTCACAAAAAATATATTGGCAGTACTATCCACAAGTTAAAAGTTAGATTCTTGCAACACTTTAGAGTTATAAGAGGATAGAACATATCCCCTGGCCAAACATTTTTGGGACATACATAAAGGAGATTCCAGCACATTATCATTTTATGGCATCAAATCCATCAAAAGTAATACTAGAGCTGGGGATAGAATATTAGAGCTTAGACAAATGGAATCAAAGATGATTCTATTACTAGGCTCTGAATCTTCTTGGGGGCATAATCTTGCTGCTGAGTTACATGTTCATCTCAGATAAGAGATCTTCAATGTTGCGCAATTTTGTTCATATATAACTATGGATACAATACCATTTTATCACTGCCATTCACCAGGGGTGATGTTAAGATGATGACTATTAGAAGTATAGAGGTAGATATTTAGGAGTTTATATTTATCTCCGACTGAGGCTTTATGAACTTTTTAGATAAGTGGTTATTTTCACTCTTATATATATCCTCTTTAGAATCCTTTTCAGGATTGTTTCTTCCTTAGAATTTAACAAACATAGAAGACTGAATCAATATATTTATAGGAATTTTTTCACCATATAATCACAACTTTTTAACACAAATTAGCATGTGGTATATACACCTTTTGAATATAGAAATAGTTTAGATCACATAGCACCTTTTTAGATATGTATTTATGTACTATGATATAATTAGACAGAATTTTGGTTCAAGATATTTATTGATTAGACATAGAAAACAAAGTGTAGGTTGACAGTGAAGTGGGAAATTGAAACTAAAAGATCATACTTCACTGAAGTTAACTTAGATACTGTAATTTTTAATCGATAGGAGATCGAATAGATAATATATAATGGGTTTTTATTCTGAACTCAATGATGAACTTGATTTTACATATTTAAATTATAACTTCATTGATAATTATCTTGTCGATTGTTTTTAGACATTGAGGAATTTTGTACAAAAAACCATTTATAAGACTTTACAGTACTTTGCAATATTTACAATATTTGTGATAAATTGATTAATTTTCATTGAAAAAATTACAAATATTGGTATACCTACAGAGATAAATATATCCCACAACCATATATACCAAAAAAACATTCTAAAAATATTTGATTCATTCGATTCATGTAGATTGACTAGAATAACTGATGATAATGGTTCTAATGATGCAGTAACATGCAAGGTTTTGCATAGAATAGTTAACCTATGATTTTCATGAAAATGAATTAATGATATGTACTACATATTTGGGATATTCATGTGACATATATGATATATCTATGTTTAAACTATTTAAATTATTATAAGCGATTCATGTACTAATTGTAGATTTTAAATCCTAAATTGGAGGTTTTTGCATGTTTTAAGATGGCCGCTGCATTGGATCAAATCACGATGTCATGAAAATAAATGAAGGATTTTAACTTGTATTTAAATGGTGCCGGCTTGATAGCCAGATTTGTCCAGTAGAAGGCGTTCTTCCGAAACACGTTGACATCTCACTTCAGGACTCTGTGTTACCCTTATAAGAAATAAGTTCAATGAACTGAATTGGCTCTTGCTCCATACAATGTTGTTTCAATAATTGGGATCTGACTAACTGGATAGGTGCAGCCGTCAGATGGTTATCGTTCCATCTGATGAAGATTATATATATATCAAAGAAATCAATGACAACACTTGCAATTTGAGATTCACAGGCAAGATTGATTCGCAAAAGATTGAGTTTTTAGATATATCAGTGATCGTAATGGACAATAGAATTGAGACAACACTACACAGGAAGAGCACAGCTGGAAACAGTATATTACATGCCAAAAGTTATCATCCACAGCCATTGAAACATAATATTCCTTATGGAGAGTTAAGAGCAAAAAGGATTTGTAGTACAGAACAAAATTATGCTAATGTAGAGAGTGAAATGATACAAAGATTGAAACAGAGAGGCTATGCCAATGAGGTTTTAGAGAACACCGTTAGAAGAGTAAAATCCCGAATGAGGGAACAGTTACTATTTACGACAGATAATAAAACTAATGTGCTGGACATCAAGAATGACAAAAAACATAATGATACGGGGATCGTGAGATTTATTACTACATTTAATACTGCACATGACTCCGTAAGAAAGTTACTGCAACAACATTGGCATATGCTCAAAAGTGATCCAGTTATAGGCACACTAATAAGCAATAGGCCCACCATAACTTATAGAAAGGGAAAATCAATGAAAGATTTGTTGGTCAAAAATGATGTGAGACAAGAGAAACCATTGATTAAGAGTTGGTTAAAGGCACCAGATGGATTTTTCAAATGCACCAAGTGTAAGGCATGTAAAAATGGGGAAAACATCAAAACTATTCAATTAACTGATAGAACTACACATACCATCAAAGGCAGATACGACTGCAAAAGTGACCATGTAGTTTATATTTTAAAATGTAGTTGCCCCAAGCTATATGTAGGTAGCACCAAACTCCAAGTGCACAAAAGAATTTTACAACATTTAAGGGCCATAGTTAATAGAGATGAGTCTTACCCGGTTGCCCGACACATCCATGAATTTCATGGAGGTCGCATGGAAGAAGTTAAATATAGTGTAATAGATGGAATCAGGAAGGATATCCGTGGAGGAGATAGGGAAAAACAGCTGAGGAGATTAGAGTCGGGATATATATTGGCATTCGATTCAAGAGAACCAGTGGGGCTTAACTCGAGTGAAGAGTTATACATACATTTAGGTTAGCATTGTTAAATTATGGATTACTTTTCATTAATGATATGAATAAGTTTATTATAACGTGTTAACTATTTTTTGAGATGGTGAATGAGTATATGGGAATCTTTTTCATTTTAATAATTGTCCCTACAAACAATGCCCTACTTAATATTAATATCAATGTGATTGGACCGGGTGGATTTCTCATACATATTTTCTTCAGATGAATACACACAGCAGTTTCCCAGAGACAAATATCTTATTTCATTCATTAATATTTACTAAGATGTGTAAAGTTTTATTATTGTTTCTTTGATATCTTTATGTGTGTACTTGTTCATTTTGTCATGTTTATTAGCATATTGGGGCACTAGGTTTATATATTTTCGCATATAATTCACAAATTTTTTCTCAAATGGAGTATAATGTAGTGGTTATTTAATTTTCAAAGGGAGTGTATTGCTTTAAATCAATGTTACTACTAAGGATATTTAAAGGGGGCCAAAATGGCGGCCCGCAGGTTGAAGAAGGCGGTCACGCCGAAACGCGTTCCTGCTCGGTTATAATAAACCTTTCTAACCTTCGTGGAGTGCTGGAGCCTTAATGTTTATTTAAGGAAGTGTATTTGATATATATATATATATATATATATATATATATGTGTATGTATATGCGTAGATATAGATATAGATATATAGATATATATAGATAGATATATAGTCATCTTTGTTACACCCATAGTCGCTCAAGAAATATTGAAATTCATGGTCAACATGGTTTCTTTCCCTACTGCTATCAAATTTGCCTCTAGTATTTGAAGTTTAAGCTCTCTAGCACTCTCATTACCATCTTTCTTTTCACATGTGTGCATTATGAAATTTAGCATGTAGGTCCAGTTCTCCGTTTTGGTATTACATATAGTATAGAACCAATCAGCAACAAACATTTTGCCATAAAGCCTTTATATGTTCTGTTATCCTTTTCAAAGGGAGAATTTTACTTCTCATTTATGTTATATTTACATATAATGGCATACAGAACTGGAGATACAAGAGATATAATCAATAGTTGAAAATGTGGGTACAATTGTATTGAAAGTTTCTGCATTTATCCAGGGCCGAACAGCACACTGAACAGCTACCAAATTTGAACAAATGCTTTTTTTTGCCTGATCTAGGAGCTATTTGACAGGATAACAGTCTTTTTAAGTGGTACATCTACAAAAAGTAATGCTTGTTGTTCACTGTGACACTGTGTGTCTAAGAATCTCTAGATTATCTGTCAGTGCTTACTAGGAAGCTGGCTAAACTTTGAAATCCCATCACCCTATGGTGAAATTGTTGTACAGCTCTCCTGATTGTGACCTACCTTATATTCAGCATCTTGGTTCATAGTGGATGTCCTATCAACTCTCAGTACTCTTTCCTGCTTTCTTGATAGCACTGCCATCATAAATCCTCTTTTTAAATGGTATCTTCATGTCATTGATATTACTAATAAATGCATAATCCATTACAATTCCTCCTTGCTGCAGCCTTTACATGTTTGAATAAAACTGTTTATTTGGGATACCACTACTGAGAGACAGTCAACATTGAGATTTAAATTTGGGTCAAGCCACCAATAGTGTGGATATCTATCAAATACATATGAATCACACAACCAAGTACTTCAAAATGTAATGACTTAAAGTATATCCTCTATGAATACTGTACCAAGGAGTGCAATAGTGGATATCAGCTGCTAGCAAAACTGAACACAAATAATATTTGTTACTAGGACACCCCTAGTGGTGAAACAGCCAATATAGTAGTCATTGTATAGGTTATTTCAGCAAGGAATCATGATTATGTATAAATGAAAGAATTATTGAAATAAACCCTTTAATATGGTGTGACCCAAAAGACTGATTGACAACTTATTGTCCATACTTAATAAAGATTCTCAATAGTAACCATATTGTATGCCACTCGCATGTGTCACTATCTGGCAACCAGCCTTTGGGATATGCTGCCCTAATATATCTTTGAGGTTTTACTATATTCATGCCTAATTTAATATAACATAAGGGCCTTTACCCTTACGGTGTCGTTCCCATTCAAGCAAAGATGGAAATCGAGTCACTATCTTCAGGTGAAGTCAGTACTTTAAAAATGAGACAACATTGTTATTTATAAATGAAACTTCTCCCCTAAGGTTTCTTTGCAGTGCCTATTTTAATATATTTTACTAGAATCTGAATGGCTTCAACCTTACAGTGGAGTTTTTATATTGTCTTAGGCTAAAATGAAACCTGCATGTTCAAATGAAGAGTAGTCAAAAAATGAGATGCCATTGATAGCGCATACCATGAGCTAAGTAGAGCCTAGTGTGAGGTTAGGACATACTTAGCAATTTGTATGTAGATATATACTTGTTTTTACTAAATGATTTATTGTGTTCTAGAACTACCCCTTAAAGGGTGATAGTACCAGGAGGCCTGCAAGACTATTGCTTCAGATGATGCTTGGAAACATTTTCTGATCCACTTCTCAGTGAAGGGACATGAGCACATCACCCAATCCCACTCTGTCTTGACACACACTGAATTTAAAAATGACATTGCAGCGTGGGGCAGTTAATATAGTTTGGTGATATACGTATTATAAGAGGTACTAGGACAGTTTATACTGTAGTATTTAGTTTGTATAACATTGAATGATTTTTTATCAAAGGTGGTCTCATGTCTTCATAGAAAAGATCTGAACAGAAAGACCTTCATTTTTAAATGGAACACCAATGATGAGCACTTTAATTCACAATGGGTGGTGTTAACTCTGTATCAGTTTTAAACTTGTGAATTTTCCTTCTACCCTGAGAGAGTTGTGGAGAAATTACCCTGAGTGACTAAATGTGTTTGCAGTTTCAATATCAGAAAAATATTTTATGGACTAAATTTACATTAAAACCAAATATGATACATATATTGAAGTGCTAGCAGTCATATTGAATACAAGAAGGAACTCTGCTATGTTTTGGTTTAGAGAGCCTTTGGGTTGCAAGTTTTCTCAACTGATTTGCACTTAGTTGAGAGATGATTACATTAATTAGAAGAATTAGTTACTAAAAAAGCAAAGATGATGTGATCCTTACCACCTTAGATAACTATATTGCTTTATGTAACTGCCATTCTGCAGACAGTAGGGGGGAGAGAGTCCGATTCCAGGTAGGGTTTAGACGTGTCTGTGTCCCACTTGCTACTGCAGGAAGGCTGGCGACAGACAGGTGCCCAGGCATCACACTCCATTGTCCTAGGTTTTTAAATATGCCTGCTTGGAGCGAGCATCATCCCTACCTGTGGTGAGAGCCGCCCCTTGCACAAAGTTGGTTTCTGCACTACAGTCAGAAAATGTAATTTGAAAAGGAACCACCTCACACCGGTTTCAAGTTATTAGACAATGGGTCCACATATACTGGCTGGACAATACAAGGGTGGGACACAAACCATCCACTTAGTTGAAGTTCCATGTTCTTCCGGAGTAAGGAAGGGAGTGCTCTGCAGAGAACACTAAGACTAAGAGCTGCAGTGAGACAAGGGCTTCATGACAGCCAGTCTCCCAAAGGTAAGGGTAATCACCAGACGTCTGCACCATTTGCTGGAGAGGCTGTGGTCCTGCCCAGCAACCAGAAGCCTGACTGCCTGCTCAGAGGAAAGGACTGTACTTGGTCCTTTAGGAAGGTGTGACTGTCCAGGAGGAGACGCCCAGCCGTGTTTTTATCGTGATTAGCACAGAGAAGAAGGAAATTGCCATTGAAAGTGAAGCTAGTGCTGACCAGAACCTTGAGTAGTCATCTGGTCTCCCAGAGCATGGTTCATGTGGTGAAGTGCGTGAAGAAATTAAAACCAGAACATTGTGCTGCCCAGTAGCCTTCCAGAAGGACTTATGCTGCCACTGTCCAGTCTGGTGTATCCCACAAAGACCTTTCATCATCACTGAAGCAGAAGACCTGCTCAAAAGGCTGGAGGCCACATCTGCTAAAGGGAACCTCCCATGGAACCTGTTGTGCTCATCCCAGCAGCACAAGTGAGGAGCGAGGCTACAAACCGCAGACCAGTAACACTAAAGACAATGCCACCAATGGGATCCCAATAAATAAGTACACCATGCAGTGCTTCATCAAGCCGCATCTCTTCTCAAGATGGATCGTCAAGCCTGAACTGAACAGACTGAGAGACTGTCTTGAATGCAGAAAGACATTGGCCATTACAAAGTTTACAGATGACAGCATTAACAATATGGAACAAGAACTACCTGAACTGACCTACGAGCTGCTGGTGTGAAAATTATTTTTGACCTAGCAATAGTGCTTAATATTTACACATCATCATATCCCTAATAAGTAACTATAAATAAATGGGGCACCCTAGAGTGGGACAGCACACCACAGAAAATGTGGTACTTGACCAGAGCCCGTAGATGAGATGAACCCTGTAGCTCTACCACGTCCAACTGTGCAGAGTGTAGTTTTGCTGTAACAATTAATGTTTCTATCTTTTAGAAAAGACCAGCACTGGCAGTAAATTACTAGGTCTGTTTTGATACAAATTCTAGAGAATACCTCCAGACCTGTAGGAGTGTGGTCTCAGGCCCGTTAGTGCCAGGTCTCAATTCAGTGTACCTACTGATTAGAGAAGATTAGTGGACTGCAGCACTTACAGAAACCCACCAAGCTATTCCCTGTGCAGGCAGTGCTTTCAGGTGACTTAGCGGTCCCATTAAACAAATTCAGGGACACACCACTTTCTTTGTCTTGCAGGCGATACACTCAAATGTTGCACTTAGAAATCGGGACTTGTAGCATTACAAATGTATTTTAAAAGGCTTAATCTTGTGCAGGTAAAAATGTACAGTGATAACACAGGAGAATACAATTGCAGTTAAAATTATCAACGAAAATAAAAACATTGCTAACATTGTTTTGCATGTTAAATGGCATCCTAGACCCTAATGCTATTTCTAAACCCTGTGCTAATTTAATAGGCTGAAATATGAAATATCATTCTTGGCTGTCAAGTATTTGGAATGGAGAGCACAACATACCTTTCAGAGACTAGATTGATAATCAGTAAATCAGAGTGACAACTGGTTAATTTCTTGAGCGAAGACCTCTCCTAATTAATGCGTATCAACTTACGGGGTCTCCCAAGTAACTTTAAGAATCAGTGTATATATATATATATATATATATATATATATATATATATATATATACACACACAAATAACTGTGGTTCACTTGGGGTAGCACTATCTGCAAAGAATAATGCTCTGTAAATAAATTACAATCAATGAAACATATGCCTAGCACCCAGAATTAACACTGATGAAGACATATACAAAGAACAGTGCAAAACAGGCTGAGGGTCATTGAACTAGTTAGCACGGAGGAGTCTCTTCGCCATCGGAATTAGCCAGACAAATCGATCCACCAACTTAAAACGTCCGTGCACCACACACAAAATTGAGTGAGCTATCAATATGTCAATCTTTTCCGTGTCAGGTGAGGTTTCCTGTGTAGCGCAACCCCCAGCCTGTTTTGTACCGCTCTTTGTTTGTATAGGTCTTTGTGTGTTAATTCTTGGTGCTAAGCTTATGTTTCATTGATCCAGATTTTTTTGCACATAGCATTATTCGTTGCAAATATTACTATCCCAAGTAAACGCTCCTATTTAATGGTAACGACATGATTCAATATACAACTCCACAATCTACCACGCAGAGGACAACGTGCTTGATGGATGCTCAGAGGCCCCAGGGACAGGAGGAGACTCCAGAGGATCCCTCAAGAACGGAACTGTTGATGGTGATACAGGGTTTCCAGACAGCCCTTGAGAGGGAAATTGAGGCAAGTTCAATTGATGTCAACCTCCTCTGTACCAACCTATGCATGGAGGTGGAGAGAGTCCACACAGTAGAGGGCATGGTATCAGAATTGCAAAGCGAGGTCGAGATGCTAAAGAAACAAATGGCTAAATTGACAATGCTATTGGGTACCCTCCAGGATAGGGCGGGCGATGCAGAAAACCGCTCCTGCCACAACAGTCTCCTGTTTTTGGGGTTTCCAGAGTGGGCAGAGAGGATGTGGAGGCCTTTCTGAAAAACTGGATAAAGAGTGAACTTCTTTCAGAGGTCTTAGTGAGGTGGTTTGGGGAGTAACAGGGCCATAGGGTGCTGGTGCCCTCCCTCTGAGGCCCTACTGAGAGCACTGATTACACGAATCCTGAACCACAAAGACCGTGACTCCATTCTGAGGCCCAGATGATATGTGGTGGGTTGTCTTACAAACTAGCCCACACAACATCACTAGCTCTCTTTTTGAGCTAGAACAACGGTGGGTGTTTAAATTGCGCACTCACATCAATGGACTGAATGATGATATCCCTTGGACCAGTCTGGCCCATTAGCTCCATTGATTGGTGTCATATTCATGTACTCTTTGACATTAACCTTGCCCCTTGCACATATATATTTTTTGCTCTGGTACCCTATTTTTATTTTTTTCTCACTGACCTGTACTCAGACAGCACTGAGTATGAAATCTGGTTACATTATTACATAATCGCATTTAATGTTGGAGGCTTAATCCCCCAAGACACTCCGTGGACTCTTCATCTTTCCCGAGTCCTTCCTTTATTTTTATTATTCTTTTCTCTTAGGCTCTCAAAACAGAGTCCCTCGTCTGTTTTCTTCTTTCCAGCTGCGTCCCAGTACTCGGAACGCAGCATGACTCAGCGAGCCCCGGAAACACTCTGGTTTCATTTCCGGGTCACAGCATATTAAACCGGAGCGTCCGGAGCTTCCTTCATTCGGGAAACACGGACCCGGGTAGGTTACCCGCCGGCAGTGGCAGCATCTGCAAGTAAGTCATGATTCTCCTGGCGGTTCTTAGGACTCGCGTCTACTAATCATAGACCCGGGTCTTCTTTACTTGTATTTTCACTCTCTCCAGTTTGATTCCCGATGAGGGGTCAGTCGGTACACTCTCGCTGTGCCTTACTCATTTGCTCAATACTTTTCTATACTGATCATTATATGAGTAATTCCCCGCTTTTCATGGTCACTGCTAATCTGACATTCTCAACACATTTAAACCCTGATCCACATAAGATAACTGGGCCCTGGATCCTTGTCATACTGATCATTGGGGATCATCCACATGATACTACCTATGTATTTTTACTTAAGAGACCTGCACTATACCAACAATGATAATATGAGTACCTAATTATACATAGGTAGGAGTTGTAGACCTGTACTTCCATGATGTTTGAATAAGACACATTTTTACAACTAATTGTTGTGCTACTCAAAAAAAAAATGTTGCACTCCTCCTTCAGATTAGTTTCGCGCTTCACCACTGGTCTGTGTGGTCCTATGAAGCACGCTCCCTAATTGGGATGGTAAGCCAAGACTACTTACATGTGCATGAAATCTTATTTCACGAATTGACACTCACTGTGCTGCACTGTTGTTTACTGCCACCGTCTTTTGTCATCAATGTTTGTCATAATTGTTAACACGTATTGACTTCTTTTGATTGATCTGTGTACATTTGATTGCAGGGCGACAGTTAGGAATAACTTATTTCCCAGACTAATGTAAGTGATTGGATACTTTTTTCTGAGAATTTCAGGTGAATAGCAATCCACACATTTTTACGATTAAGAGATACACATAGTCATTAGGTCCTGAAGAAGCGTCACTGGATCCGTATGGACCACCAGGACGCGAAACATGTTGACCCTTGATAGGGATGGTTTGGAAATTCCCCACCATTACTTCTCTTTCGATATAGAGGGATTGATCATTATCTCTTTCACCCTTGTGACTACTTTTTAACCTTGGCCTCCATCCCTCATTTGGTCTAATAAATTGATTACCCGTTGCAGGTTTTAAGGGCCAATTTTAATCCCCTTCACTTATCTCCTTCCTTTCTTACTCACACTTGGGGCCCTGGCATCATCATTCAAAAGATCTCCGGCAAAGAGCCCCCCCACTTGGGGTGGTGCCCGTCAGACATTGCAGTGCCGGTCTGAGGAGGAGCAATTCCGATGATGAAGCATGACATCCTTCTGGATGTGTGAGGTTTCTTGCTCCTAAATTTTAGGACCCTCTTCACTGTATCCTTTCTTTTTCTAGCTGGAACAGTGTATCATATTTTTTGACAGATCTATCGGGAGGATATACTCTGGACCATAATTTCTCCCTATCCCCCTGTTTACTGGTCCATTTTGAGGCCCTCTAGACAAGAGGAACGACCCACCTTGGAGAATCATGTTCCATCTATTTACCCAAACTGCACAAGAATGGTGCAAACATGCAGGAAACTCTTTGCATGAAGGTGAAACAAAAGCTGAGAACAATGGGATTCCAATATGTTATTCCCAGTGCACCTAAAAGTACTCGTACATGGCAAGAGTCACTTTTTGATAACCCGGAGGTGGTCTGTGATAAGGCAGAGATGTACAGGCCTGAGAGCTGACCTGAACAGCGGTCGGCGATGCATATGAAAGGCGGCACAGACTTCACAGTTGAGACCGAAAACAGGACACAGATTGACTTCCAGGATTCTGGTCTAGGAAGATGAGACTATGGCCAAAGAGGGAACATCGGCATCTGATGAGCCAGACACACCCAGGGAGGGCCTATGTTTGTTGGACAGCTAGGAGACAGGCCCTATGGGTAGGGGAAAATGATTCATGAACTGTTTGGAGCTGGGACGTTGTCTCGAGTCTAGATGGGTGAAGGCAATGCTGAATAGGCCAGGAGGTAAAGACTGCTCCCTGGTGAGCATATATGATGAAATGCAAATGGATTCAGAGAACTTGAAACTAGATTTTGCATACCTGCTCTTATTCATAAACTGATTGGGGTAGCAATTGAGAGAGTAATGAAATCCCACACTGGGGGAGGTTTGCTAGGCTAGTCATGTCCATCCCTCCCACCCCCAACCCTGGGACTTCTCTCCATACAGAGGAGTACAGCTGGTGGGCTCGCAGCGGCTTGGGGTACTCTGACACTGGAGGCATAGGCATATTGCAGGCCATCGGCAAAAACAGATTAACTGTTTAGCTAGTTGTCTATACGCAGTAGGAGTGTTGTATTTCTAAAGAAACATAGGAGTGGGTTGGGTATACGATTACTTTCTGGGTAGGTTTCTAGTTACAAAAGCAACTGCACCTACTGCAGTAGGATGCTGGGAAGGGAGGAAAGGTGAGGTATGGGAACTGGGCAGGACTGTCGACTGGGCCAAACCCTGCTAGGATGAACACACAGGTCATTTGGTTGACTATGGCTACTGTTCTGGTGTCCTGGAACGTGCAGAGTCTCAGTGGGTGATAAAAAAAAGATAGTGTTATCCTACCTTAAACGGTATAAGGTGTGTATAGGTATGTTGAAAGAAACACTTTTATTACAGAACAAGGTAGTGAAACTGGGCAAATAAAGCTGCTACATATTCTAACTGCGCTGGGGGGTGGTTTTATGGATACCACCAGGTGTCCTCTTTGACAAGGGAGTGGTGCATGTGGACCCTAAAGGGAGATACCTGATAGTAGTAGGGGTGAGACCTGCCTGGAGAACACACATGCCCTAACATGGATGATGGTGCATTTTCCCAGAGGTGGTGCGGGCGGTAGCCCCCTATATAGCAGTGCGAGTTATTTGGGCAGGAGACCAACTGCGTACATGACTGGTAGCTAAATAAATCTCTGCCAAGGGGAGGCCTTAAGTTCCGCCTGGCACAGACACTGACGAAAGCAGACCTATTTTTTTATGGAGACACCATCACCCAGGGAACAAGGTATTCCCATATTATTCACCCATAAATGGGGGATAAAGCCACATAGACAATGTATTGGGAAGGAGAGAGGATCTGGACTTCGTCTTTGACATATTTAAACAGAAATTTTTGAACACTCACCTTTACTCCTGACTCTCTGCTTCGGGTGACCTAGACCTAAACTCCTGTAGTAGAGACTAAGGATGGACGGGTTGAGGGGGCCATGCTTTTATCATGCACATTAGTGAGTACTCCCTTCAGTTTTTCCAGGGGAATTGGGGCCCTACAGATAGCAGGGCGGTGGAGTTGGTGGCATACAAGTTTATATTGAGGGGGGAGTGCATGGCTAGGTGAGTTGTGTACGCAGACAGATTGAATGAGAATTAATAGTCTAGAAGCAGAACACACCAATTTAGGGAATCACCCTTTGAATGAGTGTGGTGGGTGCCAACAACTACTGAATATCACTAAATGGGTGGGAGAGGTATGGATGAGGCTGGATAAATATACACATGCAGGACAGACACTGTCCTCAGAGGGTGACAAATTTGGCAATTTGCAGGTATGATTGTTGAACAGGGAGAAGCCCCCAGGCATATACTGTCCCTACGGGGGACAGCGGAGCTACCCTAATAGCTAGAGCCCAGATACATGATGCATGTCATACATGCCTCCGTGTCTGGTTTAGCTGCAGTCATGAGTTGCCGAAGAATGCCTTGGAGTGGTTCCTTAATGTAACAAAGCTGATGAGGCTCAAAGAAGAACAAAGACGGAGCCTTGATAGTCCGCTGGAGGTGGGGGAATTCAAGGAGGTGCTCTTGGAAATACTGCAAGGTAAAACGCTGAGAGCGGATGGGTTGCTCATGGAGTTCTACCAGGCCCTACTGGATTCAATCCTTGAGACACTCCAAGGGGCATTTGTGGAGGCATAAGAAAAGGGAGTGCTCCCCCAGACTGAGGGAAGTGGTGATGATCCGGATTCCCAAGGGAAGAAGAAACCCCATGCCCCTCACCTCCTGTCAGACATCCATGCTAAATGTGGATTTCAAGCTGCTGTGTAAAGTTCTGGCAATCACGGTGCTGCGAGTAGTGCATGAGCTGGTTCACCCCAACCAGATGGGTTTTATCCCAGGAAGAACCACAGTGTAATATATCGGGTGGCTGTCTCATGTTATGCACATGGTTGCAGAATCTGTAGAGGACCTGGCATTGGCTACGCTATGGAGTGTGCTTTTGACATGGGCTGGAACTATATGTGGACGATTATCCACCATATGGATTTCACCCCATGATTTTTTGGCAGGGTTAAATTACTGTTCACTGAACCGGTGGCTGGAGCCCATACAGGAAACTTAATCTCTGAACCATGGTGCAGGGGCCAAGGCAGGGTTTCCCTCGGTCCCCAGTGCTCTTTGTGCTAGCAGTGGAACCACTGGCCTCCTGCCTTTAGGTTTCCTAGGACCGTAGGGCATACAGACAGCTAATGCAGTCCATGTAGTTTCTATATATGCAGGCGACATGTTGGTATATCTCCAGAACTCAGTGTGTTTGGTGCCCCTGCTTTTAGGGGTGATGCATGATTTTGCTGCAGACCAATAGAGAAACAATTACATTATTCCTACTGGGGCTATTGGGAAAAGAGGGAGTCCCTTTGTCAGAGGGGCTAAGCTTGGCTGCGAGCTTGAAGTGTTCCAATACTTGGGAATTTGGGTGTCTTGGGACTGCGAGGAGCAACACGATTTGAATGTGGGAAGGGCTGGAAGGGTCCTTTGAATTCTGGAAAATGCTCCTGATGCCTCTGAGAACGGTGACCCTGCCAAAGATGGTATATTTTGCCATGGTGTTTGTACATTGGGATGTCTGCTGCCTTGTTTCAGGCAGTTATTTGTTTGTATTTTCTTCGACACTATTAAGCCTGTTCCCAGCCTTACCCGTGTCCATGTATCGGTATACAACCAGCCTTAATAGGGAGGGGGGAATTTCCCAGCTTTGCAGCTTAGACCATAAGACGTTACACTGCACTGCATGGAAAGCAGAACTAAAGTCGACAAAGCATAGATGTAGATTGGATGAACAACGCCTTGCTTGTTCTATTAGCAGAGCGAGCATGGAGGTGTTTGTAGTAGTGCCAGTTTTCTTTATTAACCCAGTCTGATTAACTGGTACTAAAGAGCCTGCTTCGGCCCAAACTGTCAAGTCAGCAAGGAAACATTTTGCAAAATATTTTGACTCCCCATACATTAGAGCAATCAGACGGTAGTTCGCAGGGGACATCACCTTCCTTGCCTTATGAATTGGGGCCAAAATTTAACCATGCCAGCTATCCGGTATTACTTGATTTATTAGGACATGATTGTATGAGCTGGTCAGTTGTTTAGCTCAGTACTGGGAGTTCTGTTTGTAAATTGCTTGCGGTATGCCATTAGGTCCTGGTGCCCCATCCTGATGACTAGTTGTAATGATTTTCTCCATGTCCTCCATGGATAGAGTTCTTACAGGGCTAGTTGCCTCCATGATTATAAACTCTTCTTCTCAAAACCCCTGTGGCGCTATCTGGCCCCCAGACATTTCCTAGAGATATGAGGACCAGGTGGCTTCCGAGCTGTTAGAAGTAATGGCGGGCAACCGCATTCATGTGGAGTGAGTCACCAATTGCCAGAATCCTCTGGCTTTCCTTTTCCTATAAGCTGTGAGTAGTTTACACTAATACAAGTTCTTCTCATCCTTTACTGACTCGTGGCTTTTTTTTTATAGAGCGATCTCAACTTTGTGAGTCACATACCACATATTCCTTAGAGTTGGTATTTCCTGTACCATGCATAGCATTGTACTTCAGTTGATTATATTATGTCGTCCCCTCGATTAGTACTTTGGGATGAAGGTGATTCTACATGATTTATTGTCGTTGTAATCCAGGTTCGATGTTGTATACTTTGTGGGATGCAAACTACCTTCAGTAGGGTGTTGTTCTGTATTAGCTTGCGGAGAATGACTTGGGTCATAATTGGTGATCACGAAGGGACACAGTGCAGGTTAAGTTGGTTGCTGGCTGGATACCTGGCTTTCCTTTCTGTATGACTGAGTACTATTTGTGCTTGTATTTGTCACCCCTGCTGCCACCACAGTGATTTTCATTTGCTCTAATGGAGTTAGTGCTGTGCTTTACAAATTCAATGACTGACTGTCGCCCCTAATGCTATCTAGGCACTGAGGGAGCCGGGTCTCTGTCGAAAAGCCACGTCTTGAGTCTCCTTCTGAAATCTGCCTGGGAGGGAG
This sequence comes from Pleurodeles waltl, assembly GCF_031143425.1. Lineage (NCBI taxonomy): Eukaryota > Metazoa > Chordata > Amphibia > Caudata > Salamandridae > Pleurodeles > Pleurodeles waltl. The sequence continues at coordinate 342,793,676 of NC_090443.1, read as the reverse complement.
CAGTTCGGAGGTGCAGGGATCCTAGTTGAGGACTTGGTTGCTATGTGGGAGAAGGAGCAGCCTCTGCTCTGGCTGTGATGGATGCGGCAGGAAGGAGGGGGTGTGGTTTCAGCAAGGCAGAGCATAGTTGTCTAGTGGAGATGTGGAAGTTCAGATGATCGTTGATTTAGTTTGGGGCCAAGGTTGTGTAGAGCTTTGTATGAGTGTGAGGATCTTGAAGTGGCATCTCTTCTGGATGTGAAGCCAGCGGAGGTTTCCGAGGTGGGGCACGATGCTTGCACACTTGGGAAGGTTCAGGATGAAACTGGCAGCGGAATTCTCTAGAGTTTGAAGTCTTTTAAGTAGCTGGGAAGATATTTCAGCATAGAGCACATTGACATAGTTGAGGCAGTGGTAACCAGCGTGTGCTTGACGGTTTTCCTAGTGTCTGTGTGGCTCCATCTGAAAATGCAGTGGAGCATGCAGAGGATGTAGAAGCAGGAGGAGGTAACTGAGTTTACTTGTTGATTGATGGGCAGTTTGCAGTTGATGATGCTGATGTTCCGTGTGTGGTTTGGTGGCGAGAGTGTGGGTCTCAGTTCTGCTCGCTACCAGCTTTGTTCCCAAATGGAGGTGTTCTTCTTGAAGATCAGGACATTCATTGTGTCTATTTAGTTTGAGGCAGGTGTCTCTCATCCATGATGCTAAGTTGGTCAAGGCGTTGCAGAAGTTTGCTTTGGCGTTGAGGGGGTCCTTGGTGAGTGAGAGGATAAGTTGAGCGTCAACAGTGTATGAGACAGTTGAGTCCGTGGGATCTGATAGGTGCAGGGGGGTGTTGTCAGAGTCACCAGATCCTCTGGGTCTGTGCACGCTCCCAACACTTCCATCAGCAGACAGCTCCAATACTCTGATTAGAATGTCAGAGTCTAAGAGTCCAAGTGGGGAAAAGGGGATTAGGTAGGGAACAGCTCGGAAGGAGACCTGTGGGAAGCAAAAGGTTAAAACACACTATCAAGATTATATCATATTAATCAGTACTAGGCTACTCTAAGCATGGTCATACTGAAAACATGGACAACTTAAGCATGGAATTAAATAACTACGCTTCAAGATAACAGGATACCAGTGAGGGAATCAAGAAAGGTTAAATACAACTTTCAAATTCAAGTATAGTCTTTTACATGAGGCTCAGGAAATAATCTAAAAGAATTTCTAAAACCACCATATGAATCGTGCTTGAGGGACTATTATGCACATACAATATCACATCATGAACTCTAGCACTTTTAGTTTTCTTAAATTGCAGGAACATGAATTACGCACATTGCAGATTTTAACAAAGGTTGTAAATACCATGAAATGATTGTGCACAATGAATAACATAAGTTAGACTCGAGAAATGAATCGCGCGTATTGCCTATTCGAGGACTCCCAAGTAAATGCCATGAAATGGTAACACACAATGAATACCATGAATTTGACACAAGAACTGAATCGCGTGTTTTGCCGATTCGAAGGCCACCACGTGAATGCCAAGGAATGGTGGCGCGCACTGAATATCATGAATTAAACACAAGGAAAAGAATTGCGCGTCTTGCCGATACGAAGGCTACCATATGAATGCCAGGAAATGGTGGCGTACAAGGAATAACATGAATCTAAGCACCCGGAAAGAATCGCGCCTCTGGCAGATTTGAATGCCACCATATGAATGTCAGGAAATGGTAGCGTACGAGGAATAACGTGAATTACACACAAGAAATGAATCGCGTGTCTTGCCGAGTCGAATACCACCATGTAACTGCAAGAAATGGTAGCGCACAATGAATGTCAAAGTTAAACATGAGAAATGAATTGCGCGTCTTGCCGATTCGAATATCAACATGTAAATGCCAGGAAAAACCAAGAGCACATTCACACGCACAAGGTAAAATCTCTCAACATGAAAGATTAGGCCCAAGAACTTGAATGCCTTCGAAAATGGGATCGGGGGGCCCAGCCCGACCTCCGTCTTACTACCCTGATCAAGGATCACCAAAGTAATGAAGGGCGAAAGCCTGGAAGATCAAAGTAGGCCTCCGGAAACGGAGCTCAGGAAGTTGCTGCTGCTCTGCACCAGGACCTCTATAAAAGGGAGCCAGCCCAGCTCCACGTGCTCACTATTCAGAGTCGTAGCCCAGCCCACAAACAACACCCAGGCATGCTGCAGGGAAAGCTTCTAGAAGGCCCTGGAAAGGGACCACAGCCTGACAGTCTGAAAGCTTGCAGTAGTACATTGCATATGAACAGTATTTATATGCACACTGAACATAAGTCTTCAGGATTAAACTCTGCAATGCAAAAGGTTAAACAACATCATATCAGCACAATGCATAAATTGTTAGCTTGAAATTACTAGGTTTTTGCATTCTAGTCGCCCGAAGAGCGCGCACTGCCCTGATGACAGGTGTTATGCAGATGTTGAACAGAGTGGGACTGCCGGGAGAACTTTGGGGTATGCCACAGGTGCGGAGGTGAAGGGAGAGGGAGGCAGATGTTCTGGGTGCAGCCTGAAAGGAACGAGGCGATCCTCTTGAGGGTGTTTAGCTGGATGCTTATGTCGTGAGGTTTGTTGAGGAGAGTGTGGTAGGCGACAGTGTTGAACGCTGCGGAGCTAGTTGCAAAGAATGGGCGAGAACTTCACTTTATGCCAGATTATCTACTTGATTACAAGTACCTTCGCTTGTTCCATCATCACAAACTTGGCTTATCGAAAGTTGGCTAGTCGAAGGTTAGTGTCTTCCTGTGGTTGTCGATCCTGTCATAGTTTAGGTGGGCTTTTGGAGAGTACATCTTTCTGGTCATTAACTTCTGTCAACATTAGCTCCTCTGGTCACCCTTCTTTTCCAAAGTCACTATTGGTTTACTTGATGGTATGAAGATAGAATAAACATGTTCATTCTGCACTGCTGCAGAAGCTTTGGCTTGTAATGGGATTTCCTGAGCCTCTTATGCTATATTTTCGTCAGTTGCATATTACCTGCAGCATGATCACTTATTGCTTCGTGATCTAAGAGTGAGTTATCGAGGGGGGGACTTTCATAAATCTGGTTAATTGACTTGATAGCTTCATTGCCTTCTTGCATCTGACCAGCTGCAGTAATTTGTTGAGTTGAATCCTGCTGACTACCAGAGTTACAATTATCAGATTCTTTCAATATTACATTATTGCAATAGAGGACTTTTTGTACAGCTGAAAAATCATATTTTAAATGAGTTTATATCTAATAGCACAGTTTAATGCATCCAGAAAACTTACCATCTTGTCAATAATCGTATTGCATGCACAGGATGGAACTGGCTGTGCTGCGTCAGCTTGTGCACTCTGGATCAATGACTTTAAAGCTCTGATTTTTTGTCAATTGCTGTAACATGAGTAGTATTAAGGAGATCGGCCTGCAGGTCTAACTTACCTGCGTGGTATCAGGTCTAAGTTACCTGCGTGGTATCAGGTCTAAGTTACCTGAGTGGTATGTTAGAGCATTTACTACAGACTAGAATGTGCAGAGCAGAAAATCCTAGGTATTACTTGTCTCACCTTCCTGCCGAGACATAGAACATTAGGGACGATCTGATCTACAACTGTGGAGGGAGAAATCAGGTCTTGCTGACAGATGTGAGTCAGTTGAGAGCCTCCTTTGGTCCGTCACAAGCCTTCAGCAGGCCTTCCCAATTGCTGCTGTAGTCCTCAATCAGGTAATCGCAGTTCCCCAAGTGGCGGCAATCTGCACTTGTTCGCCACGGCTCTCAGCAGTTCTTAATGGCCCCCAGCGGTGTGGCGTGACTCTGTGGCTGCCGTGCGCTCTTATGGCAACCTTCTGGCACCCCTGGTGCGTTATATTAGTTTTTTTTTTTTTTTTTTTTTTTTAGCAATAATCATGATTATCCTGATGGCTGTGTGAGCAGGCTCCCGGGCTCCCAGGAGTCCCATCCTGCGGCGGGCGGTTGTCCTCTTGGGCGTGACGTAGCTCTGCAGCCGCAGGCCCTTTAACTAGGTTACGGATTTGCAGGGCACAAGGTGAGCACCTGGCCCCCAACGGCAAAGGCAGCAGCAGCGTCACACGATTCTCCGGCTAGCATCAGAACTGGGCGAAAGCCCACACCCGAAGGAGGCTCGAGGTGCCGAAGCGGAAACCCTCCGAGGCCATCAAGAAAGCATGCCAAAAGGGGGGACCGGAAGTGGCCTCCCTCCCACTCCCCCCCCCCCCCCATGTGTAGACATCTAGGGCTGTATTACATCTTAATGTGTTTGTATTGATTAGAAAATAATACCTAATTCAGATAACCGTAAGTTAGCATCACTAGGCTGCACCCAGCTTGCATTACATCAGTTCTAGTTTGCAGAAAGAAATATGCGCTTTTATTTTGTGAACGAGCCTCTCCACGTACGAATTCTGTGTGCTTTTCCAGTTCAGAAAATCAGCAAAATTGCAGCCTAATTTATGGTCTGTGTACTACTAAATTGTTAAAATGTGTGTTCCCTCGAGTAAGCCATGTTCAAGATGTTCATTTAATGTCCTTTGCACAAGGCTTTTCTAGGGACCGTCCATTAGTTGAGTCGTCTACTGTATTCCTATATTATATAAAATGGCATGCCCTGTGCGTCATTCCCTATGCACACCTGATTCACTAGTATGCAGTAGAAGTATGTTTAGCTATGTGGCTTATTGAATGTAACTTATGTATTAGGATGTTCATTGGCTTTTTGAATAGATACATTGCTAGTTCAACCCTATTATGTCATCTCACCATTTTGAGTTTTTGACTTTTATGTCTGTAATCCTATAAAAATTATATTTTTGGGATATGTGCCAGTCTGTTGGCTTACTTCTTTGGGAGCAGACTCCGTCAGTTTGTTTATTTGCTTTATATTTGTTTCTGGCTATTGACTTGTTTAAAGATTGAGTTTAAGTTTTCTCACTGTTAAGGACTTTGGCTATTTTGTTTGAGCTAATCGTATTTGATTTCCTACTCTTTTGCTTTCTGTAATCCTAATTTTGAATAAACCTGTATGGTTTACCTTAGAATTCTACCTCATATTACATTTGTTTTATTTGCTTGGACTCAGTCTTATGATAACTCACCTAACCCTGATCCTACGCATTGACCCTCTTAAAGTATTTTAATTAGAGCGTCAACATTCATAAGGTGCCTTTGGACACAGTGGGTGTTTGCCCCCCTTTTTGTTTGCCCCATGGCCGCTTTGATACTAAAGGGACCATAGTCACTTTCACTGCTTCTGTAAACAATGTCACAGCAGTACAACATTTGAAGTGGAACAATCACAAAAGTTTTCCCTAATTTGCATGTGTGGGTATCTTGCAGTTGAGGGATTGCATTTGCGCCACATTAGTCACTGGTGCCAAGGCAAGCAGGCAGGTGGAGCACAGATTGTGTGCCATGTATAAGGTAATGCAGAGTCGGTGAGTCCCGTGAGAGTACTCTTATGGAGGGAGAAGGGAGGTGGTTCCTGATACCATCCCCACCCAAGACCTTCCGCTGCAGGTTTGTGTAGAAACACACTGCATCCCCTTCTTAAAAATGGGAGCGGAAGCGGGTACCTTGATTTCAAGCTCTGGCTCTGCCTTTCACTGATGATCTTTCCCCAATGCATGTGACAGTAGTCTGAGTTCACAACTCTCTTGGTGAGATCAGATTTTCCCTCTAATTGACGCCCTGCCACAGTCTATGCCATGAGCACCTAGGTAGAGGTGTGCCATGCTGCAGACAGGTATAGGACAACCAATAGGCAACATAGGCCCAGCCAGACTTGCATGCTTCTGACCATTATGAGATGTTTATGCTTCACTTTGTGCTGTTGACTTACCTCTTGTGCTTAAGAGGGTCCACAAGTATTAATGTTTTACTATACTTTTAAGTCAGGTCGCAGTCACTATTGTCCCAGTAGAAGGATTGGGACCTAGACGGTTGCTATTTTAATTATTCTTTGATGGGTTTCAAGTACTCGTATATTTAAATTAAGCTGGTATTGTAAGAACCTTGAGGAGCGTGTGGGTTTTAGAACGGAAGGTGAATTCTCCTGTCTGGTAGTTTTAATGCTGTCTTCTTTCTCTGCAGTGAAAGTGATTCTGGATCCAGACACAGCTCATCCAGACCTCCTCGTGCTTGGATGTCGGAGACTTGTGAAAGTCATACTTGGAAAACAGTCTGTACCGGACAACCCCAAGAGATTCATGAATTATCGCTGTGTGCTGGGTAGCAAAGGGTTCACCTCTGGGAAACATTACTGGGAGGTGCTGCTCCTCTATGGAGGGCACAACTGGTCTATTGGGGTTGCAGCAGAATCTGTGAAAAGGAAGGGATGTTTCAGGTGGTCACCTAAGGAGAATGTATGGGCTCTGAGGAAGTGTGCTCACGAGTACTGGGCGCTCAGTTACCAACCAATCTCTCTGCTTGTGCATTGGGGTTTTGTGAAGCTTGGAGTGTATTTGGACTATGAAGAGGGGCGGCTGTCCTTCTACAATGCTGTCTCTTTGAATCATCTGTTCACCTTTACATGCAAATTCTTCCCATTTAAGATTTTCCCAATCTTCGGAGTGGGTGATAGGACGGAGATGAGGCTTCAGTAGCAGCTGCTGCTCCCTTTCCATGCCCCTGCTCCCCCACACACTTAAGGCTATCCTCTGGATGCCAGGGGTGTGAGTAGAATATCCCCCAGGGTAGGATGAGCACCTTCTCTCCAATACCAAAGCATGTGTGGAGCTGTGTATGGCACACCATGTTCATTTCTTTTGTAATTATTAATGTTCACACATGGTCTGGTAGAGTTGATGACTACTGTAAAAAAGAATATAGTGAGTTTTGATTACAGTGGAAGATCACTGTTGAAGAAGCTCACCTGCAAGTCTTTGCTGGAGGCTTCCCCACCCCCATTTAGCCGTTGACTAGTTTTCCTCGACTTGCAAAGGTTGGCAGCTGCCCCACTGCCTTTGTTCAGACTGATAAAACTCTTTTCTTCTGCATTGATTGATGCCCCTTTTCTTTGTCCGTATACAGGGCAAATATCCATCTTTTTGCTTCCAGATTTTGTGCGACATCTCCGCGTTTCATGCAAGACCATGTCTCTAAACGTGCCAAGGCTTTCACTTCTCCATTATAAATGGGTTGACTCTGTGGATGTGGTCACCCATTATGTGTGATGAGGTGATTAGTGGGGTGGATGTGTGCCGTGTGGGTAGCTGTGATGGACTTGGTGATACGTGGCATGTTATGGTACATGTGAGGTGTGTGTATGTGAGCTGTGCAATAGTAGTTGCACATAGCAAGTGGTCAAGCAGATTTGACCTGTGAGGTATGGTGTGACCTGAGTAAAACGTGTTTGAGTGATACAATGATTCCCTTGGGACAAATATATTTATTGTACATGTTAAATTATTAAAGTTTTATAATCTATTTTCACAAGTAAATGATGGGGTGGGCAGGATGAAGATAATAAAGCAAGCTGATACTTTGAGTTTGACATACTGTATGAAAATATGAATAAAAGATTTTGCATTTAAAAAATCAAATGCATTGCCTATTTAATCCATATGACTGGTGTTACTCACTGCTTCACCGTCAGACTCATTTTCCGTCCTGTGATATTTGTGATACACCTGCATTTGAACCTGCTGGATCCCTCCAACTCTAGTGCACTGACCAGCACACAGCTCTTAGTGCACCTCAGTGCTGATTTACAGCTCCTGCTATTCCAGAACTAGGATCCACATACAGTTCTGCCAATGCACCTCTACCCTGCCCTTTAACAATGCCACTATTTCACACCTGGCACTGCAAGTGCATCCCATTCATGACCTGCTGCACCCATTCTTTTTCCAACACAGGAAGTCCTACCCAACCCATAAAGTGGTCTCAGTCATACGCTCATATTTAGGTAGTGTAACCCTCACATTGGGCTCCATTGTCAGGCCCTTATATGGTGTCAAAACTTCCCCACACTGCCATTGCTACCACTATTTTATGGTGTCAAAAATTCCTCCCCATAGTACCATTGCCACCACTATCCTGTATTGAGATTTCTTTTGGTCTGCACTATGACCTTTTGGTCACTGTGGTAACGTATGAAAATAAGGCAACTGTGATTAAAAAAAAAAAAATTAAGTGACTTTGGGGGTTCTTTCTGCAATTGAGTACACTAGGAAAGGAGAGCAAAACAAACTGTCAAATTGCCATGTTCAATTTAAACATAGCTTCTTTAAAAAAAAGAAAAAAAAAGTGGTAATTTATTAATCTGGGTTAATAGATGAGTAGCCCTGTACTTCCTTCCGCCCACTTAGTAACCCATCTAATATATTTTAAATTTACCTCTATGCATTGGTGGAAAGCAAAGCATTAAATTATTTCCAAAAATATTCAACATATATTGTTTCCATGTTTTGTTTAAAATATAAAAAGATTTGTCTTTAACGTCCTTTCACAAAAACAATTCATTGTAATATCATTTTGTACAACCAGTTATGACATCGGAATCATGGGTTCTGTCTGCATCGTGGGATCTTCGTTGATGGTCATAACACGTTGACGAATTCCCTGCTGCCAGCGAGGACCCCGAAACACCTTCTTGAATATATACAGGGAGTGCAGAATTATTAGGCAAATGAGTATTTTGACCACATCATCCTCTTTATGCATGTTGTCTTACTCCAAGCTGTATAGGCTCGAAAGCCTACTACCAATTAAGCATTAGGTGATGTGCATCTCTGTAATGAGAAAGGGGGTGGTCTAATGACATCAACACCCTATATCAGGTGTGCATAATTATTAGGCAACTTCCTTTCCTTTGGCAAAATGGGTCAAAAGAAGGACTTGACAGGCTCAGAAAAGTCAAAAATAGTGAGATATCTTGCAGAGGGATGCAGCACTCTTAAAATTGCAAAGCTTCTGAAGCGTGATCATCGAACAATCAAGCGTTTCATTCAAAATAGTCAACAGGGTCGCAAGAAGCGTGTGGAAAAACCAAGGCGCAAAATAACTGCCCATGAACTGAGAAAAGTCAAGCGTGCAGCTGCCACGATGCCACTTGCCACCAGTTTGGCCATATTTCAGAGCTGCAACATCACTGGAGTGCCCAAAAGCACAAGGTGTGCAATACTCAGAGACATGGCCAAGGTAAGAAAGGCTGAAAGACGACCACCACTGAACAAGACACACAAGCTGAAACGTCAAGACTGGGCCAAGAAATATCTCAAGACTGATTTTTCTAAGGTTTTATGGACTGATGAAATGACAGTGAGTCTTGATGGGCCAGATGGATGGGCCCGTGGCTGGATTGGTAAAGGGCAGAGAGCTCCAGTCCGATTCAGACGCCAGCAAGGTGGAGGTGGAGTACTGGTGGGCTGGTTTGGGCTGGTATCATCAAAGATGAGCTTGGGGGGCCTTTTCGGGTTGAGGATGGAGTCAAGCTCAACTCCCAGTCCTACTGCCGGTTCCTGGAAGACACCTTCTTCAAGCAGTGGTACAGGAAGAAGTCTGCATCCTTCAAGAAAAACATGATTTTCATGCAGGACAATGCTCCATCACACGCGTCCAAGTACTCCACAGCGTGGCTGGCAAGAAAGGGTATAAAAGAAGGAAATCTAATGACATGGCCTCCTTGTTCACCTGATCTGAACCCCATTGAGAACCTGTGGTCCATCATCAAATGTGAGATTTACAAGGAGGGAAAACAGTACACCTCTCTGAACAGTGTCTGGGAGGCTGTGGTTGCTGCTGCACGCAATGTTGATGGTGAACAGATCAAAACACTGACAGAATCCATGGATGGCAGGCTTTTGAGTGTCCTTGCAAAGAAAGGTGGCTATATTGGTCACTGATTTGTTTTTGTTTTGTTTTTGAATGTCAGAAATGTATATTTGTGAATGTTGAGATGTTATATTGGTTTCACTGGTAATAATAAATAATTGAAATGGGTATATATTTTTTTTTGTTAAGTTGCCTAATAATTATGCACAGTATTAGTCACCTGCACACACAGATATCCCCCTAACATAGCTAAAACTAAAAACAAACTAAAAACTACTTCCAAAAATATTCAGCTTTGATATTAATGAATTTTTTGGGTTCATTGAGAACATGGTTGTTGTTCAATAATAAAATGAATCCTCAAAAATACAACTTGCCTAATAATTCTGCACTCCCTGTATACTTGTTCTTTCTGAAAATGAGATTGAAGAATGTTCATCACTGAAATAATTTCCATAAATTCTCAGTGTAGGTTAACAGTGATGTATTTTCCTTATGCATGCTGTAGTAGAAGAAATTAAAAAGCTGCAACATAGACTTTGAAATATGAACTCTTTGTCATAGGAAAAAAATGCCTGCCTGTGTACAAACAGCATGAAGAGAAAATGCAGCCTGATAGGTTACCACTGAAAGGAACTTAAAAAGAAGCCTGTACCTTTAGGAACCTCAGAAGCACCCTATCCCACAATGCACTGTAGTGGCAGTTTGCCTATGCGTATCAGTTCTGTTTTTGTGGCTCCTTCGGGCAGGATCTCTGAACTCCTGTGGTGTTTTCACACCTCTGAAAATTATTTGTTTTTGTATCCAGCGCATGTAAAAGAGGTTTAACTCGACAATGTAACATCGCTTTTGTTGAGAAAATAACTTTTTCCCCGTTTTTTAATGGATTCTTCCATCAGAATGCCATCTTTATTCACCAAATGCCCATCCTGTGGAAGACAGAAGTCAAGCTCTGATGCTCATAAAGTCTGTGGTGTCTTTCACCTTCGCACCACACAAAAGGTTGTGACATTTATCGGAAAATGTAAAAGAATACGCTTAAGGACAGAGATGGCATCAGACTGCGTGGTTTGATTCAATACATGAAGGAAAAAGAAAGTATGAAAACAAAGAATCCTCTTGTCTTCTGGTGAAAAAGCATCAAATATTAGGTAAAGTTTCCCACAGTGGGAGATCTAAGGGCAGAAAATCTCCATGACATTACCGTCGCCGTCAAGAACATAGCTGTCGCCATCGAGAGGTTTGGCCAAATCCTGTTCTGCATTAGAAAAGGGTCCACGTCGAAGCACCACCATCATACTCGACGTATGAGTCAGTGATGACACCACTGTTAATGCAGAGTTATTACTGAGTTCATTAATGAATGTTCATGTATTCTGAGTGTTGAATTTGCATAGAAAATGTATTGGAGAAAAACCATGGACGCGTTTGAAGGGGCGCCTTCCTGAGTGGCCACCAGTGTTCACGGAGTGTACTTATTAATGTCTTATTAATATGAAATGTTGAGCTTTTGTTTGATTAATGCAGTAATGTCATATTGAGGGTTATGCATTATGTATTAGCTTTATTAAATCTTAAGACTTAGCGAGGTCTTGGCCTAGATGCATGGCCTCATGTCAAGCTGCATTTCTCGACTTATAGAATGGCTGTCTAAAGAAATAATCTGTGATTTTCCACTGTGCTGACCAAATGCTCGTAGTTTAAGTATTTCTCATGAGAACTGCTTGCTAGAAGATGCTGTACTTGCTAGTGGAACAATGTTTAATGTAATGTGTGTAAGACTGACCTTCCCAGGAGAAGACAATGGATTCACTGACTGGAGTATAAGCTACAACAGTATTGATTCCTGACAAGCCAAGCGATGGGAACAGGAGACGAGGAGCCAATCATTGACATTTGAACCATGTACTAGTAGAAGTGTAGATTTAGGGATTTAGTTTCATTGGACTAAATGCAAACGTGCGATTCATCGACCAGTAGGGACATGGGAAGTAGTTTTAGGAAATCAAACTTAGCCGGACTGCACTGAGACGAAGACACCATTTGCCACTTGCCCATTTTTCCATTTTGCCATAAGGCATTTGCTATATTCTTTCGAACTGCTTAGAGACTTTGCTTTCTCTGAACTTTGATGCTGATTTCTGATGTATTGCTGACTGAACTGATGTCCTATTGACGAAGACTGTCACAGCTTGCTGAACCTTTTTGAGGACAGGTATTAAGAATACGTTACTGATTGTTATGTCTATTTGCTTTTGTTTCTAGGTAACAACCGCTATTTTTGATACCCATAGCTAGATGCTTTTCCAAATTTGTGTTGACTAAATTGTTTTGCATGAAGCCCAAACATGCTATTCTAATCTGGTGTTAGGGTTCTCACTGATGATGCTTGCTGCATGTAATAACAGTTGATGTCTTTTCCTTGCTGAATCTAAATGTATGTTATTTTGTTTGCCCAGTTATTCTCGCTATTAATTTGTACTGTAACCTTAGAATGTGTAGTAGCTCAAGCTGTGATTAGATTGCGATTCTTTCGCTGCTTTGGTCAGCCAGTGTTTTCTGTATGTTTATCATTTGATTTTGTGACTAAGTTACGTGACATTAGCATTATTAGTAAGGGGAAATAAATATTCTAACTTTTACATAAAGGTGTGGTTCGTGACAGCAAGGTCATGTTTTGTGGAACTTACTGACTCCTATTGATTAAATGTGTCATTGATTGTTGAAGTTATTGATCTGTATTTGGTATGGGATATATGGTGGGAAAAACTCAAAGCGCAGTGAAAAGGTTCATCGGCCTATTCGCGTCTCCCTTGTAAGTTTACTTCATAAGGTCTGATGCGCTAACATCACCACCAGTTTGAAAACTACAATGGTACCTTCACTGGCATCGCATTCACATTGGACGTCCAGGTCTCCTTCACATTCTTACATCTCAACAGTCTGAGACCCCAGTTGCACAAATGGACACATCACTGCCTCCTATAAGGTTTTTAATACCAGCGAATGACTCCTTACAGATTCAGTTACACCCTTTGAATCTGTCTCCTGTGGAACGGTTTTCAAGAGCCACGTCCATGTCGCTGATTAGAAAATGGAAAGCTCTATCTCCGGTTAGCACTCCGCCACAAAGGACACCTTCGAACAGAACATCAATAACATCACATTCCAGGTCAAGATTACCTTACTCCACATCAAAGCATTAATCATCTACCCCAACTTCTCCACCTTAGTCTCCTGCTAGGATTTCACCAGTGAATGGCATTATGACTTTTCAGGATGCGTTAGTGAGTGGTGCCACCAAGCTGACCATAACTGTAGATAAATGTAGATATGTTGTTTTTGCTTTGTCGCCCTAAGTGGGAAGGGTATGCCCAGACGTGGGTCCTGTGCTTCCCATGCCACTGGATTCAAGCTAGCCTGGCTGATGAGGGGTGATACCCCGAAACCGGTCCCAGAATGCTGGTTTCCGGTCCAGTGAGGACCTGGCTTGGCAGTTCGGTCTGGACTGTTCCCATGAGGGACAGGGTCAAGACTGATTTGCATATGGCTGGGTCCAAACTGGGGTGGCATGGTGAGCAAAAAACCGATGGATTAAACCCAGATCTATGACTGGGGGTGAGTGTTTGACAATGTTCAGCATTCCGTCCATCACTTGTTGTTTTTGCTTTGTCGCCCTAAGTGGGAAGGGTATGCCCAGACATGGGTCCCGTGCTTCCCATGCCACTGGATTCAAGCTAGCCTGGCTGATGAGGGGTGAAACCACGAAACCGGTCCCAGGATGCTTGTTTCCGGTCCAGTGAGGACCTGGCTTGGCAGTTCGGTCTGGACTGTTCCCATGAGGGACAGGGTCAAGACTGATTTGCATATGGCTGGGTCCAAACTGGGGTGGCATGGTGAGCAAAAAAAGCGATGGATTAAACCCAGATCTATGACTGGGGGTGAGTGTTTGACAATGTTCAGCATTCCGTCCATCACTTGTTGTTTTTGCTTTGTCACCCTGAGTGGGAAGGGTATTCCCAGACGTGGGTCCCGTGCTTCCCATGCCACTGGATTCAAGCTAGCCTGGCTGATGAGGGGTGAAACCCCGAAACCGGTCCCAGGATGCTTGTTTCCGGTCCAGTGTGGACCTGGCTTGGCAGTTCGGTTTGGACTGTTCCCATGAGGGACAGGGTCAAGACTGATTTGCATATGGCTGGGTCCAAACTGGGGTGGCATGGTGAGCAAAAAAACGATAGATTAAACCCAGATCTATGACTGGGGGTGAGTGTTTGACAATGTTCAGCATTCCGTCAAACACTTGTTGTTTTTGCTTTGTCGCCCTAAGTGGGAAGGGTATGCTCAGACGTGGGTCCCGTGCTTCCCATGCCACTGGATTCAAGCTAGCCTGGCTGATGAGGGGTGAAACCCCGAAACCGGTCCCAGGATGCTTGTTTCCGGTCCAGTGAGGACCTGGCTTGGCAGTTCGGTCTGGACTGTTCCCATGAGGGACAGGGTCAAGACTGATTTGCATATGGCTGGGTCCAAACTGGGGTGGCATGGTGAGCAAAAAAACGATGGATTAAACCCAGATCTATGACTGGGGGTGAGTGTTTGACAATGTTCAGCATTCCGTCCATCACTTGTTGTTTTTGCTTTGTCACCCTGAGTGGGAAGGGTATTCCCAGACGTGGGTCCCGTGCTTCCCATGCCACTGGATTCAAGCTAGCCTGGCTGATGAGGGGTGAAACCCTGAAACCGGTCCCAGGATGCTTGTTTCCGGTCCAGTGTGGACCTGGCTTGGCAGTTCGGTCTGGACTGTTCCCATGAGGGACAGGGTCAAGACTGATTTGCATATGGCTGGGTCCAAACTGGGGTGGCATGGTGAGCAAAAAAACGATAGATTAAACCCAGATCTATGACTGGGGGTGAGTGTTTGACAATGTTCAGCATTCCGTCAAACACTTGTTGTTTTTGCTTTGTCGCCCTAAGTGGGAAGGGTATGCCCAGACGTGGGTCCCGTGCTTCCCATGCCACTGGATTCAAGCTAGCCTGGCTGATGAGGGGTGAAACCCCGAAACCGGTCCCAGGATGCTTGTTTCCGGTCCAGTGAGGACCTGGCTTGGCAGTTCGGTCTGGACTGTTCCCATGAGGGACAGGGTCAAGACTGATTTGCATATGGCTGGGTCCAAACTGGGGTGGCATGGTGAGCAAAAAAACGATGGATTAAACCCAGATCTATGACTGGGGGTGAGTGTTTGACAATGTTCAGCATTCCGTCCATCACTTGTTGTTTTTGATATGCCTCAGCCTACAGGATCGGTGAATCTGGAAAGCCTACAGCCAAGATCCTCACCAAGATGTCTCCCTCCCCTTCTTCCTCATCTTCTTGACATAGCTGAGGAAAGGCTCCTTACTCCAGCCACCATAAAATTAGTTAAGCCATGGCTCCTAAAGTACATGTTTCTTCAACAAGATCCAGATTTCCTGAGAACTGATCCAAAACCGGATTCAATAATTGCAACAGCAGTGAGGTGACGGTATGCTTTTGCTCTGGAGTCTACAGCTGTACCAGATAGGGAGACCGGGAGGATGGATGCCATTGGCAAGAAGGTCTGAGGAACAGCTTCCACACATTTAAGGAATGCTAATGCAGTTGCTCTGTTAGGTAGATGTCACTGAGAGATCTGGGATGGAATGAAGGCTTTTATGTTTGACCTTCCTGCCCACAGGCAACATGATTTCCTGGAACTGGTAAAAGTGGGTTCCTTAATATCTAACCAGTCATTTAGTGGAGCAATGGATTCTGTTGAGCTCTCAGCTACATCCTTTGCCATGGTGTTTCATTACAGAGAACATCATGGCTGAGATCGTCTTCTGTAAAGCCTGATGCCCAGCTGAAGAACGCTAATTGGACTGGAAGAACAAAAATGTGTTATTTAAAAAAAATCTTTTTATTGCAAACAGAGCTCAGCATACAAGTGGAACCTGTATCAATTACAGAGTAATAGTAGATCAGACATGGTACACAATATTATCCGGCAATCAACCAACATTACATGACCACTATGCCTAGACCATCTTAGTCCCTGCCCTACCACTCCTGCCTTCCCTCCCCGGGGTCCAAGTGATAACCACTCCTTCCAGGCTACTCTGTTGTCTCTGTATGCACCCCATTTTGATAATATTTTTCATATTTCTTCTTGCATCCCTTGTTGCACCCTTCGGCACCAATCTAAGTCCCTCTCCCAATACTCGGGCCGCCTAGGGGCCCTCGGTCCCCCATCCCTGTGCAAGATTTTGCTTAGCTGCGCCAGCCGCCAATTGTAACAAAGTCTTCAAGTGTCTGGGCCACCCCTCGTCTCCCATAATGCCCAGTAGTAGCCGTTTCACCTCCAGCGGTATAGTCATGGAAGAACAAAAATAAGCCTTCAGAAAATAATACAGATCTAAAGACAAGCATTTTTACTACCATAGGGTTCAAGCCCCTAGGTGGCAATATCACTAATACCAGCGACAATCCCAAAGACCATATCAAAGTCGCTACCAAAGTCGATGATCCACCCCAACTAAGCCCTCACAATCCAAGGGCAAAAACTCTTCCAACAATGAGTCAGACAACACCTTTGGTTTCTCAAACCTGTGGGGGGTGTGGGGTCAGAGGTGAAACTCTTCCTGGAAGTGTGGAAAGCCATAACACCGGACATAGGGGTTTCAAATATACAAAAGGTGTATTCACTCCAGTTCAAGAACACTCCTCCACCGGTCTGTGCTATCTGTCTCAGTGCCTCATCTAGACAATCTTCTACAAGAGACTTCTGTTCTATATAGAAAAGAGCAATAGAAAAAGTTCCCTCCGATCAGGTCAACAAGGGTATCTTCTCAAGGAACTTTCTAGTTCAAAAGAAAAGCCTGTCCAAGCAGTTTTTGTCTATTCTGGATCTTAGACTCCTCAATGAATGTATCAAAAAAGGAAACATTCAGAATGCTATTCCTCCATTATATCTACCCACATATAAAGAGGGACGATTGGCTCTGTGCAGTAAACCTTTAAGATGCATACTTTCATATTCCAGTAGCTCATCACAGAAAATTTCTCAGATTCCTAGTAGAAACCGAACATTATCAATATACTGTGCTTCCTTTTGGTCTCGAATCATCTCCCTGAGCCTTCTCAAAGTACATTGCGGAGGTAGCAACACATGGGAAAAAGGCATTTTTCTGTACCCATACCGAGACAACCAGCTGATAGAAGCAGATTCGCTCGAAAAAGCAAAGAAAGACTTCAAAACCACAAAAAGCCTTTTTATCAAAGCTGGCCTTACAAATCAATGCAGAGAAATTTATATCTAACCCAATTCAGTGCCTCACATTTCTAGGGAAAACATATATATATTTTTTTTAAAGTGTTTCCTTCAGAGGAGAGTATCTTCAGTCCAGACGAAGTGTGAGCAGTTAATGCAGCAGACCAAACCAACTGTCCATCAAATAGCCTCCCTTCAAGGATCAAGGGCATCTTGCATACTCATAGTTCCCAATGTACAGCTCTTCATGTAATCTCCCCAGACTTGCCTGGAGGATCAGTGGTCACAAAAACAGGTTGTTGGGAGGATAGGATCACTCTAAAAGAAAACGCTTGTCAATCCCTCAACTGGTAGACCAAATCTCTCAATCTCCTAGAAGGAGTGCACTTTCAGAAGGAAACTCTTACAGGCCATCAGACACATCTGTCAGGTTGGGGTGTGCATATGGACCACCACATGACCTAAGGGCATTGGTTTCAGAAGGAGATGTATTATCACATCAGTTTGTTGGTGCTAAAAGCAGTACATCTAGCGCTCAAACCTTTCCTTCCATCTCTCATTTCCAAGGATCTCATGATTCAAATGGACAATACCACTACAATGTACTATATAAACAAATAGAGTGGAACAAGTTCAAGACAGTTATCGCTCCAAGCTCAGACGATGTGGCATTGGACACTAGCAAGAGGACTATCACTTGCAGCCTTCCACATTCTGGGAAACCAGACTCTGGACGCTGAATTCCTCAGTCGTTTTCATGAAGGAAGTCACAAGTGGGTTCTCAACGACGAGGTAGTAAACAACTTCTTCAAGGAATAGGGTACTCCAGTGTTGGATTTATTCGCCACAGCGCAAAACAAAAAATGCCGAACCCTCGCATTGAGGGCTCCAGAACCTGTCTCTGCTCAATGCCCTTTTGATTAGTCGGTCAACTCCATTTGTCTATTCCTTTCCACGAATACCACGAGTAATCTAGAAATTGCATTAATCGAGCATCAGAATCATTCGAATTGCACCGGATTGGCTGAGACTGTGGTACACAGATATCCTCTAGTTATCCACTGTACGTCACAGGTGCCTGCAGCTCAGGCCAGATCTCCTATCCACATTCCAAGGCCACATTCTGCACCCCAATATCCAGTCCTTGAATTTGGCAGTATGGATCCTGAAATCACTTAATACTGTTACCTAAATCTTCCCGAAGATTGTATAAAGATTCTTAAAGAATCCGAGACGGTCAACAAGATCATGTTAGGCCCTCAAATGGAAATGTTTCTGAATGCGGTGTCGGAACAATGCTCATGGCACTATCACTGTATAAGAGAATGTTATCCTCCTGTATTTACTTTATCTATCCAAGTCAGGTCTACTATTCTCGTCCATTAAGGTACACTTAAAAATGATTACTGCAAGCAGAACATTTTCAATGCAACCTTCTTTCTTCTAGGGGATTTTTTAGAAGGACTTAGAGGTTTTTTCCCAGTCAAGAGACTCTCTTCTCCTTTGGACTTTAACTTGGTGCTATCAAAGCTGATGGGCCCACCATTCGAACCCATACATGTATCAACTGTGCAATATTTGTCATGGAAAACTGCCTTTTTGTTAGCCATTACCTCTGCATGTAGAGTTGGTGAGTTACAGGCTTTGTCATCTTCAGAACCTTTCACAGTTTTTTCATCATAATAGATTAGTTCTGTGTACACATCCTTCTTTTTTTTTTTTTTTTTCTTTTTTTTTTTTATAACCTAAAGTGGTTACATTTGGTTTCATTTCTCCCTAACAGCAGCTGAGAGAAGGCTACATTCCCTTGATGTTGAGTGCTGTATTTCTGTTTGGACAAGTCAAACGGTGTTAGGAAATCAAACCATCTCTTTCTAAATTATGGTTCTTTAAGAGAAGGCTTGGCGGATTCAAAACCATCCCTATCGAGATGGATAGTTTTGTGTATTTCTTTGTGCTACCAAAATGCTAATAAATCTTTGCTGGGTAAACACAAAGCTCACTCTACTAGGGCAAAATCAGCTAACTACAGCTTGGGACAGACAAGTCCCTATTGTAGATATCTGTAAGGCAGCCAGTTTGAGCTCTATATGCCCTTTTAGAAGACATTACTGTCTAGACACAGACACTCCGAGGCACATTGTCATACCTAGTTAATGAAGTAGTGTGTGAGGTCTCCTTATTGGCTATCTCATATTTTTATCTGATTCATTTCCAGAGTAATTAGTTCAAGATGAAATTCCAAGAACCATAGTTAGTTATCGAATATGTACATTAATAAGCTATATAGTCCCACATCAAGTTGGCCATACATGTTTTTCCATAGACATAATACAATTATGCTTCTCCCATCTTGTAAGATGTTCTGATGTTAATCGCCAATACAACAGAATGGAATGCTTTAGTGCACTGGATGTATGGGGAAATTATTACTTGCTCATTAAGTAAGTGGGAGTTTGATTTTAGTTAGAAGTTGGATCTGCTGACCACCTGGATTGTGTCAGGACATTTATCTCATCTGCAAACGAATAGGATGGAAATGAGAGATAGCCAAAAAGGAGTCCTTTCGTGCTATTTTAGTAACTCAGTATGACAATGTGCCCCAGTCCATGGACTGTTGGAATTAAATTGTTTGGAAGGTGCTCAATACCAATTCAAAGATTCTGGCTAGAAGCATTCTGACTCTATAAACTCAATCTCCTGGTGGGAGTGGGGCATTTTGAATAACTGTTTTATTAATTTAAGATAGGCTATAAGAATTACAATTGCATAAATGCTTTGAATAAATATATGGAACTCTTCTAGTATATAAATATTGTATCTAATGAATTTATAAAGATTTGTGGGCATATTGAGTTGTTTTGACCTACGGACAGTGCAGTAATGATGATTTCTATGCAATCAATATATGTTCTTATTACAGCCCTGAAGAAACTATTTTCACTGAAAACCACATTGGCTGTTCTGATCATGGTGGATTTTCTAACAGCTAGAAAACATTGGGGAACATATTACTTGATTGTTAGATCAGACACTTCAAAATTCAGATTGATTGAATCGTACACAATGGAAATTGTGTGATTTAGATTGTCATAATTGAATGTGCAAAAGAATAGTTCACAGAATTGTTTGTAATTAAGTTATAGGAGATAGATCTTTTCATAGTTTAATAAAAATATTGAAACAGCCTATTGATGCGTTTGATCGTCATTTGGAAATAATTGAATACTTTGCTCCCCAACAATGTAGGAAGTTAAATTATCTAAAACTGGCTTCTCCAGCAAGTAGCTCGTGAGCTACTTGAAGCTCTCCAACTACTTTTAAGTACCTCACATCTGTGCAGCCTAGCCCACTAAATTAGAAACATTTGGTTGGCTGAAATAAAACATTTATACTAAAAGTGGAAAGCCTGTATTTGACACAAAAAGCAGTGCATTTTGATAACTCAAGAGCTGATGTTTGAAGAAAATGGTTACATTTCCAAAATATTTCGATATAAAACCTCAAATATCATAAGCTGTATTTCCTATATAGATGTAAGATTAAATGATTCTTTGTTGGTAATGTAAACTCCCACAGCTTTTATTAGCGACAGACATCCTTTTAATTCATCAAAATAAAAGTAGTTTGGCTTTTGATAGTCTTTCTGTTCCAGTTAAAACTCAAGCATAGGTGTAAGGTGTCTTAACGGACTTAGGAGCAGATTCCTTACTTTAGAATATTCACCAGGATACAGACTGGACCTGGAAACTGTTGACAGTACACCTGCGCAGGGGGCATTGTTCTGCTCTGCACAGCATTGTCCGCATTATCTTCGATGGAAATTTCGTGCACGGGCCTATATAGGTGCCACTCCAGTGTGCTGACATCTGATCTTTTCTTTCTGCACCAGTCAACGCTGATCTTGAGAGAGCTACCCCCATTCACTATTTGACAACTTTTTTTTCGACCTGTCATATGGCCTGACTTCTATTGGGTACCTTCCAGCCCTACTGGTTTTCTGCCGGCTAGCTTGTCCTTGGTGCTGGTTAGGCCCGAGATCCAGTGATAATCTGGAGCGGTGCCAGTCAAGTGATCTCGCCCTTCCCCAGAACCCCGAGGTGGTGCTGCCCCATCATTCCAGACTCCAACACGAAGCAATACTGGCATCATCCAATGTCCGCTCTGGCCTGGAGGGGCAGATTCCTCATCTTAGAACTAATGCCATATTCTTAGGACTGGCATGGAAAGGGTGATTAACAGAAGCTGTTTACAGACCATTATGATTACCAACCCTTAGACGATCCTGAGGACACCTAGCCAGAGTGGATTCTTCATTGGCAGCCCTTAGGCACCATGCCTCATTGAGAACCACTGGCTTTTTGGGGGGGAGGGGGAGAGTCAAGGCCTCCCTCATGGACTTCCCCTTTAATAGCTTCCATTTGCATGGAGAAAAGGCTGACTCAGCGCTGGAGCACTTTGGCAGTAGGGCTGCAGCCAGGTCCTTGGGCCTTTCTGTAGCCCCTTGTCAACCACAGGCCACCTTCTACCCCTTTTGTGGCCACGGAAGAGGTTTTCAACCACGTCTCTATGCTCTCTGGGACAGCAGCTAGCAAGTTTCCAAATCTTTTCGTGGCAGAGGACGCAGCTCCCACAGACCTCGGGAGATAGGTAGCCAGACATCAGGCCATTTCACCACCCTCCACCAGCAGCCACAGCCTCCAAACCCCTTTACTTTGCCCTCCATCCCAAGCTAGAACTGACATTACACTGGGGTAGTATACGCTGTCCCACTGACTGGCTTAAACACTGGACTCAATGCAAAAAAATTAGCATAAAAGGCTGTTTATGTTGAAGTTGCAGGCAGAATAATGTGTAATCTTTGGTGCTGTTCTTCTTTGATACAGAAGCATTTTTCTCAGTATGTGTGCCACTCATATCTAATTTTTATTTTGATTTATGGTTAGAAGTAAAATAATTAAAATGGCTGCTTCGCTCAAAAGATTAAGCGTTGTGCATTGGGTGATCTACTAAATACAGTAAGTGATCTTTTAAAGTTTTGTGGCAGTCGACTCTAATGGGTATTTTAAGAGGTCACTTGAACACCACTCTGCAAAAATCCGGGTCCTGTTTTTAGAGGCCCTAGTGCCACCTTAGTGCCTCCATAGCATCAGTTTGTTGGCGCTAAAGTAACTTTTTACATGTGCCATATTTACAAAGTGGCGCAATGCATGCATTCTCCCACTTTCTAAACCCTTGCGCCACATTATGCCTGTGCTAGGTGTTGGAAAATGGGTTATTGGTAAGGGCAGGTAGGTACCTACACCTAGCAACAAGCCACTAACCTCCACGTAGGTACAGTTAGGTCTCAGTAAATTAATCCCAGCTCAACCCTTGGTAGCTTGGCAACGAGCGTCAAGGCTTAACTTAGGAGACAAAGTGTAAAGCATTCAAATATCACAAAACAGTAATTAAATAAAACACAGGAAACAGTTTAAAAATCCAAAACCAATTTATAAAAATAGTTTATATTTTTATCTTTAAAATGACACAAAAACGATTAAAATCGGTTCAGGGGAACCGGAGATATGAATTTTTAAAGAATGATTACTTTTCTAGCGCTTAGAAACAAAAAGCGCCAATCGGGTCATCTGGTTGCACCTCGACCGGGGCAAAGTCAAACTTTCAGGCCGACCGCGATGGAGCCCTGCTCGGCTACAGGTCGCGGGAGGCCTCGGTTAAAAAGTTACCTTCTGACTTAGTCTTTATTTTGAAGTTTTTCTTCACCGGGACAAACCTGCCAGTTGAATCCGACCTCCTGGAGCCCTTGTCCGGATACGCGATGTGGGTTTCCTCGGTGGAGACTTTTACCTTCGGACGTAGTCGTTTTTTCGAGATGAAAATCCTTCGACCGGGGTAAACCTGGATCTTGATCCGACGTCCATGGAGCCCTTCTCGGATACGATGGCTGGGAGGTCCCGGTCAACTTTTTACGTTCGGACTTAGTCTCTTTTTTGGATGTTTTTCTTTACCGGGACGAACCACGAAGTCTGGCCGGGTCGCGGTTGAGGCAAGCCGGCTAGAATTTCCGCGGCGGGTCGGTCCCTCTCTGGAGCTTTTTTCCAAAAATTCTCAAATCTTTTCCAAACTTCTGGGGCTTCACCCAGATGTTCTTTTAAGGTTCTTTTGGGGTCCACAGCTCACCCCAAGGGTCCAGAAGTTCTGTGATGGTCCTTGGGGGGTGCGGACTTCAACTCCCAGAATGCACCTGGCGCAAACTCCTTTTTGGCCACTGGACAGTGATCAGCTGGTCGCTTTCTTCAGGAGTTGGTGCAGGGGACTCTGGTTTAGCAATTTTTCACCTGTAGCAAACAGGGAGTCCCTCCTTGAACCAGTTGAAGCCAGGCAAAGTCCTTCTTGTGGTGAAGCCCAAGTGTGCAGCTGGTGCAGTCCTTCTGAGTGCAGGGTCCAGGTGCAGGCCAGGGGTCCAGCAGGGCAGTCCTTCTTCTTCTTTAGTTCCTTTCTTGTTGAATTCTGGAGGGGATCTGAGGTGTGGGTGCAGGTCTGCCAGTTTTATCCTTGCTCCTGGGTGAAAAGCAGGGGGGCCCTGGTTCTCCAATCAGGGACAGGGTCGTCCCCCTGTGATGACCACTTCCTGGGAAGTGTGGCAAAAATCCATCCCAGAAGGCAACAGTCTCTAAAAATCCAACATGGATGAATCTGATTTTTGGAGGTTACATCTGGCTGAGCCCACCCACTGGTGTGGCTAAAAATCATAAACACACCCCTCTCCTGCCCTCTCCTAATCTAATCAAGGGGGCACCTAGCTGTCTGGGGTTACAGGATGTGGGGGTGTTGCTGGGTGCTGCAAATGTCCTTCTCTGCCTTTGAAGACCAGTTTGGCAGCCCTCCCCCTTCCTGCCTCACCATCTGCTGAGGGGAGATTCTCTCCCCCAAGCACATTCCTTTGTGTGAAGTCAGGCCACTTCACACCTCATTAAAGTAGCCTGGCAGAAGCTGCTGCAGGATGGCCAATCAGAGCACAGCAGCAAAAACAATGCAGAGCTGAAATTGGCAACTTTTTAGGTAAAGTCTAAACTTTTTACCTGAACTGGTTATATTAAATCCAACAACTGGAAGTTGTGGGATTTATTATAACAATCAATTTGATACCAAATTCTTGGTATGTAACATTTAAGGAGACTTTAAAATTTAAAATAAAGTCTGCCCATTCTAGCCTATGAAGGCCATTTACTTCAATGAGGGAAAAACGAATTTGGCTGTTTTTACCTCACCAGGGCTTATAAATCTATTTTTATAAAGTCCCTGCTTATAGTTACATGGCACCCAGCCCTAGGGGCACATAGGGCACACCTTCGGGGTGACTTATATGTAAAAATAAGGTAGTTTAAGACTTTGGAAGTACCTTTAATTCCAAACTCGAATTTGCATATAACTTTAATTTAAAAGCAGCCAGCAAGGCAGGCTTGCTTTTAAAATGACACTGGGCACCTCAGCAATGCACCTAGGTGTGCACCACCTATGCTGTGGTCCCTAAACCTACATGCCCTACCATATACTAGGGACTTATAGGTAGGTTAACTTAGCCAATTATAATTAGCCTAATTTGCATATCCATTTTACACAGAGCACAGGCCCTGGGACTGGTTAGCAGTACCCAGGGCACCATCAGAGTCAGGAAAACACCAGCATAAAGTGGAAAATGGGGGCAAAAAGTTATGGGGCCTCTGCAATCAGCCCCAGTTTCTCACACTAGGCATAATGTATGCAGGTGGGGTGTTCCCCTGTTGGGGGGGCGGGTATGAAAAAATGGAGCAAGGATATCCAAGCGATTTCATTGTGCCATTTTTTCAGCACTTTTAACGTTTGCTAGGAGCAGGCGTTAAAAGGGGGCATGCCGTTGAATACAGTGGGCCCCTATGTACTCTGCAGGAGTAGCGCTAAAGACTCTGATGCTAATCCTGCAGAGTACATCAATAGCAACAGGAATTCTGACGCTATTGTCCCCTACCCAGCGCCATGGTGTCGTATTTTAAATATGCTGCACACATGGCGGCGCTAAGGGGCGCAAGGAAAGTGGTGCTGCACTCAGTGCAGTGCCACTTTTCGTAAATCAGCCAAGTCTCTCAGCAATACTTTCCCCAGTACTTTTTATTCTTTGCTTTTGATCTTTAATGTTCTGGACAGCCAATCCATATTTTCGTTAAAAGCTTCTGTTACCCTATGACTACATCAGGGCTCTGGTATAACTTGTTTTCAACTTCTGTAATGTAATTCATAAGTGTTCATCCCTGACAAAATAGTTTTCTCTGCTGCTTCATAAGTGTGTTTTGAATTTTAATTTAAATGACGCCCCTTTGCGTAAGCAAGAGATAAGCAGTGTTGCACTCAAATGAAGAATACCATACCTTGGGGAAACTTCTTGTCCGTGTGCATGCCCCTTCCCCCTCCCTCTTGCTCTCTTTAGTGCTGCCCCGGCCACTTGCCCTGTATGGTCCATTTTGCTGACACTGCCCCTCCTGCCTGCCCTGTATAGTCGGCTTGCTGGCCTTCTTACTTTCTTCCTGCCTCCATTATCCGAGTCTGTGCTCCTGCTCCCTCTCCAGCCTTCCATGGTCCACTGTGCTTCCTCTCCCCCTTCTGCTTGCCCTGCATGGTCCGCTTTGCTGCCACTGTTCCGTCTCTTCTCTTTGTCAGTCTGGATCCTATCCCCACCCTCTATGGTCCATTGGTGTGCCCCGGCATTCTCCCTTCTCCAGTTTGTTGAACCATCAATGCCCCTCCTGTCTGTGCTGTGTTGTCAGCTTGCTGACCCTGCCTCCCTCCCCCTTCTCTGTTTTCCGTGTGAATGCACCTGCTCCTCCGTCTTGCACTCTTTGGTCCGTTATGTTAGCATTGCCCTCTTGCCCTCTTGGCTGCCCTGTGTAGTCAAGTGTGCTGGCACTGCCTGCCCAAATGTAGGTTTGTACATCATTTCCCCCTCCAAAATCCCCCAACTCATGTATGGAGGTAGCACCGCCACAGCTGGCTTGCCAGGAAGGCACACCCCAAATCTGTTTGGTGGGAAGAGTGGCTGGAGTCCCGCCATCAGCCACTTTCTCCTATGGCGCTATCCATGCAGTTGGGAAGTTTCTGGCAGGGTCATGGGATTTGGGTGGGCTATCACCTATGGGATCACCAACATCTAAATTGAGGGGGCAGACCACCTAGTAGGCAGATGGGTTTTCCGTCAAAAGATCACAATGGACAATGGGTGCTGGCTTGGGGAGCCAGCAAATGCTGCGGGAGCCCCAGGTAGGCACAAGGGCACCCACAGAAAAATAATGGGCAGGTCCCACTGGCATTCACTAAGGGTTTTGGCTGAGGAGCCGGCAGGGGCTGTGGGGGTTCTTGGGGTGCACCCTTGGCCCCAAACTTAAAATGAAAAATGGTAAGTGTCCTGAGTGGAGACAAGAAAAATAACCCCCGCCCCCCCCCCACACAAAAAAAGTGAATGAGTGGCCAGAGCCTCTCATTTATTGTTTACTGTTCAAGGCCAGGAGCTCCCCATAATGCCCAGCAGGGGTTATTTAGTAATATTTTATGATCTTGGTGGTGTGCCTAAAAGAGGCAGGGACACCGCCAAGCATTTTTGCTGTGGTGGGCTTCAGGGAGTACAGCTACCTACTCCAACTTCCCTCCACCCCCGCAAACAACATTTAAAAACACACATTTAATCTTCTGGGTCTTTGAATCTTTGACCACAAGAGAGCTTCTTACCATTGTTTTTCAACGCACTGGAGATGTGCTCTTCAGCTGGAGTGTAAGGGCCCCTTGTTGTTCTGTGGCTGCACTTTGTGGCCTGATTTTTTTTTTTTATAAAGCCTCAGACATGTTAAAAAAAAAATGTAATGCTTTATTGAAAATATTTTGTGACCATCACGATTAAACATTCCAATGCCCAAATTTCTAAAATTTACATTTGATTATAGTTTGTGACTTTTTGACAAAGCCATTAGTCCTGCTTTTATATATGTTGATGTTTTGACCCCTTAATAAAGCCAATAGTTCTGCTGCATTTTATATGCTGGTGTTCTGAACCTTTGACAAAGCCAGTAGATCTGCCTTACTTAAAATAGCACAGTTTATAATGTTGACACACAGCAGTCCACGCCCAAGCAGGGCACGGCCAAAGGCTATGCGCAGGTGCGAGTTGGGCATCTGCGGGGCTTGGGCTCAGGGCCTGGCAACAGGCCAGGCCCTGCGCCCAACCTCACACTAGGCGATGGACACCCTACTTTGTTGCCCAAAATAAACCCATAGATTTTCACTGAAAAAAGCAAGGGTTTAAAAAAATGTTATGGTTAGGTGAAAATGTCAGTTAAAACATACTTTTTCTTTTTTAAACCAACAAAACCACTGAAATTGACCGGTTGTTGTCATCTCAAGTAACTGTACATGTGCCCTAAAGTAACTAATGTGTGGCCTCGTCATGCACTGCTAATTACATCATATATTACATCACTCATGACATGTTCTAAAACACCATTAATAACATCAATGAAACATCTGAAATGATATCATTGAGGACAACACTGTGCATGGTGGGGAAGCAAGTTTTAATTACTCGAGGTAACTCTAACTAATTAATGTAAGGGGTTTTGTTTAAAATAGTATGTTGTAACTGAAATTTTCATCGAACTAGAAAGTCCCTGTAATCTTTTCTTTTTTAGTAAATGCATGAACAACTCAGTGGTGGTCGCTGCTGTGTAGTTATACTTAGATCGGACTTACCATAGGAAGAGCACTTTTTTTTGCCGCTAACTTTGGTACCATATTTGAAGTGCTATACTGGTTTGTACAGTAAATTGAACAGTGGTAGGTTGGATGATCATCAGTGATGTCATTAAAGATGTCATTAATGGCGTATGATGTAAAATGTGAGGTCATAAGAAGTACATTGCAGGGACACAAGTTATAGTTATCTCACTGAATGATACCTAACTTCATTGTTTTTTTGTTTTTAGAAGCGTTCAATTTTAACACATTTCAACTTCAAACTTTAACTTTAACTTTTTGTTTTTTTAGGGAGTGTGAGTGTGTGTGTGTGTGTGTGTGTATATATATATATATATATATATATATATATATACACACACACACACATGCATGCAAAGGCTAAAGTGACATAGTTAGGTGTTAAAATGAGATACGAAGTTATGTTTAAAAACCTAAGAAATAGAAATATTTGGTAGTTATATTTAGTGAACTAACTCTCCTTCCTGTGATGCACTGTCACTTATGTATGCCATGTTAAATGACATCACTGAGAACCTCTCGAAAAACCTCATCCATGAGACTGCTACTTACAATACTTCATAAATCTTGACAGTTTTTCAAAATAATGTTTGTAAATGGCCTATAGTCATGCAGAACAGAGTTACTGTGTACACATATATGGGTGCATAGAGTGGAAATAGTGAAAGCCCTGGAGGCAAGTGTGGGAGAGCATATTGAGTTATATGGTGCACCATTTACAAACCAATAAAGGTGAGGCACAAGTAGTACTACATGTGAACAGAGGTAAAGTCTGAGTGGACCTTTTACTTAAGCCAAATCCTGTTGCAAAAAATCTGTGAGGAAAGGGAAAGCTTCTTTTGACAATAGATCATCCACTTGTGGATGTCTGGCACATGACCAGTTTAAATAGTTATAATATTTAGCGATAGCGAAATTGTGTGTAACAATTACATTTATAAGGTGTAATAGATGATTTTTTTTCCAGACTTTTTTCTGACGTTTTTGAGGCACTGCAGATTGTTGTTTAATGAAACATATTGGGGAGGCTCACATAGGTCTTTTATCTCACAATGATGTTGTAGCCAAGGCTCTAAGGTTGTATAGCGATATGCTTCATTTGTGTGATGTATTTTACAAAACTACAGAGTCCATACGGCCTGGCAGTAGGTGTTGTATCAGTGGCCAAATATCCTGTCAACCTCTTGCCTCAAAATTGTGGATCATGTAAATTCTGCTAAGGTGAGTACAGTATGAACCCTTTTTTCTTTTTGAGTGTTCGAAGTTGGAAAAAAGGTGACCTCATTAAAATCTATAGAGGCATTTCGTTTGTTAGGTGGGTGGATACTAGGAAAACAGGGTAGCATCCACCACGCATGTTCAACGTCACAGATATGTCCACAATACGGTCAAATGTTATGGTCTTTATCACTCAGTTTGTGATAGAACATTGGGCACGGGTGTAGCTTGTTGAAATACTTCAAATCCACAAACCCCAAAAAAAGTCAAGATGACTGGATGTTGCCACCAGTGGTGTCATCAATGATGTTTAAAATTTCATCCACAATGTCATGAGTGATGTAAAATGTGAGGACATAAGCAGTGCAGGATGGGGCGCAAGTCCTAGTTCACTAAAATATCTGTCGATTTTTTTATTTATTTATTTTTGTATTTTTTATTTTTATTTTAAGTGTATTGATTGCATCTCAAATGTCATCACTGTTGCTCGTACCACTGATCCTTGACTAAAAGTAGGTTTTTTTTTTCTCCATTTTAAAAAAACCAGAGGGGACCCTTTTGGGTATGGTGGGCCAGGGAGTGTTCTCCTGGTTCCCATATGTGCCCTTTTCCCTTATTTTTCAGGACTCGAGCCCCAGAGTCCTGTAATAGTGCCACCATATTCTCTCCAGTGTTGTGGCCAGTCAACTGCATCATTTTCTGGATCTGCAATACCGAAATGACTAGAAAATCTGGATTTTTAACACACACACACACACACACACACACACACACACACACACACACACACACACACACACACACACACACACGTGACACACACACACGTGACACACACACACACACACACACGTGACAGACAGACATAGTTAGGTTCAGATTTTACACGCACAAAACCTTCGAAATTGAGCAGTTATATTTATCTCAGTAAACTATCTCACGCCTCCACCATGCACAGGTTTCTCATCAATAATTTTATTGCAAATGTTGCAGTTATATCATAAATGGTGTAATAGAAGATATCGTTACTGATGTAATATGCCGGGTAAGTAGCAGTGCATGGCGAGGGTGCAAGTTATAATTACGTTAGGGCATGAATTATTGGTTTTGTGCGTGTAAAATCTAAACCTATCTATAAAGTTCCTCTGACCTATGTTTTTTTTTTTTTTTTGTGATTTTTTAAAATTTTATTTCCTAACTATAATGTCCCAGTAACCTGTGTTATTAAGTGATATTTAATTACCTAACAGTAATTCCACCCCTGGCATGCACCGCATTTGGCTGTGTGCACTGGGGATTGGCCCATCCTGATCCCATGTCAAACACTGTCTTTGGCTGCGCAGCTCCCCCTCGGGCTGATTTTGACCCAAGGGACCCAATCCCCTGGAGCCAGGTCAATTAGTGGAGGGGAGGGTGCATGCAACTCCCCCAGACCGGTTTTTGCCCTGGGGTCTGGCCAATTAGCAAAAGGGTAGAGGGACTGTGTGGCACCATTCCCTGGGTGCACTTGGCCCTGGTTACCCCATTTCCTGGGCTCCTGGCCAATCAGTGGAAGGGGTGAGGAGCCACGCAGCCACCCAGCCTGGGCTGATTTTGGTTGTGAAGACCCCATCCCCCAGAGCCCAGCAACTTCATGTTGGGTGCCCTGACCCTACCCAGTGGGCACTCTTGGGGGCCACAGAGGTAGCCTGAATGCCCCCGCGGTCCCTGACAGCTCTCACCTCCAGTGGGAACCAGCATTGCTTTCAGTGGCAGGGAGCAGTTTTTGTTCACTATTTCCTTGCCCGGTTTACAGTAGAAAGTAAAAAAAAGAGGAAAAGCCCTCTCCTAGCAAGCGGGACCAGTTTTTCTGTACCCACCCGCTGGGAGCGAACTTAGTATGTGCTCTTGCTTGACAGCTCCCACCAAGTGATGGCAAACAGCTATGGCCAGAGGTGGGCACCTTGGGACATAAGAAGCGGGCTCTGTGGGTGGTGGTCCCCAGGGCCATTAATGGCTCCAAGGAGGCGTCTGCACGGTTTCCTCCTTTAAAAAGTACACAGGCAGGCCCTGGAGTGGTGGTGATCCTCTGAGCTGAAGACGGCCCAGGAGGGCGGTTGCATGGCCACCCCTCCCTTGGCAACACTGCCCTGTCCCAGGGATGTGGTAGTCCCCACGGCAGAGAAAGGCCTGGAAAGTGGGACTTCAGCCCTTCTCCCCAATGCAAAAAACGTCTTGGCTTCAGAGAGGTAGGGCTCCCCAGGCTGAAAAGGCACCATGAGAAGGGTATGTGCGCGGCCCCCCCCCCCTTCCTTTGAAATTTAGGCCTTACTGTAGAGAGGTAGCAGTCCCTGGGGCTGAAAACGCCCATGGGGAGGGGGCTGGCGTGCACTCCCTCTTCATCATAATTATTTGGATATTGCCTTGGGATCTGGCTCACCCAGAGGCAGAAGTTTGAACAGGTGCAGGAGACCGCACTTGTATTTTGTTTGTTTTTGTTGCTGAGATTCATGGATTCTCTTCAATTATCCCTTTTTAAAATAAAAATGAGGCTCCAGGCTGTCAGGATATTCCTTTCCTGCGCCAACGCTTTCTGTTTGAGGTTCGGGCAGTCATGAGATCTGTCTGATCCGTGGAGGATCCACGCCCTTAGATATACAAATTTCTTTTTTCTTTAAGTACTGAATGGACTTACACCAAATCACAAAAAGAGATCTATCTGGACCAAGATCTAGTTTTCTGCCACATTTGGTGTAATTCTGTTCAGCGGTTCAGGCTGTAGTCATGTTCAAAATCTCCATGGAAAATTGCATGGGGAAAATATGTTATGGGACCCACTTTTTCTCGGCCCCTGCTTCACAGATCACCCTGAAACTTTCAAGACAGCAGCTGAAGTAATTAGCGTACAAGTTTTGAAAGTTTTGTGAAGAATCATCAAATGGCCCTTAGTTATTGGCAAAACAACAAACGCTTCCATATATATATATATATATATATATATGTGTGTGTCATGTGTATATATATATATGTGTGTGTCATGTGTATATATATATATATGTGTGTGTCATGTGTATATATATATATGTGTGTGTCATGTGTATATATATATGTGTGTGTCATGTGTATATATATGTGTCATGTGTATATATATATGTGTGTGTCATGTGTATATATATATGTGTGTGTCATGTGTATATATATGTGTGTCATGTGTATATATATATATACAGGGAGTGCAGAATTATTAGGCAAGTTGTATTTTTGAGGATTAATTTTATTATTGAACAACAACCATGTTCTCAATGAACCCAAAAAACTCATTAATATCAAAACTGAATATTTTTGGAAGTAGTTTTTAGTTTGTTTTTAGTTTTAGCTATGTTAGGGGGATATCTGTGTGTGCAGGTGACTATCACTGTGCATAATTATTAGGCAACTTAACAAAAAAAAATATATACCCATTTCAATTATTTATCATTACCAGTGAAACCAATATAACATCTCAACATTCACAAATATACATTTCTGACATTCAAAAACAAAACAAAAACAAATCAGTGACCAATATAGCCACCTTTCTTTGCAAGGACACTCAAAAGCCTGCCATCCATGGATTCTGTCAGTGTTTTGATCTGTTCACCATCCACATTGCGTGCAGCAGCAACCACAGCCTCCCAGACACTGTTCAGAGAGGTGTACTGTTTTCCCTCCTTGTAAATCTCACATTTGATGATGGACCACAGGTTCTCAATGGGGTTCAGATCAGGTGAACAAGGAGGCCATGTCATTAGATTTCCTTCTTTTATACCCTTTCTTGCCAGCCACGCTGTGGAGTACTTGGACGCGTGTGATGGAGCATTGTCCTGCATGAAAATCATGTTTTTCTTGAAGGATGCAGACTTCTTCCTGTACCACTGCTTGAAGAAGGTGTCTTCCAGGAACTGGCAGTAGGACTGGGAGTTGAGCTTGACTCCATCCTCAACCCGAAAAGGCCCCACAAGCTCATCTTTGATGATACCAGCCCAAACCAGTACTCCACCTCCACCTTGCTGGCGTCTGAGTCGGACTGGAGCTCTCTGCCCTTTACCAATCCAGCCACGGGCCCATCCATCTGGCCCATCAAGACTCACTCTCATTTCATCAGTCCATAAAACCTTAGAAAAATCAGTCTTGAGATATTTCTTGGCCCAGTCTTGACGTTTCAGCTTGTGTGTCTTGTTCAGTGGTGGTCGTCTTTCAGCCTTTCTTACCTTGGCCATGTCTCTGAGTATTGCACACCTTGTGCTTTTGGGCACTCCAGTGATGTTGCAGCTCTGAAATATGGCCAAACTGGTGGCAAGTGGCATCGTGGCAGCTGCACGCTTGACTTTTCTCAGTTCATGGGCAGTTATTTTGCGCCTTGGTTTTTCCACACGCTTCTTGCGACCCTGTTGACTATTTTGAATGAAACGCTTGATTGTTCGATGATCACACTTCAGAAGCTTTGCAATTTTAAGAGTGCTGCATCCC